>NC_042616.1:169765648-170117364 GCF_901001135.1 Rhinatrema bivittatum | reverse complement strand
GAAAGTATTGGTGGAAGGTTAACTGATTTGTTCCAATTTTTTTGGCGTGAAGTTAAGACTTGCTCAGAGGCTCTAGTGGTCAGAGCGTGTAAAAAAAATGAATCCAAATTAAATAATTTTGTGAAAACCAGGCATGCCTCACCACGTGAAGCAGAGCTGGTGAGAGCCCCTTGATAAGAAACTGATAATACATCATTGATCATTGTGAGACTCAGCCAGTATGGTGTATGCCTTTGTTTCTTCCAGTGTGGTGGGTGCCAGATTTTTTTAAAATTGTTCTCATAAAGCTAGCAGGATCTCAGTAACACTAGTGTTCTATGTTTTGCAGGATCGTTCTTGGGGAAGGGAGAAGAAGGACAGAAGGAAGGGATGATCGTGATTATTGAATTATCAAAATCTTGGGGGGGTCAAAATGGCATCCTCTGGTTAGATGCGTGTGGCTTGTACTCCCTTTCAGATTTTACTTGAGTTTAATTTTCTTCTTACATTTCTTCTTGTGACTATGGGGAAGCAGAAGGAAGCTGTGAGGAGAACGGTCCCTGGTGTCCAGGGATCTCAGCTCCGGCAAACATCTGTTTTGGAGCACGTACTTATCCAGCCCTTCATGGTTTCAGTGATCATCTTGGCCAGTTCAGGGGTGACTAGCTTGCTGGCAGCAGATGTTTTGCACAGCTTTGAATGTCATTCAACATCGTGGTTCCCAAGTGGCGCTTTCAGGAAGGGAGGATGCCTGATGGAAGAGCTGAGTGCTTCAGCCACATCATCAGACAGCGCCTTGCTGGTCCCTGCCACAGGAGTATCACGGCTGGAACAAATGGTGAATTTGCTCCAGTCTCGGGGGCTAATGGATGGAGCTGGTACAGGCGATTTTGAACTGCTTTGCTGGAAGTGATAGTGTGAAACTGACTGCTTGTCCTCCAGAGGTTTTGGATGCCAAAATTGAACTTAAAGTAGAACTTTACTGATTAAACCAAATCTGGTAACCATAGTCAGTCTCTGGTCTGCAATGAAAACTTTTTATTGGCTATTACTACATTGGGTATGCATGCTAAATTTTCAAGGCAGGAGGGAAAGGTCTTCTTTTGCAAGAATAGGTTGAGTGTGCTAGAATCCTCAAGGTGGCAAATTAAAAGAGGTTCAAGTGAATATTATTAAAGATTTAACCTCCTCATTCAGAAAGACTGAAAGCCTGGAAAAAGTGTTAGTTATGTATTACTTAATTTTCCTGTGACTAAATTTCTATTTCCTTCTGAACTTTAAAAATGTATTTAAAGAAAGTGTTACAGATTGCTGAAGCTGCTGTTCCTCCTCCCTGCCCCCAGTTGGGAAATTTAATTATCTTTCTATGTCCCCCCAAATTATGGAGGATAGTCCAACAGAAACCTCTATCGATGTGTCAAGCTTTTTGGATAAATCAGAAGAGGAAATTTCCTCCAGAGTGACTTTACTTGTATCCTTTGTGTTTTTTCAAGACCGTAACAATATACTTCATCTCTATTTCTGCCATTGGAAAGCCCTGTTCAAAGGTCAGAAACTTTGAATATATCCAGACATGGCAAGAGTGACAAGAACGGAGGAAAACATTTCTGGCTATGCGATCAGAAGTTTTATCCATGGGAGCTTCTTGTATGATTGGACATCCTTGTAAATGTACAGCAGTATTCAGTGCTGTCAAATTTCTTTTTTATGACCCTCTGCAATAGACTCTAGGTCCAGGATGGCAAGCTCCAGTCCTCAAGTGCCACCAACAGGCCAGGTTTTCAGGATATCTACAATCAATATGAATGAGAAAGATCTGCAAGCACAGCCTCCATTGAATGCAAAGTTATCTCATGCATATTCATTGTGGATATCCTGAAAACCTGGCCTGTTTGGGGCACTCGAGGACTGGAGTTTACCATCCCTGCTCTAGGTGAAACCATAATACATCAAGAACTGCACCTGAAATATATGATCAAAGGAAAGTGGGCTGTGGGTTCTGTTCAGAAACATTGGCTTTATAACCCCACCACATTTAAAACTGGTTTGGATTTGAGATATCAGAGATGGTCTGCGCAAGGTATAAATCATATGGAACATCTCTGGGATGGGAGTGATGTTTGCAGTTTTGAGGCGCTGACAAGGAAATTTCATTTGGATGATAAGGATCATTTTCATTATATATACACACAATTGAGCCATTTTTTGAGAACAATAGTAGTAAAGAAAAACTTACTGAAAGGTAAAACACTTTTTGAATCTTACTGCTCTTTTTCTGATAAATTAAAAGGGGTTATCTTAAAAATGTATGCTTGGAGGGTGAGAGCAGAAGGAGGATACCTTTAATACCTGTTCGCAGCAGCTGAGTTTCCCGGGGGTAAGCAGTTTCGTTTGCCCCGACGGTTTTGAGATCTCCAGCCTGCGACTGATGCCGCCGGAGGGGCGGGGCTCTGCCCGGAAATGAGGTGACTTTTACATGTTATAAATTGGACTATTCTGCGGCGCACAGCTGCCGCCAGCGCGCGCACTAAAGGGGCGCACAGCTACAGGGCTTTGCCGGGCTTAGCCGGGATTCAGCCGGACATTATATTTTTTCTCTGTTGCGTTTTCCTTTTTTATTTTTAAAGATCACATAAATTATTATTACTTGTTTAAAATTGTGTCCTATTCGTAGGTCTCTCAACTCCCTCCATCAAGTGATAGCTACGAAATTTGCATTCCATATCGGATACAACTCTGACTTAATAATACCTAGTTTCCTTTTTATTTCCTTAAAAAAAAAATATGCCTCACACCAAGAGGAAGGCTAGATTAAAGCCTCCGACTGGTGAAATGATGGCAAATTCAAGCCAGAGAACTGTATCTGAATGGTTGACTCTAAATTCCCCAGATGAGCTGACCATTGAAGGAGCAGTGTTGGAGCGGAACACCCTCCTTCCAGTCGAAGAAACATCTTTGAGCCCTGGGGCTCCCGAAGTACCACCTCCACCTGGGTTGGAGGGAGATTCTCTCCCAGAAAACCCAGGGGAAAAACGGGAAGGGATAAATCTGAGTAATAAATTACATCAAGGGGAGAAGTTAGATATAATTACCCAAGGAACAACTCAGTATACTATTTTGGATAAACTAGTACTAGTACTCCAAAATTAGTACTCCAAAATTAAACAAAGACGATAGAGAGAACTCCCACCATAATGTTGAAGTTATTATTTCAGATGTAGTGATGTCTAAACCAGCAAATGTCACTTTGGATAATGTTTGGAATTTCTTAGTAAAGATGGATGGATCAATCAATAAATTAACAGAGATAGTTATGAAAAATACCAATATATCAGTTCAAAATTCTGAAAAATTAGTAGAACAAGAAAGAACTATGAAGGAATTAGATAAGAGAATACAGCAGGTAGAGAAAGTGCAGAATCATCAAATCATGGTAGAATCAGAGGTACATAAACGTATGGAGGGGTTAGAGAATTCGATAAAATCATTAAACCTTAGAATTAATAATTTTCCTATTAGGAAATTGAACCCAATAGAGCTTTTTAGAGATTATTTGATGCAAATTTTAGGGATTCCTGAAAAATGCCTTCCAGCTATTGTAAAAGCTTTTTATGTGGGGATAAAGAAAAAGAATATAGGGCAAGAACAACAAATGGAAGATATAGAACAAATTAGACTATCCTCTGAAGAAAAAAAAGGTGATAAAGATAGTTCTTTAGATCTGTCAGATTTGATTCAAAAGTCTCAGGAAGAAATCGAAGTTAAATCAAGAGGTACATTATTAGTCCAATGTGCTTTTATCACGGACAAGGATACAATAATGAAATTTTTCTTTCGCAATAGAACAAAATTGTTCTACGGACAAAAGGTCTGGATTTACCCAGACTGTGCAAGATCTACTCAATTGCAAAGGAAAAAATTTCTTTCATTAAGGAAAGATTTAATGGAAAAGGGAGGATCTCTCATATTAAGATATCCCTGTCGATGTTTTGTTAAATTTAAAGGGAAGAATTATATATTTTCAGACCCAGAAGATCTCAGAAACCTTCTCAGTGCATAGTATCGGGTCTATTGATATGAAAGGGTCTAATCAATGCAATTATTCCTTAAAGTTTAATGTTTATTCTCTCTTAGTAGTGAATTTAAAGCCGCTTATATGATAGTAGACTATCACTGTGATTTACCTATATGTAAACAATAGGCTGACTCTTGTTAGATATAAATTTTTCTTTATGCTATTAATTTGATTTAAGGTTGTATAATCTCAAGAATCAGTTATTATTGTTGTTATTTTCAGTATATTTTATTTATTGTACTTATGCTCTTTAAAACAATAAATAAAGAATAAAAATAAAAAAAAATGTATGCTTTAATGAACAAAGAGTTGCATACTGCTCCATCACATACAATATAAAAGCATGGGAAAAAGATTTAGGAGAGGTTTTGCTTGAAGAAGAATGGGATCTTTCCCATCTTGGAGTGGGTAAAAGTTCCATTTTGGCAGAGTTGCTTACCCGTAACAGGTGTACTCCAAGGACAGCAGGATGTTAGTCCTCACACATGGGTGACATCATCGGAATGAACCCAGCATGGAACTTTGATCGCAAAGAATCTAGAACTTTCAAACATGCCCTACTGAGCATGTGCAGCTTTAGTCATCACCCTGCCCCCTAGGCAGAGTCCCTCAGTCTATGATATAGACTATGATATGACATATATGGATATATATGGAGAAACCAACTTGCAGGGGAGGCAGGTGGGTTTCATGAGGACTAACATCCTGCTGTCCTTAGAGAACACCTGTTACAGGTAAGCAACTGTTTTCTCAGAGGACAAGCAGGATGGTAGTCCTCACATATGGGTGAATCCTTAGCTGTAGGCTGTCCGAGCAGGACAAAGCAGGAAACTGAATAGTGCTGAAAGCACTAACTCTCTCTCTTTTGTCTGTGAGGCAGCCAACCCATAAGGGGTCCAGGCTGGAGAAGAGTTGGGTTCTACAAAGAAAAAACACAAACGACAGACACAAAACCCTCATGCGTAGCAGAGGAGTGTTGCGAATGTGAGCAGAAGCATACTCCGCATCACGGAAAAAGGGTTTTGGATCTGTAAACCCTGACAATGATAGCAGATCTGGAACCTCCTGGGTACAGGAAAAACCTAGAGATGCAAACAAAAGAAAGAGTCTTGGATGGAGACCACACAGTTTCCTTCGGTGTCAGAAGACAACTGAAAACCCAACTGGGGCTTGAGAACTCCCCAGAAAGAAACTGTGGTCCACTGACATCTGGAGGACAGAATGTCTCTGCAAAAAAGTGTGGCCAGAAAGCCCAAGCAATGCTTGGAGAATAATCAGCACAATAGCAGTGCCTGGGACAGACCCTAATGTGCCGAAGCACCAGACCTAGCTGACCATGCAGAACTGCAACAAGAGTTTCAGGGGATGAAGGCAACCCCTGCATAGATTCTAGCCCAAATTCCCGAACAGGGTGAGAAGTTAGGCCTGAAGCTCACCACACACTGCACCCTGCCAAGGGTAGGAGTATCTATCCTGTCTACAGGATAGGTCAGGTGAGCAGGAAGGCACTTTGGGCAATCTAGTGAAGGGAGAAGAGCTAAAGGCAGTAATGGCCATAGCCTGGCAAAAATATGGGGAAAACATGTGATGAATCTTTCCCTGCATGTATATACTGAGATATTCCAGGAATGCCTCAGCTTTTCCTCCCCTCCCCCCAACATTCCAACTGGAAGTCAGAGGGAGCGAGAACACAAGGAGGCAGGCCACTGGACTGCTAGGGTAAGCACAAGTCGGTAGTTTGAATATCCCAATCACAACTGAATAATTTACAGTCAATTCCAGTAGGGAGTTCAGCCTACTTTGAACAGCTGAAACTGAGAGCAAATTCCCCAGAGAAGAAATTCAGAAATACTCCATTAAGAGACAGAAATCTGGGGTGCAACAAGTGCAAACCCATGTCGAACGGGAATTCTTCACCGGCCCAGAAACCCTAGGGGTACCAGGGCGATCTCGGAACAGACTGCCAAGCACCTGGCTTAGGTATTAATACCTCAGATTGCAAATACTTCCCCCAAGGAAGTATGCAGTCCAGTAATGGAACAAGTGTTGCATGAACCAGGACTCCCCTGTCCACAGACTGGGTTATCTCTAAAATGGGGTCGCAAGCCATTGCAACCAAGAACAGCACCTCTGGTGTGGGGTTCCTCATCCCCCATTCCCTCAGTCATGGATATGGCGATAGTGGAAAGGCAAACTCGCCAATTAGATGGACTAGAACCCTCCTCACTGAGGTAGGGTCCTGCTGGTGAGAATGACTGGCCATAGTGGTCCATTGAGCTCAGCAGGTATCAAGGTGACTTCTGGACAGGAGAAACCTTTAAAGGTTCACCAGGGATCTACTCTGGAAAGGCTTCCTTGCGAAATAGATCTGCTGTGCTTTAGAATGACCTAAGGATAGTGTTACCACTCAACCGGCCCTCAGAGCTCGCGAGGAACCGAGATCAACCACCAGTCAGAAGCGGTGTCAACCCTACCCCGGGAACAGAGAATGAGGGATACCCTTTTTAGGGGTGGACAATCGTGCGTCCAGAGGGGAACCCATAAGAGTTGCCCTGGAACCCAGTCAAATCTCCCCTTTCTGAAGGGAGAAGAGTAATGGGAATCGGGGCCTCCCGATCCCAAAAAAGCTTTCAACTCTCCAGTTGAGAGTTGAGTGACAATCACGGATTGCTTAGGTTCAGAAGCGACTAATCCACCATTCCCAACAACCCTCAAAAGGGTAGGCCACCACACTAATTAACGGAGAAGCCCCAGCAAAAAAACGGTCCAATGACTGCCGCTGCAGGAGATGCACCAATTCAAAGAATCAAGGCTCCAGTTCAGAGCATGCCAGGGATGAAGCCTCAGGGCCTTCCCCACAAAAGGGTTTTTTGACATGGGAGAGGTCGAAAGACATATTCGTCTTCTGAGGAAGGAGAGGACTCCCGACACTACCATCCCAGTGTCCTAGGACAATCCTGTGGCTGTGGCGCACAACCTGTTGTGCTCGCCACGAGGGAAATACACACACAGACACACCCATACAGCAGAGGGCAACTGGGGGGGGAGTCCTCTGCTGTAGAAACAAGCTGATCAGTACTCATATAGTGGTCTCCACTTGCTACAGTAGATAGCTACACGCTGCCAAAAGGTGAATCACAGAGAGTGTGTGGTGACACCTTCCCCTCCAGTACTCCCCAGCACTTTGCAGTGCAGGACTGACGAGGAGGCCGAGACCATGGCATGATGATGGCAGAACCCTGGCTTGGCTGAGAACTGCACAAACAGAATGCAGCTTGCATTCGCTCGAGGCACTTTGAGTAGATGCCTGGCTCTACCTGACCGCACATTCTGCGCGCCACTGTCACAGCAACTCACGGTAGAGTGAACTGGAACAGTGTGACGACAGTGTTCCCAGTACCACTGATGCACAGGGTGCATGGTGGTGGGTGGCGTTCTATGGCATCACCCCCTCCAGTACCTGATAATGCTCCAAGAGGTTGGACACAGCCCTTGAAACTGCATCAGGAATAGCTAATCTTTGTTTCCTCATGGAATGACAGCAGCGAAGTCCAAAGCGATAGACGGTGCCCATGGAGCCTCATGGCCATATCCCACAGCATCAGACCACTTCCACTGGTTCCGACAGTGGTGCCGGTGCCCATAGCGCTATGGTGCTCACCAACAAAGGATCACATCAAGGGCACTGAATGACATGGCACATAAGAACATAAGAAATTGCCATGCTGGGTCAGACCAAGGGTCCATCAAGCCCATGCATCCATTGACACCCACAGACACAAGTTCTCACCCAGGCACCCATTCACACCCACACCCACACCCACAAGCTCTCACCCAAGCACCCATTCACACCCACACACAATAGCTCTCACCCAGGCTTCCATTCACACCCACACAAGCTCTCACCCAAGCACCCATTCACACCCACAGACACAAGCTCTCACCCAGGCTTCCATTCACACCCACACAAGCTCTCACCCAAGCACCCATTCACACCAACTCTCACCCAGGCTTCCATTCACACCCACAAGCTCTCACCCAAGCACCCATTCACACCCACACACACAAGCTCTCACCCAGGTTTCCATTCACACCCACACAAGCTCTCACCCAAGCACCCATTCACACCCACACGCTCTCACCCAAGCACCAACTCTCACCCAGGCTTCCATTCACACCCACACAAGCTCTCACCCAAGCACCCAGTCACACAAGCTCTCACCCAGGCTTCTATTCACACCCACAGAAACAAGCTCTCACCCAAGCACCCATTCACACAAGCTCTCACCCAGGCTTCCATTCACACCCACACACACAAGCTCTCACCCAGGCTTCTATTCACATTCACACCCACGCACCCATTCACACAAGCTCTCACCCAGGCACCCATTCACACCCACAGACACAAGCTCTCACCCAGGCACCCATTCACACCCACAGACACAAGCTCTCACCCAAGCACCCAGTCACACAAGCTCTCATCCAGGCACTCATTCACACACAGACACACCAGCTCTCACCAAAAACTTCTTCTTCCTTCACTTCAGGGATGGGCTCCAGTTCTGCCGCGGCTTTACTCTGGCGGGCCTTCTTTTTTTGCTGCCACTTGGATGGGCTCCCGTGGCGGCCTTGCTTCGGAGTTCGAAACTGCTATTCTTCCCATCCCACCCCTGGGCTAGGCGCTGCCTGCCTCACCGGCCAATCAAAGGCTTCCTCCCTTCTTCCTAATCCCACTGGCAGGTAGAAGGGAGGAGGCATCCAACTGGCCTGTGCGGGGGCAGGCAGAATGAAGGAGGCTTCCCATTGGGCAGTGGGAGTAGGAAGAAAGAAAGCTTCCAATTGGCCCGCGGGGGGCTGGAAAAAGGGAGAAGGAAAGTACAATGGGGCAGTGGGACACTGAGAGGTGCAACACACCTGCCGGTGTTCGGTGAAACACTGGTGTGTCGTGACACACCGGTTGAGAAGCGCTGCTCTAGGAGTTGCGTGACTGTTGAGGAGTAAGGGTCTAATCGCCTTGGCTTGCACCATTCAGAGTAATGATGCCAGTTTACGGCATAGTTACGCCTGGTTGAAGGCTTTCTGGATGCAATGAGAATGCCCTCTAGTTGAGACGGAAGTCCCAGGTGGTTTAATACTTGCTGTTCAACCTCCATGCCGTTAGGTGAAGGGAACGATGCATTGGATGAAGGAGGGACCCTCCCTCCTGTGTTAACAGACGTGGATGGTTTTCCAGTGGAATTGGTGGGCGAATGGATAGTCGCATGAGATAAGCATACCGTGGTTGCCTTGGCCATGATGGAGCTATGAGGATCATATCCTGCTGTGTCTCGGATGCATTTTTGAATTGTTCTTGATATTAGTGGAATGGGAGGATAAGCATAGAATAAGCCCCCCGTCCATGGGATGAGAAAAGCATCCGGAGTGTGATGAAGTTTGCTTGGGTAGATGGAGCAAAATTTCTGCGTTTGACGGTTGTTCTCTGTGGCAAACAGGTCGATTATAGAGGCAAGGAGAGCTTATTCCTTTCATCTGAGAATTACCTGGAGAAATACTTTGTCATTTTACCTGCCTTTGCCGAGGCTCTCTCTATACCATTAAAGACTGTGTCTTTTGTGGGCAGAATTCGCGACGCCCAGAATGACCGTCGAGGGAGCCAATCATTGGCAGTTTCATCATCAAGAGGGGCTGGAAGGAGGGTATAAACTGGCTTCCTATGGCGCGCAGTGTTGAAAGCACGCAGCTTTGACCAGCTTCGACTGGATTGGCTGGAGTGACTGGAAACAGTTTCAGTTCTTGTATCTTTCTGAAGGAAGCTCGTTGGATTTGAATAGTCTTCTGATTGTAAGTATAAAATTTTACTTATAGACTTAACTCTCCTTTTCCTCCATCAGAGAAGCATTTAAAAAGTTTAAGTAAGGATACCGCTGCTGCTCCTTAACCTAGCTCTCCTTTTTCCTTTGTTATCTATAATTGTGAAGCCATATACAAAGAGAAAGGCGAAGATAAAGCCTTCCTCGAGTACTCAGATTGTGGAGCCTGGTCAAAGGTCAGTAGCAGGCTGGTTACATTCCCCATTGTTAACTCCTGTGGAGGGGGCCGCTTTAGGGGTTGAATTAGAGTGGAATTTGCCCCTAATGGCTGAGGACATCTCGTTAAGTCCAGGAGCGCCTGAAATTCTAGCACTGTCAGGTAGAGAAGGGGAACAACCCCTAGGATTACCAGGTACCCCACAGAGCGACCATATGCCCTTGGAAGGGAAAAGTGATGATTCTGAGGGAGTCAATGTGTTATCTAGGGAAGAACTGGAACATTTTTCAATTACTCAGGACTAACAGAGTGCACCTAAGAGTGAAAGGAAGAATGAATAAAATGTAATTCCAGGAAAAGAGAAAAAAAACAAATGATAAGAATACCCAAGAAGTAATAATTAGACCTGCAACAATAATGATGGATGCCTTATGGAATTATAATGCTAAATTGGACTCATCTAGTATGAAACTTACAGATGTAATTAGTGAAACTAACAATGTAAAAAGAAACTCTGAAACTTTTGAGACTCAGCAAAAACAAATTACCAATATAGAACAATGGGTGATACAAGTTGAAAAAATACAAGTACAGCAAATAAAAACAGAAGGTGAATTTCAGAAAAGAATAGAAAACATAGAGAATTATACCCGTGCATTAAATTTGAGGGTTGTTAACTTCCCTATTATAGGAAAGATGAGCCCTTCGGAATTGTTCAGAGAGTATATTATACAAATTTTAAAAATTCCTGAGCAATGTATCCCAACAATAACTAATGCCTTCTATGTTAATGAAACAGTTAAGATGAAAAAATTTGATCAGATAGATAAAGATAAAAATAATTTGGAAAATCAAAAATTGATTGCTGAGCCAACTATTGATATTTCAGACTTTCTTTCAAAGTCACAAGAAGAGATAAATGTAGAAAAAAAAAAAAAAGAGGTATTCTGTTGGTTACTTTCGCGTTTATCTCTGAAAAGGATAATGTCCTAAAGTTCTTTTTCCGTAATAAACTGAAAATCTATTATGGTCAAAAGATCTGGATATATCCAGATCTTGTAAGATCTACACAGCTCAGAAGGAAGAAATTCCTCGGACTAAGAAAAGTAGTAATTGAAAAAGGTGGTCATTTTATACTTAGATATCCTTGCAAATGTATTATTAAGATTAATGACCAGAATTATCAGTTTTGGGATCCAGAGCAGTTGAGAGCACTGTTGGGGAGAGAAGTAATCGCAGAATAAATTAAATTAAGGGGGATGCCTTTTTTTTTTCCTTTGGCCGCGGAAATTGAGTAATATTTCTCAATATAATCGCTCACTTTCAATATGCTTCTCTAATTTTTCCTTTAAAGAAAAAACAGAAATAGGAAAATGTGAAAATAAATATGGAATCATCTTATTTCATTTAATGTTGTATAACAAGTATCTATTTCTATTTTTGTAAATTTCATATTGCAAGATATGCTTGTAATGTTTATTAAATTTTGAACTAACAGAGAATTAAAAAAAACAGGTTGATTATGAGTTGCCCCAGCGTTGGAAAAGTCTAGATGTAATGTCCCGATTTAAAGTCCATTCATGTGGATGGAAAATTCTGCTGAGGCGTTCCACTGTGATGTTGTCTAAACCCGGGAGGTAAGTGGCTTGTATTGAGACCTCGTTTGATATTGCCCAAGTCAGTAACCGAAGTGCTTCCCGACAGAGTATCCATGAACCGGACCTTCCTTCCTTGTTTATGTAGAACATAGCGACCTGATTGTCTATGTATACCACGAGATGTTTGCCCTGAACTTGAGGAGAGAAGGTTTGAAGTGCTTTCCAAATGGCTCGAAGTTCCAGAAGATTGATCTGGTGTGCGCTCTCCTGAGGAGACCAGAGACCTTGAATTATTTTTTTTTTTTAATTTTTATTTATAGAATTTTTTTACCATACAATACAGGTAAATTAAAGGAAAAATACAAAATAGGAATTGCAGTTATTCTACCTAAATACATGTTATCTAACATAACTCTAACTGCTAGTTCGTCTTATCCTATGTAATATTAAAGAAAAAGAAATTCCAAGTTATGAACAACTTAAGCGGAACAATAAAGAAATAAAGTGTAGGAATATATAGAGGCTGTCATAGATCATTTTCCATTACATTCCGTAATCAAAAACAGATTAAACTGGAGACATCGAGGTACGTGCATCTAGGAAATTACGTAACAATTCAGGTTCAAAGTAAACATTTTTAACACCCTTCATATTCACTATACATTGACATGGAAACCTGAGATTAAACCTGGCCCCCATACCCACTACTTCAGCTCGCATAGCTAAGAATTTTTTCCTACGTTCCTGAGTGGAGCGTGTGATATCTGGGAAAACCCAAACCAATTGACCAAAAAAACTGAGATGTTCTGTTACGAAAAAAGGCTTTCAATAACATTTCTCTATCTTGAGAAAAAACACATTGTAGAAACAAAGTTCCTCGTCTTGTTATCTTTACTTCTGTGGATGTCTCCAGGAACTGTGTCAGATCTAATTCAGGTTCAGACGCCTGATCAGATTGTTCAATCCTTTCAGATTTTGTCATGTAAACCTTAGCTATGGTGGGCATCATTTCTTTAGGAATTTTTAGGATCTCCGTTATATATTTTTTGACTATTTCCAGAGGAGAAATCCACTTCAAAATCGGAAAATTTAATATACGCAAATTTTGATATCTAATAGAGTTCTCAATAATTTCCAATTTACGTTGTTGTATCAGATCCGATTTTATCAAATCATTTTGATTTTGTTGCAAAAGAGAAACTTTAGATTCCAAAGTTGTAATTTTCTGGGTATTTAAAGAGGTATTTGTTTCCACAGTTAATAGTTTTCCAGCTGAATTTGAAGTAACATCTACTAATGAAGTAATGGATTTCTCCAATACCATTATAGCACTCCAAATAGAGTCCAGAGTTATTTCAGTGGGTTTAGGAATAGCAGGGCGCAATAAATTCAGCACTGTAGCTTGACTCTCTTGTTGTCCTTTTGATTCCCCCGTGTTTCTATATTCCCTCTAGGAGTAGAGGCCTTTAATGCAGAGGGAGACAACATTTCTGCTCCCTGTGCTAGGCCCTCCGGAGTTCCCAACACTCCGGGATCTAAAACAGGGCTAATCCTTAGATCTGCTCTGCTTGCAATAGGAGATAACTCTCTATTGCCCACTAGACTGCTTGATGTCCTCAAACCTTCAGAGGGAAAAGGGGGGGGGGGGGTAGACGGAGCTCCAGGGCTTAGCGTGACCTGCATGTCCGGTGCCTGATCCACCCGTTCCTGTGGAGTCACCACTAAGGACGCCTGTGGAGCTAAAGAATCCATGACTGGAACCATAAACCCTGTGATGGTAGGTTGAGAGGAATCTGGGTTAGGGGTATTCATCCCCAATTCCCTGATCCTAGCTTTTCTCTTAGAATGTGGCATTTAAGAAAATACAAGTATAATAGAAATAAAATAGGGGTCTTACTTCCAATGCCACTAATTACTCTTTAAACTCTTGGAATTACTTTAAATGGGGGCGATTAGAAGAGAGATACAAAAAGAAGCAAATTTTACTTACTAATTCCAAGTTAATTTTATGTTTGGCCCTCTTGAGTCCACGATGTTTCTCTAAGCCGCGCGCGCCCGGCTTCGGCAGCGCGCCGGTGTCACTTGCGCGCCACAGGAGGGGGCCGGTTTTATGGCCTTCCGGTCCCTCCTCGATGATGTCACATGTGCGACTCCTTTCCGACGGGCCGGGACAGCAGCCTCACCCTCGGTTGGGCAGAGAAAAAGTCCAAGCAATGAATTAAGTAGGTATAGCCTCCAGGAAACTGGCTCGAGCTCCTTTCTCTCTCTCTCCTTCACCCCCGACCTTGAGTTTTTAAGTTGCACTGATGGGCTCCCCAGCCCTTTCTGGATGCATCCGTCATGAGTGTGATTTGTTGGGGAGGTAACCGAAAAGGTGCTCCCGAGTTTAGGTGGTTGGTGTTTATCCACCATTGAATGTCTGTGCACATTTCTGTTGTAAGATGTATCTTGGTTGAGAGTGGTTGCAAGTATTGAGACCATTGATTCTTGAGGCCCCCATTGCAGGCGGCGCATGTGTAGTCTCGTGTAGGGAACCACATGGATAGCTGCCGCCATATGACCCAGTAACTGGAGGGAGGATTTGGCGTGCCGATGTATAGACGCTGAGCTAGCGAGGATAGAGTTTGAATCCTGTCTTGTGGGAGGTATGCTCTCTGTTGCGTTGTACTGATGAGCATTCCAATGAATTGTAGCATCTGGGTTGGTTGCAGGTTGGACTTGCAGGTTCTACATGCTTCTCCCACCTCACCAATAACATCGACGCACATACAATTCTCCCACCAAGTCCGAGACCTAGGAGTCATTATTGACGACCAAATGGCCCTCAAAAAATTTATCAGCGCAATCCTTAAAGAGTGTTTTTTCAAATTACATACACTCAAAAAATTGAAACCCTTACTTCACGCATCTGATTTCCGGATAGTTTTACAAGCCATGTTGTTTTCCAGAACAGATTATTGCAATTCACTCCTCCTAGGCCTACCTAAAAATGCCATCCGCCCCTTACAAATCCTGCAAAATACTGCAGCCCGCATCCTCACTAATACAAACGCAAAGGAACACATTACGCCAGTTTTGAAGGATTTACACTGGCTCCCCATTCAATCTCGCATACACTATAAGACACTAACACTTATCCATAAAGCCCTCCACAATCCTGAAATGAAATGGTTTAATAATACTCTACAATTTCAAAACTCTATTAAACCCACCAGAAATCAATACCTTGCCACATTACAGACCCCCTCGCCCAAACTATATAACTATGCTTCTACCAAAGCGCGAGCGCTTTCTTTTGCTGGCCCTTTGTTATGGAATACCATGCCCACCGAACTGCGCCTTGAGCCATCTCCCAAAACTTTCAAGCAAAAACTCAAGACATGGTTATTCACACATGCCTATACTTGAAATAAATATGTCCTCCCCTCCTTTACCTGCCCTGCCTTTCTACCAGACACCCCCTGTCTATATACCATCTCTAACTTCTCCTATTTCTGCTCCTATTCTAATGATCCTACCATATTGCTCCTAATTTAAGATTAGCACTTTCGCTCCCCTCTTACCATTTATTATTTAGAACTCCATCACCCTCTAACCCTCTCCCTTAGCTTTTACCTTTTTCCCCTTGAACCCTCTTTACTCTATAGTGTTGTTTTAATTCAGCTCAGTTAAGTTACAACTAAATGATAGTTCTGTTTTTGTAAAAGATTCTACTTGTTTTATGTTCAAATATTTATATACTTGCCTTTTTTTAATTGTATAACGCTTATATAACTCTGTTAAATGTAAAACGCTCCGGCGTAAGTTCCTGTTCACTGTACACCGACGTGATATCTTTGATGAGCGGCGGTATATAAAAATTTATAAATAAATAAATAAATAAATTGATTAGAAAGCCCAATGTCTGAAGACAGTTGATTGTTTGGAATGTGTCAGTTTGCAGAGTAGCCAGATCGGAGGCTACTAACAGCCAGTCGTCCAGATAGGGAAAAATCTGGATCAAAAGCTGCCTGAGGTGAGCCTCCACCACCGCTAAACATTTTGTGAATACTCTCGGGGCTGAGGACAGGCCAAAGGGTAGAACCGTGAACTGATATTGGTTGCTTTGAGCCTGAAAACAAAGGTAGTGCCAGGAAGAAAGGTGCATGGGAGTAAGCATCCTTCAGATCTATGGAATATAGCCAGTCATTGGGTTGTAGGAGGAGAAAGATACTCTTGAGAGGTCTTTTTGGATGTGTTTGTTGAGGTTCCGTAAGTCTAAGATGGGTCGAAGACCTCCGGACATTTTTGGAATGAGAAAATAGTGGGAGTAGAATCCTCAATTTTTCTGTGATATTGGAATTCTTTGAATAGAGTTCTGTATCTGTAGAGTTTGTAACTGTTCCTGAAGGTACAGTGAGTGGGTTGATGTACTTCGGAGGGGGGGTACATGAGGGAGGCACGGAAGTGTCAGAAAATTTATTCAGTAACCTTCTCTTATGATGTTCAGCACCCAATGATCTAAAGTAATCGCCTCCCAAGTGGCATAAAAATGCTGAAGGCAACACCTATGTATGGTGGTGGAGGTGGCTCGGGATAGTTCAAAAAGATGAAGTCTGTTTTTGAGGAGCTGTTGGTGCTTGCTTTTGAGGGCACTGTTGACGAGGTCATCCACGGGATGGATGAGATTGAGGGTAGTATCTCTGGTGGTAATAATTTTACGCTCGATAGGTATTGTATGTTTTATAGGGTGCCCTTGAATAGGACTTTTTCCTAAATGAAAGATAGAATTTCCTAGAAGAGGTGTGGGGGTCTGTTGGCGATGTTAGCGATAGTACAGCCGTATTCTGTTCCCTTAAAAGGGTAACAGTTTCCCCAAATTTATCCCCAAAAAGATTGTCTCCTAGACAAGGTATGTCCACCAACTTGTCGTGGATGTCCTCTCTTATTGCGCTCACTCTCAACCATGCCATGCGCCGTGCTGCTATCACAGTAGCTGAGGATCTTGCAGAAGACTCAAATGATTCATATACAAAACGAAGTAAATGTCGAAGACCTTCCTCCATGTCTGTAAATGGTTGTGGTAAGGTGTTATCCGAAGCCAAACATAATGGACGTAATCTCTGGAGACATTCAAATAAATATTAGATCACGTAAAATTGATGGTGTTGGAATTTTGTGGCAGCATGGACGAGTGGTACACCTTGCGGCCAAAGTCATCTATCAATTTATGGTCTTTGCCTGGTGGTGAACTGCCATGCAGTTTTGTTCCACTACTATTGAGTTGTGGAATCATAAATTGTGGAATTTCACATATGGTACTTTAAGTCCATTTTCCTGGATGCGGCTGTGGTGGTAAAAGGTTTTTCCCACATTTTACGAAGAACTGCATCCAGTACTGCATGTGGTGGTAGAGCTGTGGGCTCTGGCAGCATTTCAAACATTTTCAGTATTCCAAGAACCTCTGTTTGAGGATCAGGTACCTTTCCCATTTCAATATTTAAAAGAGAGCCTACTTTCTCGATGAACTTTGCGTAGGACGGGTCTTCAGGAGGGGAATAAGGCTCCGGGAGACTTTCAGGAGGATCCGATGGGAATCCGGTGGATGAGCCCAGTGATGTTGACCATTGCGAATCCGGAGAACCTGGTCGGTCTGGAATTGGAGATGGTGCTGCTGGTTGAGTTGGATGGAGAGGACTCGGTACTGCAGGTGGCGAAGGTTGAGAAGGTGGAACTGGATGCTGAGATGCAGACTCCAGATCCTGTAAAAAAGTATTTAATGCCCTTGTAATTTGCAACATCGCTTTTGATGTGAGATGATGCTGTGAAGGTCCTGGAGATGGTGTTGGACCTGGAGGCAGTGCTGCTAGAATCAAGTCTTGAGGAGGCAGGCACGGCGTTGGAAGATGAAGGGAATGTGGTCTACTTTGCGAAGACCAATCAGATTCAGAACCCTTGCTACATGAAGAGTTGTGATCCAAGACTAGTTCCATATCTAGTTCTGAGTCTGTCTGTGCAGTTTTTGATGACTCCATATGTTTCGTTTTATGTGTCTTCTTAAGATGTTTTTGACCATGTAGTGAAGACTGTGATGAGGCAGGTGTTGAAGTCTGAGGTTGAGTCGAGAGCTTCGCACATTTTGCGTCCACATGCTTAGATGTATCGTGCACTATGAGTGCAGCACGTTTTGATGTGAAGCATTTTGGGTCAATATCTTTTGCTGCGCCGATCCCCGATGCACCATGCACCGATGCGTCGTGTCCTGATCCGTGCATCGAATGCTTCGGTCTTTTAGATTTCCCATGCTCAGAGTGCTTCGGCATCGAGGAGCGGGAGCGAATGGGTACAGGGTCCTGTGACCTGAATGGCGCCTGAGGGGCTTTTTGCATGAGAGGAGTCGAGGCCTCAACACCCTTCACCAGCCCTGGTGGCATTACCGACCTGGCCGAGGCACCCTCCAGCAACACTGACCTTTTAGTTGGTTTCTTCTTTGGTCTCTTTGCCGGTCCCGGCGAAGATTGTGTTGATGGTGATTTTAAACGCACAATTTTTTCAGCGCGTTGCTTTTGGGCCCGGGGCGACATACGACCACAGTCTTGACATGAGACTTGGTCGTGCTCCGGGCCCAGGCAAATATAGCAGTAATTATGTCCATCTGTTATGGACATAATTTTATCGCATTGGCAGTACTTAAAACCAGATGGCTTGGGAGCCATCGCTGCCAAGGAAAAAAAATGAAAAAAATCAAAACAAATTCTCTTCAGAGACGAGGAGGAGAAAAACCCCGCATGCAGTCCTGCTCGTGGAAAAAAAAAAAAAAAGAGACTGAGGTAACAAGCTAATCGCGCGAGAAGCTCACCGCGCAGCCGTACAGAATTCAAACTCTGTACTACCTGAGAAAACTCCGCCTACTGACCGGTCACAACGCGCTCCCAGACAGCATGGCTAATTCAGCCCTGTTATCGACGGGAAATCAGGAGTCGTGGAGGGGAGAAGCAGATATGTAAGAAAGATTCAAGCACTGGAAAAATGCAGGTATCAGCAAGAATCCTTGGGGACAAGGAGCCCACCATCCATTCACAGGAGTTCAAACACCATGCACAGGAGTGAGGAGATACCAGGAGGATGTAAAAGCAAGAATCAGTGGAGATGAAGAGGATGACAGTGTCAGAATTCAAGAAAGCTTGGGACAGGCACAAAGGATCCACGAGGGAGGGGAAAGGACTATAAAGCTGAACAGAAGATGTGTTCGGGCCGCATAGTACCTGCTATCATGTTCTGTATCTCTATCAGTAATCACCTTGATATATGCCAGTACCTGTGATTGCATTTTTCCATGCCAAGACTATAAAAATTGCTGCTATTCTATTTTAAAATGCATTTTAAATGGAAGAACATACCTCCTGCAAGATACCCTACCAATATGCTTTGGGGCCTGGAGATTAACCTCCCTCCCTTTCAGAGAATCTATGCCAGGATTGTACAACTGAGATGGGACTTAACTCAAGTACTGAGTTGCCCCCAGTTAACCAGGGCACCAGAGAGGGATTATATGTACAAGAATGCATACAGATTTGGAAAATTCCTGGGCACCTGTTCCTTAAATTAAATACTTAGGGCAAGATCAAACCCTGAAAGCAGGAGCCAGAGATACTGGTGGCCAAGACCCCATAGGGAGGAGCTGGAGATTATGATATAATCTTCTTTTTATTTATTTATTTATTTATTTAAACATTTTTGTGTTTCGCCTATAATGAATCAAGATAGGCAAATTACAGTCATTAATAAAATAGTTACATTAAAAATAAAAACAAAACATTATAAGACACAAAGTTACTTATTCATTAGAAACAAAACAGAATATGCTTCAACTGCTTTCTAAATACTTTGAAATCCTTCTAATTATAATAAAGTGGAAAGTTGCCCTGCACCTGAAAAGTCAGTATGCAAACTGAGCTCTGTCCCTCTCCCTCTCTGTTCTCTTCAACTCTGCCCGTCTCTCTGTATGGGACTTGAGTTCCATCCCTCATTCCCTGTACTATTCAATCCATTCTCTACTACCACATATGGAAACTGAACTCTGCCCCTCTCTCTGACTGTACTCAGACCAAAAGGTCCATCAAGCCCAGTATCCTGTTTCTAACAGTGGTCAAGCCAGGTCACAAGTACCTGACAGGATCCCAAGGGGTAGACAGATTCCATGTTGCTTATCCCAAGAATAAGCAGTGGATTTCTGCAACTCTACCTTCATAAATGGTTAATGGACTTTTCCTCCAGGAACTTGTCCCAACCTTTTTTTGAAAACAGCTACACTAATAACTTTCACCACATATTCTGGCAACGAATTCCAGAGCTTAATTATGCGTAGAGTAAAAAAAATATTCTCTTGTTAGTTTTAAATGTTTTACCTATTGACTTCATTGTGTGTCCCCTGGTCTTTGTACTTTCTGAAAGAGTAAACAACTGTAACTTTTACTCGTTCCATTCCACTCATTTTATAGACCTCTATCATATCTCCCCTCAGCTTTCTCTTCTCCAAGCTCTTTATCCTTTCCTCATAGGGGAATTGTTCCATCCCTTTTATCGTTTTGGTCGCCCTTCTCTGTACCTTTTCTAATTCTACTATATTTTTCTTGAGATGTAGTGACCAGAACTGAACACAGTAGTGACTCCTAATGTTGAACCTTGCATTGTGTCGCTATAATTTGGGTTACTCTTCCCCAAGTGCATCACTTTGCACTTGTTCACATTCAATTTCATTTGCAATTTGCATGCCCGGTCTCCCAGTTTTGCAATTCCTCTTGTGATTTAACTACTTTGAATAATTTTGTGTCATCGACAAATTTGAACATCTCACTTGTTCCCATTTCCGGGTCATTTATAAATATATTAAAAAGCAGTGGTCCCTGGCGCTCTCTACTGTTCACCTTTCTCCACTGAGAAAA
The DNA here is from genome assembly GCF_901001135.1 of Rhinatrema bivittatum. Lineage (NCBI taxonomy): Eukaryota > Metazoa > Chordata > Amphibia > Gymnophiona > Rhinatrematidae > Rhinatrema > Rhinatrema bivittatum. Next base: position 170,096,761 of record NC_042616.1, on the reverse strand, counting down.
CTTACCTTTTAGCCCTACTCTGTTTTCTATCTTTTAACCATTTGGCAATCAACAATAGGAAACTGCCCCCTATCTCATGACGTTTTTTTTATTTCCTAAGAAGCCTCTCATGAGGGACTTTGTCAAATGAAGAGTCAATCCACTGTTTTACCACACAGCACACCCAAACTCAGCATGCACTTTCTACTGCCACACATCTAAATTACTCACTTCTAACACTTTACAATATTTCCCATCCTTGGACAGGCTTTTACCTCTAGTTATATAATACCCTTTTGACATATTGCTTGAAAATGCTCCACAAAACAGCATAAAAAACACACAGTAGGAACAAATCAGCACAATTAAAACACTGACGTACAGTCAAGGATGGTGACTATACCCCTGACATGCTGGTGCAGCTGATGTCTCTCTCTCAAGGTCACTCAAGATGTTTCAACTTCTGGTAATTCATCTCTAGCCATTTATCAAAAGTGAGGATGCCCTTATTTGTTGTTTTCTATGTTCATTATGCATACGGCTCAACATCACAGGGGTTTCTGAAGTATTTCTCTTATCAAGCTTGCATCTTTGTACAGTGTCGGCCCAATGCAGAAAGGTACATTCAACTAAAAGCACCTTTCTACCTGCACTTCAGCACACATTTTCTGTGCGCAACAATTACTGAAGCAAGGAGTTTTGCATGTAGAAAATGTGCCTCTCTAAATGCCCTCACATACAGGTCGATACAGTTATGCCGCGTTAGAAAGAGTGCGGCAGTGCCAGGTGCACCCTCGTTCCCCGCACGCACAGTTCTCTTCACCTACCGCTCGATACTCTCTTCAAATTGCATGCAAATGCATGCCGCGTCTGCGAAGCGTTAGGCGAAGGTTAGGCCCGCGCAACCCATTTTACTGTATAGAGCGCCTATACAGTATCCTGGGTGCGCGGGCCTAATGCTTCACGGCCGCGCTGGTATCTGTCATTTCAAATGTCATTTCAAATGACATTTGAAATGACAGGTACCAGGAAGTGGACAGTTATGTTCTCCGATGCTCGGCAAACTTTCCCCCAGCCCCCGCTCACCTGCCCTGGCCGCGTCCGGTCTCCGGTGCAGCCCCAGTCTTGTCCCCTCCTCCCGAAGCAAAAAAAACAAAACCGAAAAAGTAGCAAGAGAGCGAGGGGAGAGATGGGCAATCCTAGGCTCGGGCCTGCTAGTCCCTTCTCCTCTCCTCTCGAAGCAGGGCGCGAAAAGCAGCCTTGCTCCGGGAGGAGGGGGGGGGGGCAGTTTAAAGCGACGAAGCGACTTACTTTTGCAGCCCCCCCCCCCCCTCCGGACATTGGCGACGACCGCGGCTCCAGCCTCCAGCTGTCAGACAGACGCATCACACGTGGGAAAGCGGCTCCTATGCGTGCAATTGGCTGCTCAAGACGTGACGTCATGACGTTTGGCATCACGGCATGTGACGTCACGTCTTGAGCAGTCTTGAGGAGCCGCGGTCGTTGCCGATGTCCGGAGGGGGAGGGTGGCTGCGGCGCAAGGAGAGGAGGAGAGAAGACGCAACTTACTCCAGCCAGCCCCCACTTCGGCAGCTCCCCTTCGGCAGCCCCCCTACGGCGGAGACGGCAGTGTAAAGCGAGACGGACCTTCGGCGGAGACAGCACTGTAAAGCGAGACGGACCGCGGCGCAAGGAGAGGAGGAGAGAGAAGACGCAACTTACTCCAGCCAGCCCTCCTCCGGACAGCGGCTCCTCTGCCTCCCAGCTGCCGGCGAAGATAGACGCCCGAACGGGTAGGCCCCTCGTGCAATTTGACCTCAAGGCATGACGTGTGACGTAAGTTGCGTCTTCTCTCTCCTCGCGCCGCGGTCCGTCTCGCTTTACAGTGCCGTCTCCGCCGAAGGTCTGCCGTGGTCCGTCTCACTTTACACTGCCGTCTCAGCCGAAGGGGAGCTGCCGAAGTGGGGCCGCATTGGATTTTTTTTTTCGCTTCGGGAGGAGGGAGAGGACTGGGGCTACCCCGGAGACCGGCACCCATGGACGCGGCCAGGGCAGGTGAGCGGGGGCTGGGGGAAAGTTTGCCGCTTACCCTTACTCCTGCCTCTATCGCAGGGGTAGGGGTAGGCGGTAAACTAACAGGTTAAACGCGCGGCAAATCGGCAGGGAAAAAAAGCGATAGTCGGAGCGAGCGTCACAGTATCGGAGGGAATAGCTAATTCGTTCATTAAATAGCTAATTCGTTCATTTACATATCATTTACATGCTGCGTGCGGGATAGGTTACGGGTCGGTTTCAAGAAGCGCTAAGGACGCGTGAAACTGGAGACTGTATCGCAGGATCACCTTAAGCGTCCCAATTGTGCGCCCACAGCGAGTTAATCTCCAACCGCACCTTACAGTATCGAGCTGATAGAAAGCCCATGCAAAGGAGGGCATTAAGCAGTACTCCCCCATGCAGGGCGACTGCATTTGGCCAGTGCACCTTTCTTACCGCTGGAAACTTAACCCATGGTCAGAGCTAGAATTAAGTTTCCAGTGCTAGTGCACTGGCACTTAAAATCCTTAAACAAAATGTGAAACACACCACCTAGCCGGATAAGTACTGATTTATGTAGCTGTCTGGTGCGGTTCACTGCTAGTTAACCGGATAAGTATGTATCCTGCTAACTAGCAGCGAATTACACCAAATAGCCAGATAGGTTTGTACTTATTCGGTATGTGATGCAGCCTGTCAGGGATACCTCCCCCCCTTCTCAAGTGTTTGGCCTGTGCTGAACGCACATTTTACACAAAATGTACTTTTTTTTTTGTTTTGGTTTTGTTTTTTTTAACTCCTGATGTTTTAGCATATCATTAGCTTACTGCATCGGGAATTAAAGAATAAATGAATCTGAGCATTAAAAATGTGCACTGAATACTAGTGCACAGTTTCTTAATGCCCGGATTACTGCATCGGCCGGTTTGTTTGCGAAAAGTACATTAAATATAAAGACTTACTTCCTTCAGCTTGTTTCGAATGGCATTTGCTGAAATATTCAAGGATTCGTCATCCATGTCTACTTTGGGTATTTCAGGCAACATTGGCCCAATAATTATTTCACTACTATCCATACTTGTCCCAGTAAAATGAACTGCAGCTCCCTGATCTCGCCTTCTCTTTCGCTCTTCCAGCAGCGTAGTTCGGGGTATAAATCTTCCAATTCCACTGTCAAAGGGCTCTTTTTTCTGGGGTCCTGTGGTAGGTGCTAGAATATTCTGTTCTCCCCACTGAATACTCTGAGTTGATGACATGGCCTGGCTGTTGTCTGCGGAAGTTTCGGGCAGCCAATTCCCATCGTGGGTTGGTAGTGTCACTCTCAACAGGGGATCCCCTGAAAAAGATGCTGTCTTTTGGGGTACAGACTGAGAAGGAGGTAAGTCAAGTGGGTAGGTGAAAGATGAATACGTAGTCCCACTGGAAATGCTTGTATCATTTGTGCTGAACTCTGATCTCTCTGGTTGTAAACTGTGCTCCGAATGCTCCGAGGCGGCCTGATTCTGATTCTGGTCCGTCTCCGTTACAAGCCAGTCTTTAAAACACAAAGGCAGAGATATCTTAGAAGTAGTATTTAACTTATTTTTTCAGCGTACTTTGGTTGAAACCATTTGTGGCAGACTTCAACATTTCCAAAACATTTACAATTTGCCTTCACTGTCTTTATATTCTTCCACAAGAAACCCTCTCATTTCATGCTCTACACAACACCCAAGTTTAAAGCCCTGCAAATTGTGCTACAATCGATTAGTGCAGTTTTTCTTACCAGAGGACCCACTCGTTTCTCTCTTTGGGTTGCCTATATGTAGAACCATTCACTTACGCCCAAATTTTAAAAGCCATGCATGGGTAAAATTCGGGGGTTACATACATGGCATGGCCCTGTGCGCACCGTGCACATTTTCAAAAGGGCCCAACCCATGCGTAATCCCCAATACACACAGAAGTGCCAGGCCAGCTAAAAGGGACAGGCTGGGGGCCAGAGGAGCAGTAAGTAATGAAACAAAAAATCTGGAGTAGCTAGGTAGGGGTGAAGAGGAGAGGCAGTTCCCAGTGCGCATGTTATAAAACAGCTGCATCCATAAGCGTGTGCTGGGAACTGAGCGCCTTTTAAAAAAATCGACCTCTTATCGAGCAGAGCAAAAGCAGGACTTCATAGAGCAGCTACAGACAGCAAAAAGATAGTGCTAGCAATAAACTAATGTTATTTAATTGGCATCGAACAGGAACAAGCTTAAGTAATTATATGTGGAATGGCATAGGGATACTTAAAACATGCCCATATGCTAACGTGGAGGTCTGCATGATACATAAAGATACTAAGATACTACAGATGAAAAATAATACACCTACATGAAATTCTTTTTGAGGATTATATTTGGAAAACTGCATTCTTTTTTTAAATGGTGCAGTTAGGGCCAGATTTTGGGGTGGCTGAGTTGGGGGGGGGGGGGGGCACCCTGGGCACTGCCAGCATCACCCATCCTGCAACAGCATGGCCATGGTGGATCCCATCCTGCCGCAGCTGAAGAGAGGCCCAGTGGCTACGACGGACACCATTCTGCTGCAGCTGAAGAGAGGCCCATGGTGGGGGTTTGCCATCAGATGGGGAGCGAGAAGAGGAGGAAGAGTGCTCTTTGCCCAGGGCACCATTTGCCAAACATCTGGCCCTGGGTGCAATAAGAACTTTTCAACCCCAACAGCTGCTAAGAAATATTACAACAAGAAAAAAAAAGATAGATAGGTTATCTATCTTTTTTTTACAAGACTCTCTAGAAAGTTTCGGACTCATAAGTAAGAGACCTTTATAAGTAATACAATTATATTAAAAAAAAAAAATAAATTCACATTTACTATTACAAAAATATCTAGTAATTTTGTTCCATGAACTGCTCTTTCTTCAGACATCAAACTGCGGGATGGATGGAGCATTGCAGCATGAATGCTCCTGGCACACGCCTAAGCTGTGTTTGAATACTGCACTAGGAGAATGTTCTTGCTTCTCTCACATTTAACATAAAATAAAAGAACCAGTGATTACCTTAACAATCACAATGAACGCATGCAGTTCTCAATATCCAATGTCAGCATTGTGTTCCACATGAAAAGTTTTATCCTTCTCCTTGCAAATTAAGATCCAGTTCTTAACACACGCAATAAAGCATCTTGTGAAATTCGGTCTCCAGGGGACAAAACCAAGTATAGCCTTCTGGCCTGAAGATTAGTTTTGTAATATGAGAAAAGAATGCAGCAGCTTATGTACTAAGCTTTTTACCCCATACACAAAATGGGAGAAAATCCTTAGCACATCCAGCCCCAGATGTCTTCAGATATTCAACCTTTTATGTGGCACAAGAATTTTCCTGAATTAAGGCATTAAACCACAAACCTTTTTTTTTTTTTAATTTTTATACTAATTTCTTCATTACCCTAGAACAACAAGAAAAGTGTGGATAAATTCCACAATATAAAAAGAGTAATAAAGTAAAGTAAAGTAAAGAAAGCTGGACAACCACTGAACAAACTCATTGGTAAGCCCATAATTACTGAACTGTGGGGTGGATGCAATAAAGTGCACCCAACCTAGCGCACAGGTTAAGGAGCAGTTGGACACTTGATTTGGACGTGCGAGACTAACACCCAATGCAATACGGGGATTAGCACTGTGTAGCTGATAGCACTCATCACATGGAAATTCCATGTAGATGAGGCTATTAGCTATTACCCCCTGAATGAGTAAATCCCCAGGCATCCAATGCACAATTTTTAACCCAGAAAATTTAACACCAGCCTTGGAGCTGGCATTAAGTCATTCGCAAGCCATGGGCTTATGAAAAAAATCCTCCACAGGAGGAGGAACCATAGAGAACAGTAGAAAACTAAAGAATAAATTAAATTAATCATTTACAAAAAAAAATAAAATTCTAAATACACAACATAAGAACATAAGAAATTGCCATGCTGGGTCAGACCAAGGGTCCATTAAGCCCAGCATCCTGTTTCCAACAGAGGCCAAAACCAGGCCACAAGAACCTGGCAATTACCCAAACACTAAGAAGATCCCATGCTACTGATGCAATTAATAGCAGTGGCTATTCCCCAAGTAAAATTGATTAATATCCATTAATGGACTTCTCCTCCAAGAACTTATCCAAACCTTTTTTGAACCCAGCTACACTAACTGCACTAACCACATCCTCTGGCAACAAATTTCAGAGCTTTATTGTGCGTTGAGTGAAAAATAATTTTCTCCGATTAGTCTTAAATGTGCTACTTGCTAACTTCATGGAATGCCCCTAGTCCTTCTATTATTCGAAAGTGAAAATAACCGATTCACATCTATTCGTTCAAGACCTCTCATGATCTTAAAGACCTCTATCATATCCCCCCTCAGCTGTCTCTTCTCCAAGCTGAACAGCCCTAACCTCTTCAGCCTTTCCTCATAGGGGAGCTGTTCCATCCCCCTTTATCATTTTGGTTGCCTTTCTCTGTACCTTCTCCATCGCAACTATATCTTTTTTGAGATGCGGCGACCAGAATTGTACACAGTATTCAAGGTGCGGCCTCACCATGGAGCGATACAGAGGCATTATGACATTTTCCATTCTATTAACCATTCCCTTCCTAATAATTCCTAACATTCTATTTGCTTTTTTGACTGCTGCAGCACACTGAGCCGACGATTTTAAAGTATTATCCACTATGATGCCTAGATCTTTTTCCTGGGTGGTAGCTCCTAATATGGAACCTAACATCGTGTAACTACAGCAAGGGTTATTTCTCCCTATATGCAACACCTTACACTTGTCCACATTAAATTTTAGCTGCCATTTGGATGCCCAATTTTCAAGTCTTGCAAGGTCCTCCTGTAAATGTATCACAATCTGCTTGTGATTTAACTACTCTGAATAATTTTGTATCATCTGCAAATTTGATAACCTCACTCATCGTATTGCTTTCCAGATCATTTATATATATATATTGAAAAGCACAATATACACACTCCAGGCTGATTTCACCCCTTGCTACTGTGTGTGTATATTGTGTATCCAGAATTTTATTTTTTTTAATAAATCGATGCATTTCATTAATCCTTTAATTGATGTTTAGTGGATCTCTATGGTTCATATTGAGTGCCCATAGCAATAAGAGCACAGCCACGTCTCCTGGGCACTAGAGACACACAATTTCTTCCTCGCATGTCCCTTTTAATGCACCAGCTTATTTTAATATAGCACCAGGTGCCCAGGAGAGGTGGATGTGCACTCGTTAAAAAAACATGCACCCAGCTTGGACACACATTTTTATGCACTTCTTATTGAATCGGCCTGAGTGTCTGGATATGTTCCTTCCTTGGCTATAATACCTTATGTAACACTGAATAATAAAAACGAAAGTAGAAAACCAAACATGTCAAGCTTTCGCATCCTACTTACATGGAGTAAGCAAAAACAAATGACAGCCATTGTCCAAAACATACACTGCTCAGAGTCAGCTACATACCTCTCTTAGATGTTGCTTTAGCTACAAACTTTCTTCGTTCCTGCAGCTTTTCTCTTGTCTCCTGGACAGTTTCAAATTCCGGAGCATAGCATACGTGAAGCAAGCCACCAAAGAAACTCCTTTCATCCAGTTTTCTTTTGGCTACCCTACAAAAAGAAATATTTTCTGTAAACAGCATATGAATAGCATCATATTTCACAGGAGTTTCAATAAAGCAACTAGGTAAGCATCAGATTCAACCATTTACACCACATTTCAATATCAACTTGCTCCAAAATTGATTGACATCAACAGCATTCTCGGCGGCAGGTCCTTGAATTTGGAACTCTTTACCAGATGATGTAAGATCTATTTCCTACAACAAGCTGTTTTTAAAAAGTGCTAAAAACGTAGTTATACATGCAGGCTTATAACATGGAACTCATTGCATGATATGCCAGGTCTTTTTAACTTTTTATTTTATTATTTTTTAGAAAACCAAAACAAATGATGGTACCAATACAATAAACATAAGACCATACTGAATAATGCGTGACAGTATAGTGTTTGCTATACATTTGGCCATCTATAGATACAAGCATTTGCAAACATATCAATGCAGGGGGCCACCATCTTTACCCCCCACCCCCTTATCCTGATTCCCTCATTAAACAGGTATTTGAATCTTCTCTCCAGACCCAATAAGGACCCCCAAATCTTCTCAACTGGTTCCCGAACATATAGGCAAGCTTTTCCATTGTAGCGATCTCAGCAACCTTGATCTGCCAACCACTAAGGGTAGGCGAACCCTTCCACTTATGGGGAATCTTGCAGCATGTATAAAGTGTCCAACCAGTTTTCTGTGACCCCATTGCCCATCTATTGGGCCAGATCCCTAAGAGATACAGTTGTATGTCTTCCACCAACTGTTGACCACAAATACATGAAATACATTTTGTACCTTCAGACCAAAATCTCTGCACCCCCACCACATATGTATATAAGGCCCAATGTGACCACATCCTCTCCAACTATTCTTGCTGGAGTTACAGAATTTAGTAAAAAAAAAAAGCAGGTGTCAATACATTCTATGCAGCAGTTTTCACATTAACTCAAGCCCTTTACTACATATTGTAATCTGCCTTGCCCGTTTTCAGATGGACTTCCACATTCTTTGATCTAGTTTCATCCTCAGATCAATATTCACTGACTAACCAACTTATTTGAGGTGCCTTTTTCACAAAGCTTTGACCTAAAAGTTATATGGAATACAGAAATCAAATGACGAGCTCGTTTTTTTTGTTTTTTTACTACAACACAGCACCCCCTCTATCCCTTTACTCTCCTTTAAGGAATCTGCCAGGTGTTGTACATGGGATAAATCATGTCGTAATTGTAGATAAAGATATCTGGTATTAGCCTGAATCTGAAATTGCTCCATTAAATCAGTAAAAGTTTTAAACTGCCCATCTTTCCACAACGTGGAAATCCTGTGCTTCCCAAGATGCAATATCTGGTGAAAAAAATAAACAGAGATAGCAGGTTTTGTACCAGACAGGTCATATAGAACCAAAACACGTCTACTGGTCCAAATCTCCATTGTACTGCCCTCCACACTCATAATGTGTGTGCAGTTATGGGATGACTACCAACCATCCTCCTGGATATATTGGAGGACCATGGCATATGTAGCAAGGCTGCAAAATTACACCCCCCTGTCCACCCTTCCTCCAGGGGAGCCCATGCTTGCGGCAGGTCAGTCCCAAGCCAGACTTGAAGGAAGGTCAGTCTGCATGCCCAATACCACCAGTGAATATTAGGGACTCCCACACCACCCCCCTCCCTGGGTTTCCCCACTGCATCGTATTTAAGTCTGGGCGGCATTCCCCACCAGAGAAAGTTCGACACTATCCCCCGCAACATCTGCAGTACTGCCACTGGTACATCGCATGGTAGATGCATAAATGGATAGATTAATCTCAGCAATATTGCCATCTTTATCAAATTCACTCGACCTAGTAAGGATATAGGTAGCGAGGTCCAGTTATGGAGGTCTGCCTTTATTATGTTTATGGCAGGATCATAATCCTATCTTTATACAAGGTTTTGTATTTTTTTTTTAGATCCATACTCCTAAAGTATTTGAAACTCAACCCAGCTTTACGGCAAGCAGAGTTGCTTACCTGTAACAGGTATTCTCCTAGGACAGCAGGATGTTAGTTCTCACACATATCATCAGATGGAGCCTGGCATGGAAAACTTTTGTCAAAGTTTCTAGAATTTTGACTAGCATGCTGAGCATGCCCCTATCCATGCAGGGTCCCTCTTCAGTCTCATAACATGGAATTTGCGAAAAAATAAAAACAAACATTAGGAAACCGAACTCCGTGGTGTGTGCTGGGCGGGTTTCGTGAGGATTAACATCCTGCTGTCCTAGGAGAACACCTGTTACAGGTAAGCAACTCTGTTTTCTCCTAGGACAAGTAGTATGATAGTCCTCACATATGAGTGAATACCAAGCTACAAGCTGCTCTCAAAACATAGGAAAGACAGCACTTAACAGGTGCCAACATGCACAACAGCTAGTGCTTTTAGTACCAAAGGAGATAGCCTGAACCCAAACAAAGGGCCCAAGGCAAGGAGAGCTGGGTTTCACAGCTGAAAAAAAAGAGTGCGGAGGACAGACTGGCTGAAATTGCTGTCACGTCAGCCATCCTTGTCCAGACAGTAATGCGAGGCGAAGGTGTGGAGGAAACTCCAGGTCACAGCCTTGCAGATCTCCTCCACGGGAAGCACACGTAAGTGGGCTACCGAAGCTGCTTGACATGGCCCCCAAGCAGCAACCCCGCCTGCGTATAGTAGAAAGAAATACAATCTACTAGCCAGTTTATAACAGTCTGTTTGGAAATGGCAACTCCCAATCTGTTTTTGTCAAAAGAGACAGACAGAGTTGCATGGATTGTCTGTGGCCTGCTGTGCGCTCCAGGTAAAAGGCTAGGGCTCCCTTGCAATCCAGGCTATGCAGAGCTCATTCACCCTGGTGCGAATGTGGTTTGGGAAAAAAGGTGGGCAGGACGATAGACTGGTTGAGATGGAATTCGTCACCACCTTTGGCAGGAACTTAGGATGTTTACGCAGAACTACCCTATCATGAAAGAACTTCGTATAAGGTGGGTACAACACCAAAGCTTGAAGTTCACGGACCCTGCGCACCGAGGTGACTGCAATCAAGAAGATGACCTTCCAGGACAGATACTTCAGGTGACAAGGTACTGTCTACCACTGATTGTTGATCTAGACAGTAGTGAGATATGAAGGTATGAATGGATGACCAGGTTGCTGCTTTATAGATGTCCTTGATTGGAACATTATGTAAAGTGCAAGTGTGCTAATGAGGTTGCAGTCGCCCATAGTTGATGCACTGTCACTGCATCCATTAGCACCATAGCGTGCGCAGTGTAGCAGAAATGAATGCAATGCGTTATCCAGTTGGATAGAGTTCTTTTAGATGCTGCTTTCCCTGGATTGTTCAGATTAAATGAGATGAAACGTTCTGAGGTTTTCCTGACCATTTGAGTCTTAGCCAGGTTGTAGGCAAGAGCTCTTTTGCAGTCCAACTTGTGAAGTAGTTTTTCCCTTTTATTCGCATGAGGTGTCAGGATGAAAATGGTTAATGAGATTGCCTGGTTCAAGTGGAATGCAGACACTATCTTCAGAAGGAAGTTCGGGTGAGTACTCAACAAGACCTTGGCATGGTGAAACTGCAAGTAGGAAGAATAGTTCACTAGTGCTTGAAGTTCACTTTCTCCTAGCAGAGGTGATGGCGATTAGGAAAAGCACCTTCCAAGAAAGGTATTTTAAGGAAGCAGATTCCATAGGCTCAAATGGAGCTTCCATTAGATCTCCCAATCAATATTTATATCCCACGATACAGGAGGCTTCCTAATTGGCAGGTGGATGTGCAATAAACCCCTTATAAAGCATGATGAGGGGATATGATGAGATGAGGTTACTCTGCTTTGAAGTGAGATACACTGCTATTGCACTAAGGTGTACTCTTATCGGTGTGACTGAAAAGCTTGATGTAGAAAGAAAATGTAAGTACTGTAGTAAGTCAACCATGGAGCTAGTAAAGGAGTCTAGAGCCCATTGGCTGCACCAGTTAAGAGTACCTTTTCCACTTAAAAGCATAGTTCCTTCTTGTAGGTTTCCTAGACGCTATCAGGATAGCCGTGATCTATAAGGTGGTTGTTGAAGATGTTTTAAAATTTCCTGCTCAATCTCCATGCCGTTAGTTGTAGGGATGAATGTATTGGATGAACAAGGGTTCCCTTCTCCTGGGGTAGTGTGCAAGACCAGTCGCACAGTCTTATTGGGATCTGTGTGGAGAGCTGTATCAGATAGGCGTACCACAGTTGTTGTAGCCATGCTGGAGCAATGAGAATCATTGGAAAAATTACTTACCTGATAATTTCGTTTTCCTTTGTGTAGACAGATGGACTCAAGACCAATGGGTATTGTGCTCTCCTGATAGCAGATGGGAGACTGAGTCAGATTTCAAAGCTGACATCAGCCTATATATATATCCGTGCAGCATGCTTAGCTCTTCAGTATTCTCTTCGAAAAGCCAGTATGGATATATGTTGCTTAATCGAGAACCTCGGATATCAAATCTCGAGACTGAGCAAGTATGGGTAAGTCACGGCATACCTCTAGCTCAAGACACACGTAGTTGCCCAGATGTTGGCGTTTATTGTTTGAGTGCACTGGTGGTCTCCAGTCCAAAGTGTGTGTGTGTGTATGTATGTATGTATGTAGGTATGTATAAATAAATATATATAGAGATAAAAAAAAATGAAGCAACGTATTATGTTTTGTGTGTGCTTACTATTTAATATACCCAAAAAAAAAACATCATTCAATTAAAATAATTATACTTTATTTGAAAATGTAACATGATATCAATTTTATTTGCTTTTATAAAACATGCCAACATCTAATAGAAATGTTCTTTATATATAATTTCAGCCCTGATAATAGTATCTTTAAACATACAGCTAAGACCCAACTAATGTTTACCCTCAATACTGTCCTACCTCTAAAGATGTTGAACATCTTTAACCAAAGAGTCATTTGAGACTAAGCTTAATGACTTTGTCTTCAATATACTATAATATCCTGAAGTATTAATAAGGATATATGATATATAAGTTTGAATATAAAGTGGTGTTTTCCACTTAAGAAGACCAATCATAGCATTGAAAAAAATCTAGCTTTTGGTGTTATTCATTGAGGGATAGATTGAGATTATAGGTAGGACAGTATTGAGGGTAAACATTAGTTGGGTCTTAGCTGTATGTTAAAGATACTATTATCAGGGCTGAAATTATATATAAAGAACATTTCTATTAGATGTTGGCATGTTTTATAAAAGCAAATAAAATTGATATCATGTTACATTTTCAAATAAAGTATAATTATTTTAATTGAATGATGTAGTTTCTGAGATTAATTAAAACTAGTAGTGATAGTGCTTTTTCTCCCCAACCACTGTGGTGTTTGGGGGTTTTTTTTGGATATATATATATCCCCGGATTCTTCAGCCGCAGACGAGAACCACAATCTCAGGGAATCGACGCTCTCATCCAGAACTGGCCAGAGGAAAGCCTCCTGTATGCCTTCCCACCCTGGCCACTACTGGGCAGGGTCATCCACAAGATAGAACACCACAGGGGATTAGTCCTACTAGTCGCCTCAGATTGGCCAAGAAGACCGTGGTATGCAGACATGCGGGGAATCCTCTACGTCTACCGCCATGCAGGGACCTTCTTCAGCAGGGACCAATCTCCCACGAAGACCCGGCACGATTCTCTCTTATGGTATGGCCCTTGAGAGGAGTAGTCTAAAGAAGCGCGACTACTCAAAAGCCGTGACTGACACCCTGCTTCAGGCACGCATTATCCTGTCTGAAATCGTTCCTCAGGTTCACCCCGGGCACCATACAGCTTACGTACATTACCATCCTTCCTTCCGAAAGTGGTTTCCCAGTTCTATATGAACCAGACCATATCCTTACCATCATACATAAAAAGTAATCTATTCAGCTATATGACCGATGTCTATTTGTATTATGTCCAATGCTGTGAAATTTGTGAATTATTATTGTGCTCTTATAACATGTTTAAATTCTTTAATTCAAAATGTGCCGCACTCAGCTTCCTTGTATATACACAGACCGCCCGAACCATTACTTAGCTGCAATTTGATGGCGTCTTCCTCTGCTTATTCATCTTTCTGACACCGAACCTGACTTGCGCAGGTTGGTGAGTTGATGATTATATTCAAAGGATGGGATAACCTGGATGGTTCCTGCCATAAGAGCATATGAAACCGCCATCTTTCCCTTCAATATAATTTGCCCGATGGGGACCAAATATGTAACAACATGCATATGTATGTATCTGTATTGCAGTGAAATTTATTAGAACCACATATTGGGTTCAGTAGTATACGATTGATGTTTTAGATTTGAACCCATATTAATGATCATTTGAGATATTTGGCACTTTTATATTGTCACTTTCTTATGTATGTTTTCATGGAATTTGCGTTAACACAGCTTGCTGTGATAAGTGTGGACTACAATTAAGTAAAAAAAGTAAAAAAAAATGCAATTCAAAGAGTGGACGATTTCGATTTTTTTCACCTTCAGACTGTTAAAAGTGCACTAAGTGCTATAAGAAGTTGTGAGACTAAGTAAAACCAGATTAAGTAGAGTTTGTGGCGTGGCATAGCAGTACATAAGGAAAACAGGAAGACTGAATAGGCTTTGTCTTTGTTATCTGCTATCACAGTCTTTTCTGCGGATCAAGCAGTAAAAAAATAAAATTTGTGACATACTTAAAAAGTTGTATAATATGCTGCAGAGTTCATCTGTGGGTATCAACACGAGCAAGGAAGGAAGCAAAATGTTAAAATATTTTAACATGTCTGACTGCCTTCAGGTAGGCTTGCAGGACTTGTTCTCAAATGTTTGCCACCGTTGCTGACAGACACCTGCTATGGAACGTAGGGCATTACCTGGCACTCTGTAAACGCTGGAATTTGATGAGGTAAACTTCTGTAAACTGCTCTGCTGGATAATCGTCTAGAGCATGGTACTCCTCTATGGCACCATACAATGCAAAATGTTCAACCAACTCCTTCATAACCCCCACGGCTGGAATACCTTGTACAAGCAAGTAACGAGATTCTAGGTTTATCGTGTACACCTATAAAAACAATGCAGAAAATGAATTCAAAACATGAGTTAGGCCAGTACACCTCTCTGCATTGGTGGTGGAGGAATAATAGCTATTGCCAAAATTAACATGGGATTTGAATGAGCGTGCTAACCTATAGGCACATCAGAGCCAATGCAATACAGTGTGCTCAGCCTAGTGCATAACTTGATGCACAGTCGGACGCATGTTTTGGACACACTAGAATAACTCCCAATGCAATAATGGGATTAGCGCAACCAAACCAGCATGTAGCGAATAGCACTCATCACATGTAAATGCCATGTAGCTAACTTATTACCCTGATACAAAAAATCACTGTGCACTTTTTAAAATGAAAAGTTAATGCCAGCCCCTGAGCTGGTGTTAAGTCTTCACGTGCTCCAAGCTGCCACAAAAAAAAAAAAAAAAAGCAAAAAAATATTGCTTTTCTGTGCTTCCTCCTTCTTGGTATCATCCCAGTACTAAGTAGGGGAAACCACAGGAAGCAGCAAGAAAAACCCCCCCAAATCATGAGGGTAGTCAGGTTAGGAAAACAGACGCTCATTAATTGAGCACCCGTTTTCCTAACCAGTGTACAGCCACATCTCCTGGTACCCGATACCATGGATGTGATAGTGATGCACAATTTATCACTAGCGCATCCTTTTTGGCGCTGCAGCTCATTTGCCTATTGCATTGGGCACCCAGGAGATGGGGGGTGTGCGTGCGTTGAAAAAAAACCGTGCGCCCACTTTGGTTGCACGTTTTCTCAGCGTTTGATATTGCATCGGTCCCTTTATGTGCAAAATTCCTTGCTGCATCAGTAGTAGTTTGTGCACAATAAAGTGTGCCTACAACTGAAAGTTAAACTGCGCTCTGCAAGACGCACCTTATTACGTTGCCCTCAGAGCTGGCAGTCCGGAGCTATCCTCAGGTGGTCGGACTGTGCTGGCGCAGGCTCTGGGGGCAGGACAGTTCCGGGGACTGCAGCTTCTTGTTGCCATTGCAGAGGCGCATAAGCTACGGCTGGCGAACCCTTCAATTCCGCTGCTCCAACGGAACGCGAGCGCATGCTCAGTTTAGCATGGTCACCATGGCAACCAGAGGACGCCAGGGCAAGCGGGGCAGTTTGTACGCCTGCCCACTAGTCCTCACCCGTGACGTCAATGTCACAGACAGGCCGACGGACAAACCAAATATTTAAGCATGTTTTAATACATAAAACACGCTAAAAAAAATGTTAAGGTATTACTGTTAGTAGTAATAACCTCTTATTTAAACATGAGTTTATGTGACTTTTAAAAGTTAAATCTTGCGTGCGCACATATTTTGGGATTAGTATCAGCCATCATACGTATAGGAGAAAAATATCATGAGACTTCATAGAAAGATTGGCCCTTGTTTCCCACATTAATTACAGCTGAGGAAGAAACCTTGCAGTTGTCAATGCTCAAGCACTGCAACAGCTCTTTGCGCGGTGCTTTATGAGCTCTCAAGACTCTGGTCTCCCACCTCGGGGTAACTGTTTTGGACTGTGTGCGCCTCTGCTACAGGGTTGCTAACTAGCTCCTTATGTTTTTTCCAGGCTAGGATGATCCAGTTTTGCTTTTATACCACTATAAGCATAAACTTATAGTTCTGATTTCTCTAACAAAAAAGCAGCACTGCAAATCCATGCATGGGAGGTGTGAGGAGGACCAGGAATGAATCAATCTGTCCTTAACAAAAAGTGGAGCAAGTTGGCAACCATATCCATGTGTCTTCCAGAGGCGGCTCGGGCAGGTACCGCAGTTGTTCTTCCCCATCACCTCAACCCGTCTCTCGACCGTGACGTCACTCACCTTCACGGCTCGTGGCCGCCGCCCCTCGCGGTATTTGGGCCTGCTGTGGCAGATCTGCCGCTGCTCGTGATGTCTGAGAGGCACGAGCTCCGCCGCTTGTCCCGCAACCGCCATCTCCGCAAACCCTCCCCCGACACGCCGCGCTCACATCCGTTTCTCCTGCCTCTGCAGGAAGACGAACCAGCAACCACCCAACCAGAAAGAGCAGAAATCCCAGACTCCACCCCTGACCCGCTCTGATTGGGCCTTCTCATAAAGGAAATTCCAAACAATGTTTACAGAGGGGGAAGGTTTGACGTTGTCTAGAACTCACTAATCCCGTAATTGTGTAAAGCTTAGAAGTCAAGTACGAGTCATCTGTCAGTACAAAAGTTGTGCTTACTATAGAAAAGATTGTCTGTTGGCTGCATCCCAGTGCTTTTCTACGTCTCGGGTAATCCCTCTATCCATTCCTCTCCCGGAGATGCCGGAGATGGTATTTTCGGCCCACAGACGGGCGGTAGACCTTGCGCATGCGCGCTGGATGGAACACAGGCAGAGCGTAGGCCTGAGATGCTGGGTGACGGCGGCGCAGCTCGCGGGGGCTGCGTGGTCTCCCTGCGGTTCACTAACGTCAGGAACTGCTTCTTGCAGCTGCCGGGGCGCGTGGTGGCACAGCTGCGTCTGCAGCAGGTAAGGGGGGAGGCGGCGGCGGGGTTGTGCAGCCGCTCATGCTGCTTCTTCATTGTCTGTCGGCTGTCCCACGGTCAGAGCTGCACCCGTTTGTTCTTTCCGCCCGACTCTTATCTTCGGTGGGAGCGCGGGAGCCGGGCTGTGTTGCTGACAGTTGGTGACCGGTCATGAGTCTTCTCCTCCTGAGCTTCGGGAAACTTTATTGGCCAAAGAACATGTGCCTTATGTTGTGAAAAAAAAAAGAAAGAATTGCAAAGTACCTAAAGGACGAGTCTCAGGGCCCTGTTGTCCCCCATCTTGAGATTTTTTTTCTGGCTTGGGGGCAGGATAACATATTTTGCTGCTGTGTTTCCTATTTCCCCCGTGATTGTACAACATTTTCCTGTTCGCTCTTTTGTGGGACTAGAAAGTCTTTGATTTTTCGCTGTCAGCTCTAGGGAAACATGAATATCTGATCTCTTCGTATTTTGCACAGTACAGAAGACAAACCATTTCTGTTTCTCTTTCTCCAATGTTGTACTGCATACAGAGTTAGACACATTGGGATTTCTGTTTTAATGTTTGCACGGTTCTGTTTCTAATTTGTGATCACTTTCCAAGTGTTTTACCTGAAACGATGTATTCTGATAGCGTTTCCTGGTAGGGATTGATCCCAGTCCTGCTTGTTGTGTTTTCCAATCTGCACTTTTCAGTAATAGGTCTGTTGGTTTTCCATCACTGATTGTGATATTGTATTTGTTATTATCACATCTTTCATAGGATAGGCAATAGTTTTGTTCCTGTAAGATTATATTAATCATGTAACCCAGCCCATTTTTTGGGTTACTAAGAGGTCTTGCTACAGCCTAGTGTAATTAGGGGAGTATCCGTTCATGGACAGCCTTCCCACTGATGGAGCTGTAATGGATACAGTTGGTCCCGAGGTTTTATAGCAGAGCAGTGAAATAGGCTCTGGGGGCAGTATTGATTGGAGAGAGAGGTTGTATTTTTCCTATGTTGGATTTTGGGCCTACATGGAGCCTCCAAAATCCTCCAGGATAAGCCAGAGGGCTCCACTGCTGTACTATCCCCATGAGGTGCAAAGTGGCAGCTCTGGAAGTGATTTTTGGGATTTTGACCTTTTTATTTAGAGGAGCCCTGCAGGAGGCCTGGGCCTTTCCGAAGCCAAGGATTGGGGAACCCTGAGTTGAAGACGCCTAGTGTTTAGGCTCAACAAAGGTGTTACCCATTGTGAGGATTTCCTAGTTATGTAAGTTAGGGAAGATTTGTTTTCCAACATCTGGGAGAAAGTGTTTTTCTGCCTTCTTCCTGCCCATCAAGGGGATTGGCAAGAATTGCAGTCAATAAAGATTCCTACCACCAGGGATCCCACCAATAGATCAGTCTACTAACTGTGGGTAAAAGGTTTACATTCAAGGGAGGACACCCATCTTGTGTCCACAAAGAGCCCTGAGAGACAGAGACATTAACTCTGTGCCAAGATAGATTTTTGTGCCATCAGGAGGGGTTTCCCATCCATCCAAGGGGGCCTAACCCAGAAGGACCACTGCACAATCTAATCCAGAAGTGTGGATGGATTCCTGGCCTAATAAAGGCTAATGCACAGATAGAGGAGAAAAGGTCTGTAATTGAGAGAAGCTGAAGAGACTGTGGTGTGTGATTGTGCCATTCGTTGAAACTGTATCAGTAAAGTATTATTTTGGACACTGCCAACATGGTCCGAGTATTGTTTGTTTGGTGCACAGCAGCATGAGGGAGCTCTAGCACAACTCACTAGTTGCTTCATTCTGGGACCGGAGAGGACTCCTTTCCACTCCTAGTCCAAAGGACCTGCACCTTGGGATGGGAGGAGAAGTAAAAGCTAGCCAGGGTCTCTGCCCTAAATAACTTATAAATAACTTTGTTCCCCTCTCTACTTGACTTGTACTTTGAGGGATTACGCTTAAGACCCTTATGGTCTACACTGACCCTCTGCAAAACACAGCCTGTGTCAGGGACCGATGTTGCATCATTACATTAACTGTGAAGCTTAAGTGAGAGTATATGACTGCCTGTCCAACATTTGATAATAAATATTGGACTTGGATGAGCAAAATTGGTTGACATTCTATGTCTGCAGATTGATAAACATTGCCTTCACACAGCTCCTTCCTCTATGTATTTTGTTTTGGTGTGTGAAATTTCTCCAGTAATTACTTGGTGTACTTGCCACTTACAGTATTTTTGAATATTCCAAACTGGATATCTACCCCGTTCAAAGCAACCTGGTCTTCCCCTATTAAATCTGGCAAGATCAAGGCTAATCAATCTACCATGTTCTTCACTCTCTTGAGAGAATATATATCCACATATCTAGAGCCCATAATTCTCAGTCTCGCTTGGACTACCTGTTGGTGCCCAGGCAGCATTTCTCAAGGGTACTTACAGTAAACATAGTCCATCTCGAAATTTCTGACCATGCATCAGTTTGGATTTAGAGGGAACTCGACCAAAAGATGTGGTGCGTATTTGGAGGTTTCCAACTTACCTTTATCATCACCAAGCTTTTAAAACACATTTGAATCACAGGTGGGAGAAGTTTGTTAATCCTAACCTTCAATATAAGGATAATCCAATATTGTTTTGGGAAACCACCAAGGTGATGTTAGGAGGTGGCGATATGGCCTATATTACTGGTAAAAAGAGAACCTGCGATAGGGATATTTTGAGACTGGAAGACTGTGCTTGGACATGAAAGCTTTGGAGCAGAAGCAGTCTGTTGCAAATCGTACGAAATTCTTTTCCACTCAAAGGGAGTTAAATTCTTTGCTACACCAAAGGGCTACCAAAGGCCTTTTGTATTATAAATAAAAACTGTTTCAGGATGGCTGTAAAACAAAACCAAAACAAAACTACTGGCTAATCTTTCCAAAACATGGGGGAGGGGGGGGGGATTTATCTTGGCTATAAAGAGCACAGCAGGGGAGTGGTAAATTCTAATAAAGAGATTTATGACATTTTTATTCTATTCTTTATGCTTTGGAGGAGAGAGATGAGGAAGCCATGAATGAATACCTTATTAACTCAAAATTACCTAAGGTGTCTGCAGATCAGCTCTTGGAATTAAACTCACAGAAATTCAAACCATAATTAAGAACACCAAATTTTTGAAAGCCCCTGAATTGATGGTTCTATGGGAGAATTTTA
This sequence comes from Rhinatrema bivittatum, assembly GCF_901001135.1. Taxonomy (NCBI): domain Eukaryota; kingdom Metazoa; phylum Chordata; class Amphibia; order Gymnophiona; family Rhinatrematidae; genus Rhinatrema; species Rhinatrema bivittatum. The sequence goes on along the minus strand of NC_042616.1, from coordinate 170,076,306 downwards.
CAAGATCTTGGAAATTCACTTGTATGTCCCAGTGTGTGTAGTATGTTTGAGCAGTTAATCAATTTGGGTCACTTTTCACTGTCCAAATAAAGCTATTACAGGGTTGCCAAAAAGTGGCCAAGATTCTATGCTTTGAGGATCTTATAGGCCTATTTCTTTCTTTAATTTTGACATGAATCTTCTGGCCAAGATCTTTCCACACATCTAAAAGATCAAGTTGTAGACAGATATAAGAAACCCCCTTACCTGTCATAGATGATGTCTTAAGATTCACATTAGTTTGTCCAAAAATTGGTCATGCATGTAATTAAAATCACCCCCTCAGATCAGCAAAGGCTATGAATGCCCCAACAACAATTTCACCAAGGAAGAAGAAAATCTATGATCATAGATATTGGGGGAATACATATTGCAAGAACTACTGATTGTCCAAAACCAGTACCTTCAACGAGTAAATATCTCCCATTCGGGTCTTTAGTAATCTAAGAATCCTGAAATGTAATATTTTTCACTATTAAGATGGCCACCCCTTCATGCCTGAAGATCTGTAATATGCCTTCCCCCACCCATAGTCTTTTACAGTTGTTTATGTTTTCTTACCTTGAATCTGATGGGATCTTATATATTTTTAAATACACCGACCCTTTCCCAGAAACATTCCAAGTTGCAGAGCACATGCTTTTAACTGCTGCTGTGTACCAGCATGAGAAAAACATAAATAAAGTTGAATCTTGTCATTTTCAACCCCTGGTCTCCCAGCCTAAATCCAGGATTGCTAGCCCACCAAGAACTCCAAGGTTGCACAGATACGTACTCTTATAGAAACCCCACCTAATATCCCCCAACCCCTCCCTCTCCACCTCCCAAGAGAACAAGAGAATCTCCTAGCATTTTGATAGGTGTGAAGGCCCCACCTTCATAACAAGTTAAAACATTGATTATAGAAAATAAAACAACCCAAACAAGCTAAATGAAATGTCAGTTTTGATCTTGAACACAACTTAGTTTCTGATCCTGAATTGGATGAAGACAATGGTATGTTGCAAGATACATGGTAAGCCCCTTAGTCAGTCATAAATGTTCATCAGAACAATATATAGACCCAGCAATACTATAAGCTAAATAATAAGCAAAACAAAAAAACTGGAAAAGATTTCTCCAGCATTGTCCCTTCAGATGCAGTTAAATGATGACACCGGAGCTTAGTCAAGTCACCAGGAGCTTCATGGGGAAAACATTTCTTTACAGCACTGCTCCATCCTGAACCTCCAATACTCTTTCCCTATCATGAGTCCTGCAGCAAATAATACTCCTGAGGGAATTCTGCACACACAAACTTAAAATTCTGCAAACTTTATATTGGTCAAAATAACACAATTTACCTGATAGTCTTTAAGTAATTACATTTTAAAATAATACAGAAAAAAGTTATTACTTAAAGATGCAGGATTTCCCTAGAAATCCACTGTAAGAGAGTCCCTTCCAATTGCTTTCCTTACTCCCCTGGCCACTTTGCCCTCTCAGGCCCCAACTCCTCCACCTGCCGGTATCTCTCCCCTCCACCTCTAGGCTCAACCCCTTCCACTCTTGCCAGTCCCAGAGTTTGACACCGTTCTCAATACTGCCCCTCCCACAGGCTACCTATGTCTCTCTCTCACGCACCCCTTCACACAGGCTCTGTCTCACACATACACAATCCCTTCACACAGGCTAGCACCCTCACATACACACGATCTCCCAGTCTCTCTCTCTCTCTCACACACACACACACTCTCCTTCACAATCTCCTCATATAGGCTCCCTCTCTCTGAAACCCACACTCCCCCCCCCCCCCCTTACCTCCCATGCTCTCTCACCCTCATTCTCTCTCACCGGGGCCTTCCATCTTCGTCGTGAACAGAGCAAACTCCGTTCGCGGCACATGGGGCCTTACTACTTCACTGCAAGCGGAGCACGCTCCATTCCCAGCATACAAGGGCCTTCCATTTCGCCGCAAACGGCGCACCTGGGCCTTCATCTTTACTGCGGACGCGCTCCTTTTGCTGCATGCCAGGGTCTCCTCTACTATTTTCTGCGCAGAAAATGTCAATTCTGCGCTCCGCAGTAGCGCATAATTCCCCCAGGACTAAAATAACAACTGTTCATTATACTGACCCAGATAAGTGAACTTATAAGTACAAAAATGCTTAGCCAGGGTTAATCATCACAGCTGAGTGTCATAAATCATGGGACTATTATTACTACAGGCTTAAAGAACAAAGATATCGCAAAACCAGGGAGAGAGAAAATAAAACTATTAGCATTGTTTAAGCAAAGACAGCTTACAGTTCCCAAGACATATCACTGGCTAGCAATAAGGAAACTTAAAAGATCAAACCTTGGCACAAATTCCCGAAATAGTGACAAAGTGCAAAACAATATATGGATTTAAGTAGCTTGTTTTTCCTCACTCAGTTTAGACAGGAATACTTGCGCCTCCTCCACAGATTTAAATGACTCACATTTATTTTGATAACACTCTTATATGGGCAGGAAACTGCAGAGTAAAACAAATCTTTCTCTCAATCATATTTGTGCATATTGGGGAGAGAGCTCTGCAGTGTGCTGCTATTGTCATGGAGCAATATGAGGACCCGCTGCCATTCATACTGTAGAGATCTCACTTTTCTGTATGCCTGCATAATTGCAGCCTTGGGGATGAAATCCAGCACTCTTGCAATGACCGGATGAGGTCTGTTTCAGGAAACTACATGTTGTCCTAGTCAGGCCTGCTCTATCCTCAGAGGATCATGTGTTTCAGGCAGGCTTAAAGTATGCAGAAACCACATTTTTTAAAATGTCCACCAACCAAGTATCTGAGTGATTCTGGCAAGCCAAGAATGCGTGCTTTATTTTTGCTTGACCTTTTTTCTAGGTCATCAATACTCTCTTCATACTGAATAATTCTTTTCTGAAGTGCTTGCATCTCTGTCTCTAATCACTGTTGGGCTGATACAGAATGGACGCTTAAGAAAAAGTGTGGCAGTGCCGGGCGCCCGCTCGTTTGCCGCGTGCACATCTTGGTTCACAAGCCGCTCGATTCAGTATTCAAATTGGACGCAAATCCAAATGGCATCAGTGAAGCGGTAGGCATTCGCAATCCATTTTACTGAATAGAGCGGTATGCAGCGCCTATACAGTATCCAGGGTGCGCTGGTACCTGTCATTTCAAATGTCATTCCACTAGGTAAGTGGATGGCTCTTTTCTACAGACCCCGCTGCCTTGAGCGCCCGGCCGGGCGCTCAAGGCAGCGGTGCCTCTGATCATGGACGCCCGGATACAGGCAGGAAGGTCCATGAACGGACGCTCTGACCTTGGACGTCCGAGGACGTGGTTTCCGTTCATGGACCTTCCCACCTGTAGGCCCCGCTGCCTTGAGCACCCGACCCGACTTCCAAGTTTCCCAGAACATACATGGATATGCCACACTGTGGATTCTCTGGTGTACAGTTTGACTGGCAGCACATAAAAACTATTTAACAGTACATACATGGATCTGCAACACGGTGTATTCTCAACTCAGGTATGCATTCTTATTTCAGCGTCTACTACGGCCTTATTCTAGACGCAGGAGGAGGCATCCATGTCTCCGCTGGACCCCGGAGCCTCAGGACACCTAGCGGATGCCCATCTCTCCGGTGTCCGTAGAGGCGTCCATGTCCGGAGCCTCAGACGTACAGTTTAACCCTAGCGTGGCGCGGCTCCCATCTAACGCCAGGGACAGGGTAGGTGGTAAATATTCAGGTTAAAGACGCGGTAAATAAGCTGGTTAAAAGGGCGATAATTTGGGCACACGTTACTGTATCGGAGAGAATAGCTAATACGATCATTAACACATATATATGCGGTGGGTGGAAACGGATACGCGTCCTTTTCGGCAAGCGGTAAGGACGCGTAAAAGCCGGTACTGAATTGCGGGTACGCCTTACGCATCCAAAACGTACGTCCAAAGTGGGTTAAAAACCGGGTAACCACGGCCGCGCTTTACTGTATCTGCCCGTGTGTTAGATCTTCTACCTTGAGTATAAGAAATTGCCATGCTGGATCAGGCCGAGAGTCCATCAAGCCCAGCATCTTGTTTCCAACAGAGACCAAACCAGGCCACAAAAACTTGGCAAATACCCAAACACTAATAAGATCCCATGCTACTGATGCAATTAATAGCAAAGGCCATTCCCTAAGTCAACTTGATTTATATCAGTTAATGGACTTCTCCTCCAAGAACTTATCCAAACCTTTTTTAAACCCAGCTACACTAACTGCACTAACCACATCCTCTGGCAACAAATTCCAGAGTTTAATTGTGCGTTGAGTAAAAAATAACTTTCTCTGATTAGTTTTAAATGTGCCCCATGCTAACTTCATGGAGTGCCCCTAGTCTTTCTATTATCCGAAAGAGTAATTAACCGATTCACATCTACCCATTCTAGACCTCTCATGATTTTAAACACTTCTATCATATCCCCCCTCAGCCGTCTTTTCTCCAAGCTGAAAAGTCCTAACCTCTTTAGTCTTTCCTCATAGGGGAGCTGTTCCATTCCCCTTATCATTTTGGTAGCCCATCTCTGTTCCTTCTCCATCGCAATTATATCTTTTTTTGAGATGCAGCGACCAGAATTGTACACAGTATTCAAGGTGCGGTCTCACCATGGAGCGATACAGAGGCATTATGACATTTTCAGTTTTATTCACCATTCCCTTTCTAATAATTCCCAACATTCTTTTTGCTTTTTTGACTGCCGCAGCACACTGAACCGATGATTTCAATGTGTTATCCACTATGACGCCTAGATCTTTCTTGGGTTGTAGTACCTAATATGGAACCTAACATTGTGTAACTATAGCATGGTTTATTTTTCCCTATATGCATCACCTTGCACTTATCCACATTAAATTTCATCTGCCATTTGGATGCCCAATTTTCCAGTCTCACAAGGTCTTCCTGCAATTTATCACAATCTGCTTGAGATTTAACTACTCTGAACAATTTTGTATCATCTGCAAATTTGATTACCTTACTTGTCATATTTCTTTCCAGATCATTTATAAATATATTGAAAAGTAAGGGTCCCAATACAGATCCCTGAGGCACTCCACTGCCCACTCCCTTCCACTGAGAAAATTGTCCATTTAATCCTACTCTGTTTCCTGTCTTTTAGCCAGTTTGCAGTCCAAGAAAGGACATCGCCACCTATCCCATGACTTTTTTTTACTTTTCCTAGAAGCCTCTCATGAGGAACTTTGTCAAACGCCTTTTGAAAATCCAAGTATACTATATCTACCGGTTCACCTTTATCCACATGTTTATTAACTCCTTCAAAGAAGTGAAGCAGATTTGTGAGGCAAGACTTGCCTTGGGTAAAGCTATGCTGACTTTGTTCCATTAAACCATGTCTTTCTATATGTTCTGTGATTTTGATGTTTAGAACACTTTCCACTATTTTTCCTGGCACTGAAGTCAGGCTAACCGGTCTGTAGTTTCCCGGATCGCCCCTGGAGCCCTTTTTAAATATTGAGGTTACATTAGCTATCCTTCAGACTTCAGGTACAATGGATAATTTTAATGATAGGTTACAAATTTTTACTAATAGGTCTGAAATTTCACTTTTTAGCTCCTTCAGAACTGTGGGGTGTATACCATCTGGTCCAGGTGATTTACTATTCTTCAGTTTGTCAATCAGGTCTACCACATCTTCTAGGTTCACCGTGATTTGGTTCAGTTCATCTGAATCATTACCCATGAAAACCTTCTCTAGTACAGGTACCTCCCCATCATCCTCTTCAGTAAACACCGAAGCAAAGAAATCATTTAATCTTTCCGTGATGGCCTTATCTTCTCTAAGTGCCCCTTTAACCCCTCGATCATCTAACGGTCCAACTGACTCCCTCACAGGCTTTCTGCTTCGGATATATTTTTAAAAGTTTTTACTGTGAGTTTTTGCCTCTACAGCCAACTTCTTTTCAAATTCTCTCTTAGCTTGTCTTATCAATGTCTTACATTTAACTTGCCAACGTTTATGCATTCTCCTATTTTCTTCTGTTAGATCCTTCTTCCAATTTTTGAATGAAGATCTTTTGGCTAAAATAGCTTCTTTCACCTCCCCTTTTAACCATGCCGGTAATCGTTTTGCCTTCTTTCCACCTTTCTTAATGTGTGGAATACATCTGGACTGTGCTTCTAGAATGGTAATTTTTAACAAAGGCCATGCCTCTTGTACACTTTTTACTTTTGTAGCTGCTCCTTTCAGGTTTTTTCTAACAATTTTTCTCATTTTATCAAAGTTTCCCTTTTGAAAGTTTAGCACGAGAGCCGTGGATTTGCACACTGTTCCTCTTCACCATGGAGCGATACAGAGGCATTATGACATTTTCTGTAGCACCCCATTCAAGATCAATCAGTTCTTGAATAGCCTCCATAATAGGGAAGAAACATGAGGCTTTATGCAAATAAATCAAAATGGGATCTTTCTTTGGCTCAGACATGGAATCAGCCCCCGGTACCCACAGCATCTTCAATGTCTGGGAAATCATAGCCGGTAACTCATCACTTTGAAAGAATCGCAACATAGTTCTATACAGCACCAGCCCAGGAGGAATTTCCCCATCTTCCAGGAAGTAACGATCGGCTTCATCATCCGTGCCATCTGGGTCCCTATCTGCGTGACCTGCAGCAGGTCTAGACTTACCCGCAGCACTAGGCGGGTGGGACCTGCAATCCTGAATTAAGCGACTAGGGCCAACAACTGTGCCTGAAGAAAGGACTGAAAGCCCTTGAAAGAATTCCACCCAAGAAAAGGCAGAGGGATCCATGCCCAAATCAGAGGGGCACCTGACCTGTGCCCACTGAGCTACCTCCCCCCTGCTGAACCAGTTAGGGAAGCCCCAATTCCAGGTGAAACCAGTGGCAACACTTTTTCCCATTCCTGCATCAGTCTGGGAAGGACTGGGCTTAGCAAAATCCAAACGGAGGCAATCTCCCTGATCCTCCAAACAGTGCTGACACAAGTTAGAGGGAGCGCCAGGCTGAGATGCCCGAATATGGCAAGCAGCACAAAGGATAAGGCGCTTGGGCTTCTTTGCTGTCGGCGCCATAGTCATGTAGCAGCACGTTCTAAACAGGTGTCTGAGAAGTGTGCGCCCAGCTGTACTTGCAATAGGCGCTTGTAAAGATTAGGCGCTCAAAAAAATAGGCACCTAATGTACTATTCAGATAGGCGCCCAACTTAGGAGCACAACTGAGCGCCCAGGTAGACGTCATGTGCCCAAATGAGCACCCAGGTAGGCACACAACTAGACGCACAGCTGGGCGTGCAAGCACAAACTGACGTACCCGAAGAGGGCAGCCTTACGAGCAGAAAAAAGGCATGCAAACATCACCGCAGCCTACCACGCAGTGAAAAATCTAAGCCTGACAGCGGGGCCTAGCCCAGAAGGCTGGTCAACCTGCCAAGCTGGCAGAGTCCCCCCAAGCTCCCCAGGAGGCGGGAACGAATGTTGGATCGGTGCACAGAGGCTGGAGGGGAAAGGAATTCCTAAAATCAACTCCCCCTCTTTTTATTTCAATTTTATTTTTTTTAATACTGTATTTTCCGGCGTATAAGACGAGTTTTTAACCCCTGAAAATCTTCTCAAAAGCCGGGGGTCGTCTTATACGCCGGGGGTCGTCTTATAGGGCGAATAATTACCGTATTTTTCGCTCCATAAGACGCACTTTTTCCCCCAAAAGTGGGGGGGGAAATGTCTGTGTCTTATGGAGCGAATATAAAAAAATAAAATAAAAATCTAACAAAACCCCCCACCCTCCTGACCCCCCCAAGACCTGCCAAAAGTCCCTGGGGGTCTAGCGGGGGTCCGGGAGCGATCTCCTGGACTTGGGCCGTCGGCTGCCAACAATCAAAATGGCGCCGACGGCCCTTTGCCCTTACTAATGTCACTGGGGTCGACCAATGGCAGCAGTAGCACCTGTGACATAGTAAGGGCAAAGGGCCGTCGGCGCCATTTTGATTACTGGCAACCGACGGCCCTTTGCCCTTACTATGTCACAGGTGCTACTGCTGCCATTGGTCGACCCCAGTGACATTAGTAAGGGCAAAGGGCCGTCGGCGCCATTTTGATTGTTGGCAGCCGACGGCCCAAGTCCAGGAGATTGCTCCTGGACCCCTGCTGGACCACCAGGGACTTTTGGCAGGTCTTGGAGGGGTCAGGAGGGTGGGGGTTGTATTTAATTTGGCAGGTTTTGGAGGGGTCAGGAGGGTGGGGGGTTGTATTTAATTAATTTGGAAGGTCTTGGGGGGGGGGGGGGGGGGGGGGGGGGGAAGCTGAGGGATTAGTTTTAAAGGTCGCTATTGGTTTTCGGTGGGGGGTTGGCCATGCATTTTCGACAAACTCCACCCCTTACAGTATAAGGGGTAATAGATGCATGTCAAACGCGCAGCCAGTCACATGCTAAACATTGCGCTTGGGTGAGTATACCATACTGTATCAGCCTGATTGTCTGAGCTCAGTGTTTCCTGTTAGCTGAGTGTTTGAATGTTTGTCTTGTTAATCACATTTTTGTTAGTTTGTCCACATTTGGCTTTTGCAGAGAAGACTGGCAGGCTGTTTTTGCAGGCATATATATTCTGTGAGGTCAGCTTTGCTTCGTCTCCATCTGCTGGTAGAGGTGCATAACCCACTGGTTCTGGATCTACCTATTCGTATTAAAGAAAATTAAATTATCAGGTAAATAGTAATTTCTCCTTTTCTAATAAGCTTTGACCTATCTGGCTGGCAAAACATGTCATTTGCCTCACTAATCCATGAAAATCACATCTTTAGTAATGCCTTAATTAGCCCCAGAGACTAGCAAACCTTGCTCCCGAGATTTCCCCCCCCCCCCCATGTGAACAAAAATAGTTATTCATATCTTACTGCCATAACTTCCAGTGCACATTATGGTATAGCAACATTACAAACATCTCTCATATCTAACAAATCCAATGAAATCAATAAAAAAAAAATTGCAATAATATATAGATACCAAACACACAAACTTGCAGAAGCAAACCCAAAAGAAAACAGGACTACTGTAAGTGACAAACATTCCTGATAATGTAAAATCTTGAACACATAACTTTAATATTAGAGGCCCATTTCTAATCAGCAAACAAACCATTATTATTGTGAATGTTTTTACGTACCTCGCTTTGAAGGGTGAAAAGTTAGGCTATGAATGTTTTACATAAAATCATCAAAAATCAGACATCTTTCCCTACTAACAAAATCTCAGCTTTTGTAGGCGTCAACAGCAATTTATTAAGACATCCCTTCTTTTATTGCATTTAGGGAGTTATTCAGATAATCCAGTTTACATTCCCTTTCATTTCCCAGACAGAGGAGCAAGGTCCACAAACTGAATTGAATAATCAGCACTTAGCTTGTTTTCTGGAGTTGCAATAGTTAACATTCTCAAGAAGATAGGTCAAAGTCTTATTCCCTTATTGTTCTAAATATTTTCTAACTCTGGAAATATGAGTTCTCAGCTCATTGTTATTTCAGGAGTAGCAAGCCACTAGCTGCTGATCTCATTTGGGGAAAGGAATCCACTGTATCCTGATTATAGGACTAATGGAAGTTATCTTGCTACTTTCAGAATGTTCTGGTCTGTTTGTGCATCCTCAGACAGAAATTTTAGTAGTAAACATTTGGTAGTGCATATAATTGCAAACATGCAAAGACATCTTTATTTTCAAAGACAAGATAAACAAATTAACTTGGAATATCAGGTTGTTATATATTGCCAGGTTCTTGTGACCTGGATTGGCCTCTGTTGAAAACAGGATGCTGGGCTTGATGAACCCTTGGTCTGACCCAGCATGGCAATCATGTAGTTTTACCTATTACAAAATGAGGTGCAACATTTCTTCAAGATTACCCAGAGACTCCAGCTGTTGCAGAATATGGCTGCAAGGGCGGTTACAGGTGTCCCTCTATTAATTCAGTTAAATTGGCTCTTGATAGAAGCAAGGGCAAAATTCAGATCATTGGCTGCCTTCTGTGCCATAAGAGCCTGGGTCCCTCCATTCCTGGCTAGAAAGTTGTAATGTTATATGTCGAGTAGGGAGTTACAGTCCAGTCAGGGAGCTTTAATGAGGGTGCCACCATTGTGGAGATGTGCCTGGTCAGATATAAGGCCAGAGAATTTTCTGTTGACAGCCCCCACGATTTGGGATAATATGTTCCTATAGATTAGGACAGAGAGAACCAACTACTACCTCTATCGCCGTTTGCCACTCAAAACTCAACAATTTAGAAACCGAGATCAGCCACTCTTTATCATAGCATCTGGCATTTTTACCTCTATCCATCACATCATAAGAGGTGCAAGGAGAAGAAAACCCATTTCTTACGACGGAATAGTCCTGGACTCCACCAAATTTTCAAGCAATTGGAAAGACCCACACCTTCATTCCTGCTCCCTGCCGCCTCCCCCCAAGAAAATAAGATAACTAGATATTTTGCTGCTGTTATAGCACTTCTAATCTTGATATTTTTTTTGGCTTGGTTTTATTTTATTGCAATTTTTCTGTCATAGTTGATGTTCACTGCTTGGATTGGTTATACTAGCAAAGCAGTATATACTGTACATATTAAATAAAAATAAATATTAATGCTTGTAAAGATCATAACGTGCATAACTTCTGAAAATTCAAACGCTCATAAATCCTTGCACTCCCCCAACCTTGAACATTTTTTTTTTTTTTTTTTAAATGCAGCATAATTTATGCGTGCTGTTTACTTGGGTGTTTTTAGGCAACTGAAAATTAATTTAAATGCATACGTCCAACTTATACATGTAGCCTTTATTTTACATGCAATTCCTCACAGAGCTTTTGAAAATTGACCTGTTCTAACAGCTAAAAATCCTAACTTTTCAGGTACCTCAACTGATGTGAATAGGACTGGAGGATGGCCAGTGTAACGGCCATTTTTAAAAAAAAAAAGCTTCAGGTGTGATCTGGGAAATTAGACTGGTGAGCTTGATGGCAAAATGGTAAAAACTATTCTGAAACAAATTACTGGTCATCTGGATAGATACAGATTAATAGGGAAGAGCCAACATGGCTTTAGCAAATGGAAGTCTTGCTTTCAAATCTGTTACTTCCCTTTTCGTCTTGCAGACTAGTCCACACTTGCAGGATTCCCCTGTGGACCGGTAGGTGGAGGCAGAGAGCTCTCTTATGTTTCTTTATGCTATTGCTGCAATGTATTCTGGGATAGCTGGGTGGTTTTCCAGTAGTTCTCTGCCTCCGGCTAGGTATGGTGGTAGGCTGGGATAGCTGGGCACAAAATAGAAAAAAAAAAAAGAGGAAGGAAGAAGGAGGGATGAAACTGTAGGACAGGGGCTCCGAGAAGGTCCCCCTCCTCCTGGGTCCATGATCCAGGTAAGTCCCTCGGGGTGGGGGGGGGGGGGGGGGGGAAGTAGTACAATCAAAGGGAGTGGATGGCGTTTTTCATTGTCGGGGCAGAGCTTGTCTTTTCTTCCCCCTCCACTCAGGGCATGGCCGAGAGAGGCTGGAAATGCACCCAATGTGGTGCAAGGAGACAGAGCTCCGTTGCAGGCTCTTTCTGCCCCTGCTGCGAAGGCTTGCAGTCTCCGGGAAGTAAGCAGTGGAAGGGAGGAAAGGACGGGAGGGATGGGTTGGAAACCAATGTGCCGCTGACCCTGGCCCAGAGGGAGCCGCGAGAGCACGCAGAGCAGGCAGAGGGCCCCACATGGGGGCATGCGGCTGAAAAGCAGTTGGTCCCAAATTTGGGGGAGATCCTAGTAATGAGGAAAAAAGGAGGTGCAAGGCAGGAATCTGAATTTTCCTCTGGGTTTATAATGTTGATGCACCAGGTATATAAAAAAAATGAAGACCAAAGGGGAGGCTCTAGAGGGAACCTCTGTGTTCACTTCCCCTAAAAGCTCACAGCATTCTTCAGGTTCGATAAATCAAGGACAGAGGAAGCCTCCCTGTCCTGAGGGCTTTGGAAATAATTCAGAAGATTTTGAACTCCAGTCTGATTCTTCTGTGGAAGAGGAGGGGGAGCGGATAGATATAAAAGTAAGGCTATTTAGTTCTCCTGGGGGAATTCTGCGCACAAAAACTTAAAATTCTGCAAACTTTATATTGGTCAAAATAACACAATTTAAATGACAGTCTTTACAGTTTAAATTAATATAGAAAAAAGTTATTAAAGATGCAGAATTAAATATTTTGAGCAGAATTCCCCTAGAAATTCACTGTAAGAATGTCCCTTCCACTCGCTCTCCCTACTCCCCTGGCCACTTTGCCCTCTCAGGCCCCAACTCCTCCACCTGCCAGTATCTCTCTCCTCCACCTCTGGGCTCAACCTCTTCCACTCTATCGCCAGTCCCAGAGTTTGACCCCATTCTCAGTACTGCCCCTCACACAGGCTCCCTCTGTCCCTCCCTCTCTCACACACAGGCTCCCTCTCTCTAATACACATACACACCCTCATACAGGCTCCCTCACTCTCTCGCACACACATACATCCCCTCATACAGGGTCCTCTATCTTGCGCACACACATCCCTTCATACAGGATCCCTCTTTCATACACACCCTCACAAGCTCCCTTTGTCTCTCATGCATACACTCTCACACAGGCTACTTATGTCTCTCTCTTTCACATCTCAATCCCTTCACATAGGCTAGCACTCTCACATACACATATAAACATGATCCCTTTTTCACACACCAGCTCCCAATCTCTCACACACATACAAACTCCTTCACAATCTCCTCATATAGGTTCCCTCTCTCTGAAACCCACACTCATGCACCCCCACTGCTCTCTCTCGCTCCCTGGTCTCTCTCTCACACCCCCCCTGCTACCCTCCCCTGGTCTCTCTCTCTCGGGCCTTCATCTTCGCCTTAAACGGAACGTGCTTTGTTCATAGCATGCCGAGGTCTGCTCTGCCATCTTCTGTGCAGAATTTGGCAATTCTGCACAAAATCTGCGCTCCACAGTAATGCAGAATTCCCCCAGGACTAATTTAGGAAGGAGGAGTTAAATCTCTTGATAGTCAAAGTAATGCATGCATTAAACCTACAGGAGACAGGCAAGGAGGAGGAAAAGGAATTGCAAGGGGATCCAATCCTCAGAGGTATCAGGAAACTGGCAAAAAGTTTTCCCCGCTACCCGGCCATAAAAGAAATGATTGAGGGAGAATGGGTGGCACCAGACTCAACTTTGAAATCTAAACTCCTAATGTCCACACTATATTCCCTGCAACAGAGGGAGATGGAAAGTTGGTTTCAGGTCCCGAAGGTAGATGCCCCGATAGTTTTTTTTTTTTTTTTTTGGTTTTTTTTTTTACACTACAGCTATCTCGGTGGAATGGGGTGCAGCTTTGAGAGATGCTCAAGATAGGAAGGTAGAAGCCTTCCTGAAAAAATTATTTGAAACATCTAAACTGTCCTTACAGGCAGCAGTGTGGGGAGGCTATGTAACTAGAGAACTAGTTAAATGGATGCAACAGCTCCACGATGAAGTACTAGGCATGGATGAAAGCTCAGGGGAGGACATAGCCAGAATAGAGTCAGGGACAGCTTTTCTGGCAGACACGTTTTATGACTTAATTAGATCCTCTGCCAAACAAATGGCGTCTGTGGTAGTGGCAAGGAGATTCTTGTGGCTCACGCGCTGGGTGGCAATTACGCCCTGAAAGGCAAGGCTGAGCGTCCTGCCCTTTAAAGGACGTCTCCTGTTTCGAGAGGGTCTAGACACCTTAATGAAGGGCCTTGTGGACACAAAACCTCAGAGACTCCCAGAGGATAGGGCCAGGGGACCATCAAGGTCTTTTAGGCTGAAGACTAAGGAGTTTAGAGGGTTGGGCAGGCGAAGGGGCCAGCCAATCAAAGATTTAAAACCGTTTTGAGCTGCACAAGGTTGGGTCAGAGAAGTCCCCCAGAGTTCTTGGGGGATTTAAGGGGGTGAAGTGATGGTCAAGGGACCGCACTCTTGAGTTCCCTCCAGTGGGCGGTCGCTTAACACTGTTTTTCAAGGAGTGGGTCTGAATTACCAGGTATCAGGGAAAGGTGAGTCCTGGATGTGGTCCGTCTGGGATATACCCTGGAATTATCCGCCCCAGTACTGGAATTTTTTCTAACGTCTCCTTGCAGGTCGAAGGACCAAAAGCAAGGCAGAGAAACCTTACACAAGCTTCTAGCAGTAAAGGCAATAGGACCGGTTACAGGCCCAGAAAGGGGGACAGGTTGCTACTCCCTATATTTTATAGTTCCCAAAAAAGAAGGGACATTCCACCCAGTTTCAGATTTGAAGAGGGCGAACAAGGTCCTCAAAGTACGAATATTCAAGATGGAGACACTGATGTCCGTGATAGGGGCAGTCAGGGCAATTCCTTACACTCTGGACCTATCAGAAGCTTATCTCCATATCCCCATCAGGGAGGCACATTGGAGGTATTTGAGATTTGCAGTGCTCGGAGACCATTATCAGTTCAGAGTGCTATCATTTGGACTAGCTACAGCTCTGAGAACCTTCAGGTCCAGCATGCAGTGGTGGCAGGGGTCAGTCTAGTCCCTCCAAGGTGGATCATGTTAACAACAGATGCCAGCAGATTAGGCTGGGGAGCACACTGAAGGGCAAGCAGTACAAGATAAATGGTCAGCCAAGGAAAGGGAAGCCTCAATGAACCTATTAGAGTTGAGAGCAGTAAGGCTAGCACTCAGACACTTAAGCTCCAGATTGAGAGAGAAGTTGGTAAGAGTCCTTTCACCCAGCACCACAGCAGTGGCTTGTATAAACAGACAAGGAGGGACACACAGTTGGCAGTTAGAGGAAGAGGTAAAGCAGCTAATGAGCTGAGTCAAACCTAATGGGGCTGACAGTCTGATACATAGCAGGGAAAGAGAATATACAAGCAGATTACCTAAGCAGGCACACGCTAGACGAGAGGGAATGGGAACTAACAGAGGAAGCATTCACAAGAGTGATAGAAAGGTGGGGACAACTGGAATGGAACTTGATGGAACCAGGAGGAATGCCAAGGCAAATAATTTATTCAGCAGACACCAGGAACAGGGATCAAGGGGAATAGATGCCCTTGTCCAGCTGTGGCCAATGGACCAACTATTGAACGTGTTCCTACCATGGCCTCTGATAGCAAGGATACTGAGGAAAGTGGTGGAACACGAGGGCTCAGTCATCCTGGTGACACCCGATTGTCCCAGAAGGGTTTGGTATTCAGACCTAGTGAGGATCAGCATTGAGCTTCCTCTGAGACTTTGGGAAGCCAAGAACCTGCTCAGGCAGGGCCCAGTCACTTGGGAAAGGACAGATCAATATTATTTTACAGCTTGGCTCTTCAAAGGGACAAATTAGAGAATAAAGGTATTCCAGGACAGTAGTGGCCACCTTGTTAAAATCTAGAAAGCATTCAATCTTCAGGGCTTATGGTTAGGTCTGGAAGGTTTTTGAAAATTAGTGCGGAAGGAGGAATATCCCCCTACTGAAATCGCACATAAGGGAAATCTTTCTCCAGGCCATCTTGCAGAAACTGTAAGGATTAGCCCTAAGCTCACTCAAGGTACAGGTAGCAGCATTGGCTTATTTTAGGGGCCGGGTGCAAGGAAATTCACTAGGATCTCATCTAGACATAGTGGGCCGGATTTTAAATGCCCTGCGCGCGTATTTTGCATAGGCCGCCGGCGCACACACAGCCCTGGGACGCGCGTAAGTCCCGGGGCTTCGTAAAAGGGGCAGGGAGGGGGCGTGTCTGGGGTGGGACCGGGGTCAGGGGGCGGTTCGGGGCAGGGCTGGGGGGCGTGGTGCCGGCCCGGGGGCGGAGGGCGTGGTCGAGGCCTCCGGACCAGCCCCCGGGTCGGGTGATGGCACGCCAGCAGCCCGCTGGCGCGCGCAGAGTAAATCTGGCAACAAAGGTAGGGGGGTTTAGATAGGGTCGGGAAGGTGGGGAGAGGGCAAAGGAAAGTTCCCTCCAAGACCGCTCCGATTTCGGAGCAGCCTCGGAGGGGCGCACAGGTTGCACAAATGTGCACCCCCTTGCGCGCGCCGACCCCGGATTTTATAAGATACGCGCGGCTACGCACGTATCTTATAAAATCCAGCGTACTTTTGTTTGTGCCTGGTGCGCGAACAAAAGTACGCCCTCGAGCAAATTTATAAAATCTACCCCAGTATGCTTCTTAAGAGCAGTAAATTATGTTCGGTCACCAAAGCACCAAGTTATGCCCACATGGAACCTTGATGTGGTTCTAAGGGTATTAGCCAAGGCACCCTTTGAACTGCTCAGAGGGGTAACATTAAAGGCCCTGATACTGAAAGCAGTTTTTCTAATGGCGATATGTTCAGCTAGGAGAGTTTTGGAGATCCGAGCCCTACCTGTTCCTCCACAGGAACAGAATAGTTATCCATCCCATCCTGTCCTTATTACCTAAGGTAGTGTCAGAGTTTCACTCAAACCAAGAGATTGTATTACCAGCTGACGGAGAGGCAGGGGGGAAACCTCACCCGCTAGATGTCCAAAGGATGCTGCTACATTACTTTAAGCTCACCAATAAGTTCAGGAAGACGGACAGGATATTTGTCCTGCTGGAGGGCCAAAGAAAGGGCCAGGCTGCATCTAAACCCTCAATTGTATGCTGGATTAAGGAAGTGATAGTAGCACCAATATTGGGTAAGGAAAGCAGGCCCTGGGGGCTTTGTGCGTGTATTCAACGATGGCACAAGTAGCTTTGTGGGCAAAGAGCAGGGCAGCAATGCCTTTAGGATATTCACAGAGCAGCAACATGGTCCTCCTGGGGCAATTCACAGCATTATAGGCTAGACCTGCAGATAGAGAAGGAGCTGAGTTTTAGTAAACAGGTATTGGGAGCCACAGGGGTCAGGTCCTGCCCAAACTAGGTACTGCTCGGGCACATCCCGCAGGTGTGGACCAGTCTGTAGGACAAAAAGGGAAAGTGAAATTTGTACTTACCAAATAAGTCATCCCTAAGACCATTATAGCTTCTTCAGAATACCGCTGCCAGAATCTTAACGGGGAAAAGAAAATCTGAACACATCACTCCTGTTCTCAACCAACTACAATGGCTCACAATTGAGAAAAGAATCGAATTCAAAGTCCTCTCAATACTGCAGAAAGCAATTTACAAAGCAGATTACACTGCTCTTGATGATGTCATACATATCCACCACTCCCTACGCACTACAAGAACAACTAGTAAAATACAACTTGTGATTCCATCTCTCCCTCTAGCCAAACTCTCTTCCACCAGAAATAGATCCATTTCCATCATCGGCCCAAAATTATGGAACTCACTACCTCAGTACCTCGCTGGTCAAGAAAACCCTAAATCTTTTAAAAAAGAACTAAAATCTTGGCTACTAAGCCAATCTCTTACTGACAGCTCGGACTGTTGATCTCATATCTATCAGTCTCCTGATTGGACAATTTATCCTGCTTACTAACTACAGATATCTCCTATTATCTATGAACCCTGTTTTTTCAGTATACCTAACTTATAGTATATCTTGTTTTTGTTTAGACTAATTTTATATGTCAGTTTCTCAGTCTGTTTAATGTAATTTGTCAAATTTCAATGTAACTGGTTGTTATAATGTAAACCGGAGTGAAGGCAACTCTGCTATACCTCGGTATATAAAAAACGCTAAATAAAAAAATAAATAAAATTTCCTTTCCTTTAGTCCAAGCCCCCCCCCAAAGAAAAAAAAAGGGGGGGAATACTAACAAAAGGGCAGATCATCAGCTTGATGGGCTAGGGCAAGAGTTTACTGGAGAACCACCTTGGCTATCCCTGAGTATATAGCGGCAATAGCGTATAGAAACATAAGTTTTCTGCCTCCACCTACTGGTACACAGGGTAGTCCTGCAGGTGTGGACTAGTCTGCTAGGAGGAAAGGAAATGATCTGATTAAGAACATATTTCACCATTTTTTGAAGAGGTTAACAAACATGTGAACCAAGGGTGAGTTAGTTGATATAGTGTATCTGTTAGGTCACTTCTGAAAATCCAAGTCTTTCATGAGAGACTCAGGAAATTAAAAAGTCATGGGATCAGAGGCAACAGAGTAGGACTGAATGGTAATTTCTCTCAATAGAGAAAGGTAAATAGAGTGCACTGTTTTACTGAGACTGCTTTTTAATGTATTTGTAAATGATCTGGAAAAGGAAGTAGAGTGAGATGATCAAATTCACAGTTGATACAAAATTATTCAAAATTGTTAGATAAGTTGATTGAGAAGAACTGCAAAAGAACTTAAGAGAATAGGGGTCTGAGCACCTAGATGGCAGATGAAATGTATTTAATAAGTACAAGTGCAAAGTGATACATATAGGGAAAAATAATCCAAATTATAGATACACAAAGCTGAGTTCCATATTTTGCCAGTGTAGTCATCAAGTGGTGTGACCCCAAAGTCTGGAGCGGCCTGTGTGCAGATAGGATAAGCCTAGAGCTCTAACTTTAAAAAGGGCAGGATGTGTTCTACCTGCAGTGTCCACATTCCCCTTGAGTTGAGCCCTCAAGTGCTGGCAGCTGGCAGGACTTGGATAGGAACAATAGGAAGTACACTAAGACAATGTAGAGCCCAAACTTGGACTGGATACATGAAGCAAGCAAGAACCAAACAGGAACATGGAATATAGAACCGAGCCTAGGACCAAACATAAGACCACAAAGACCAAGCGCCGGCAAAGTATAGACTGGGAATCTGGAATATAACTGGGCCCAGACAGGATCAAGACTGCTGCCAGCAGGAAGTTTGGTGCATAGAGACTGGAGGAATAAACAGCTAGTCCAGGTGGCCCACCAAGGCCCTCTATTAGCAGGAGGTAAGAACTGTATAACAGGGCTTCCCATTTATTAGGCATTACATCCCAGGGAAAAGATCTTGAAGTCATTGTGGATAATATTTTGAAATCCTCTGTCCAGTTGCAATTTAAAAAAAAAAAAAAAAAAAAAAGCAAATAGAACGTTAGTTATTAGGAAAAGAATGAAAAATAAAACAGAAGATATGCTTCTGTCGATGCATGGTGAGATTGCTCCTTGAGTTCTGGTCACTGCTTCTCAAAAAAGATAAAGCAGAACTAGAAAAGGTACAGAGAATGGTAACCGAAATGATAAAGGGGATGGAATGATTAGGTGAGGCTAAACAGGTTAGGGCTCCAGCTTGGAAAAGAGATGACTGAGAGAAAATATAATAGAAGTCTATAAAATCTTGTATGGCAACAGTTATTTACCTTTTCAGATAGCTTCACGAAGCATTCCCTGGTCCTACTAACATGGAGGACATTTAAAACCAATGGGAGATGGTATGTTTTTACTCAGTGCACAATTAAACTGTCAAATTTGTTGCCAGAGGATTTAGTGAAAGCAGTTAACAAAGTTGGGTTTTAAAAGGGTTTGGACAAGTTCCTGGAGTAAAAGTCCATCATTAGCCTTGCAGACTTGGGAAAGCCACTGCTTATCCCTGGTTATGAGAGAAAAGGTTTGAATCTATTCTTTGGAATCCTGCTGAGTACTTGTGAACTGGATGGCCACTGTCTTGGGCAGGATGCTGGGCTTGATGGACCCTTGGCATTTCTTATGTTCTTAGTCTTAAAAATCACCAGTTAAGATGTTTCACTTGTGACTATAAAGATGATCTGTTTGAATTTTAGATGTGAATTTTCTTTACTGAGTTTCAGCCCCTGGTTTAAACTATTCACTGTCCTGCTGGGTAAAAAAAAACCCCAAAACTTAACTGATGCTGGAAGATAGTTTTGCATTTTTGCTTATATTTTAGTATGTTTCCTTTTCTGACTTCCATCTAACAGAACCAAGCCATAGAAGTGTTGTGGGGTGAAGATCCTGTGTTCCTGAGCTGGGTGGAAATCCGCCATCATAATCACCAAGGTGAAAATGTTGCAGAGATTAACCGACAACTGGGCGAGAAACTTGGCATGAAAGATGGAGAGCAGGTTTGAAAAAGCATAACATTTTTAGCAAATATGTTAAAAGGACAAGCTTATGTGCCTTTGATAATGCACACTGAAGAAATCGTATAGAAGGTTGGCCTTATTCTACCATCAATTAAAAAAAAAAAAGTTAATGGGGAGGGAGATCAGCATGAGCATCCAACATACCCCCCCCCCCCCCACTAGGAGCATTGGGTGACTTCTTAAGTTGGTGGTGCACCAGAAAATTTGCTGCTGCTGTGTGGCTAAAAGGAAGAATCTTGAGATTCTTAGCTAAAACTTATCTGGCTAGTTCCCTGTATGTACCTGGATCAGTCCAGACAGTGGGTTGAGCCTTTTGTCCAGCAGATGGAGACAGAGAAAAACTCAAAGGATATCCCATATCAGGCCAGTGCTCACCCTGTGTCCCTTCAGTATTTCTCTGTCTCCAGCAGATGCAGATAGTAGAACCTGTGGTTCCCTTTCTTGTAGCAGTTTTTGGTTTGCGGAAGTTTCTTCTTCCTCCTTTCTCTGCTTTTAAGGATCAAGCAAGTACTAGTTTAATTCTCAATATTAAAAAAAAAAAAAATAAAAATTTGTCAAGGTATACTGGAGCAGTTTGTTCTGCTTCTAGCTCTTGATTGGGCCTAGGGGGGACCTGTCCCCTTGATTGATTCAGCCTAGGACCCTTTTTCCCGGTGATCGCTTGCCTGGCTTGGGGTGATACTGGTGGTCCAGTCCCTACCCCCTTCAGACCCCTGAGATGTGTCATGCCTCGGGTCTTCTGGATTCAGAGAAGTACATTCCTCTGCCCCTTTAAGCTGTTTAAAAAAACCCAAACAAACAGCAGAAAGAACATTTTATTTTCATTCAGTACCTTGGACAAGGACTGACAGGCAGCTTAGGGGAAAGGAGCACTGAGCAGATTTTCTTTTCTCCTGCAGCCAGGCACACCAGGATTTTACTTTTTTCTTGGTGACTCCTTGCTCTCTCCCCCCCCCCCCCCCCCGATGCTTCGGTCGCCATTTTGTGTGGCATGTGGTGAGCCGGCTTCATGGCTCTCCCGCAAGGGGGTTTGCTCAAATTGCTTAATCGGCGGGGAAGGGCCCTCCTCAATGCCGACGAAATCAGCTGTTTCTGTTCGAGCCGGCAAGTGCGCTGCTAGGTAGGCCCTGTTCCTGAAAACCGTGGGAATGGCAGCCATTTTCCCCACCAGATTTAAGCCCTGTGGACTCTCCAGATGTGATTCCTGATCCTCAGGATGATATTTCCCCTCTTCCAATGCCAGGGAAAGCCCCCTCCCATTTCACAATGGATTTTGGACTTTTATTGCATTAAGCTTATGTCCCTAATTTACTGCAGCAGAGTGATCATCCCCCCCCCCTCCCAAAGACCCCCCCTCCCCTGCAGGCTCCTATAGGCCCTCCTCCTGCAAAGGTGCCTAGGGTGTCTCCTGACCAGGCACCTAGGGTTCCAGATTCCCAGGGGACCAATCTGGTTCGGACTATTCCAGGGGTGCAAAACCTGCCGGATCCCCCTACCCCTCCACAGCTTCCTGACCCTGATCCGGATGCAGATTCTATATCTCTGAATCCCCCAGTCAACTGCGATGACCCTTGTGTCCTGCGCTTATTCCAGAGGGAGGAGCTGGACCCACTCATACCCTTTGTTCTAGCTGAATTGGGCATCGATGCCCCTCCGGAGGATGCCACGAGTACCCAGGCTTCCAGTAACGTGGACCCTGTCCTGGCAGGACTGAGAGCCCCTCCATCCTGTGCTAATGCAGTTACTGCTCCAGGAATGGGAAGCTCCGGAATCCGGGTTATGGGTGGACAGGGCAATGGACAAGCTCTACCCCCTCCCGGATCAATGCCTCGAGATGCTCAAAGTCCCTAAGGTGGATGCTTTGGTGTCCGCTGTAACAAAGAGAACCACCATTCCAGTGGTGGGAGCGACGGCTTTGAAGGACCTTCAGAATCGGACGTTGGAGGTACTTATCAAGAGGATTTTTGAAGTCCTAGTGCTCGGTGTTCGGGCGACAGTCTGTAGCAGTCTCATGCAGCGGGCAAGCCTCAGGTGGGTTCAACAACTACTCAGCATCCAGGACCTCCCATCTGCAGAGGTGGAACAAGCGGAGTGGCTGGAAGCAGTGGTTGCATATGGGGCTGACGCCCTCTATGATCTTCTCAGGGTGCAGGCTAGAGCCATGGTTTCTGCGGTGTCGGCCAGATGACTCCTCTGGCTGCGGAATTGGGCGGCAGACTCCTCTTCTAAATCGCAGTTGGGCACTCTCCCCTTCAAGGGTAAGTTGCTTTTTGGTGAGGACCTGGAACGGCTTATTAAATCCTTGGGCGACAACAAGGTTCATAAGCTGCCTGAGAACCGCCCTAAACAGTCTAAGTCTTTTTTTCCTTCGCGCTCACGTTTCATGGGGTAGCGCAGGTACAAGCCACAGGGGCCGTCCCAAAGATAGTCCTCCACTAGATCGCAATCATGGTCTCATTCCTTTCGTGGATGACGCCCATTCCGGGATAGCCACCCTCAAGGATCAGCCACGAAGTCCTCCCAATGAGATGCGGCCGGCCTATTCCTCCGTTCCCAACTTAGGTGGATGTCTGTCCCAATTTCACAAGGAATGGGTCAAAATTACTTCAGATCAGTGGGTCCTCGAGGTAATCGAAAGAGGCTACGCTTTAGAATTTGCTCAGGATCTCCCGGACCGCTACTTAATCTCTCCCTGCGGGAGCCAGAAGCATCCAACAGTGTGCCAGACTCTAGACAGGCTTCAAGAGTTCGGTGCCATAGTCCCGGTCCCCCTGGAGGAACAGGGATCTGGCCAGTATTCCATCTACTTCGTCGTCCCCAAAAAGGACAGCTCTTTTTGGCCAATCCTGGACCTCGAGAGTCAACAAGGCGCTCAAGGTTCCCCTTTTTCGGATGGAGACCCTGAGGGTGGTTATAGCGGTGGTTCGCTCAGGTGAATTCCTTGCCTCTCTCGACTTGATGGAGGCCTACCTGCACATCCCGATCCACTAGGAACACCAGAGATATCTTCGTTTCCACATCCTGGGGCGGCACTACCAGTTCCGGGCGCTCCCATTCAGTCTCGCCACCGCTCCTCGCACATTCACCAAAGGTGGTGGCGGCGGCCTTCCTTCACCGGGAGGGAGTCCTAGTCCATCCTTACCTGGATGACTGGATCATTCGGGCAAAATCGGAGAAGCTTTGCACAATAGCTGTCAACAGGTTCTTGTCTCTCCTCACCTCCCTCGGGTGGATAGTCAATTTCTCCAAGAGCAACCTCAAGCCCTCTCAGGTCCTGGATTTCCTAGGAGCACGCTTAGACACCCGTGTGGGCAAAGTGTTGCTGCCCGACGTACAGGCACTCAAGCTCATGGATCAAGTACATCATCTGTTATCTCTCTCGGTGCCCACGGCCTGGGACTATCTCCAGGTCCTGGGCTCTATGGCTTCAACTATAGATTTGGTTCCTTGGGCTTTTGCGCACGTGTCCTTTGCAGAAAGTTTTGCTGTCCTGCGGAAGCCGATCACGGAGAAGCTTCAAACACTTCTACCTCTCTCTCTGACTCTACCATCGCCAGCATGCAGTTGTGGCTCTCTCTCGCTCACCTTTCGAAGGGGATGCCCCTGAAGATGCCCCAGTGGATTATTGTTACGACTGATGCCAGGCTGGGGAGTGCTGTGTCAGAATCAGCCTACCCAGGGACAATGGTCCCCAGTTCAAGCCCGGTGGCACATCAATTGTCTGGAGGCCCAAGCAGTACATCTGGCACTCAAGACTTTCCTGCCCTTGATCTGTCGCAAAGCTGTGTGAGTCCTTTCCAACAACGCCACCACAGTAGCTTACATCAATCGCCAGGGAGGCACCAGGAGTCGTCTGGTGGCCCTGGAAGCCAGCAAGCTGTTCTCTTGGGCGGAATGCCATCTGGATTGACTGGCAGCCTCTCACATTGCGGGGAAGGAGAATATTCACGTCGACTTCCTAAGTCATCAACACCTAGACCCCAGAAAGTGGGAGTTGTCCGAAGAGGCGATGGATCTTGTCGTGCGCAAGTGGGGAGCCCCCTACTTAGACCTGATGGCCACCCTGAGGAATGCGAAGGCTCCCACATTCTTCAGTCGCAGTGGGAGCAATGCTCAGAAGGGGTGGATGCCCTGGTGCTCCCCTGGCCTTGTGACATTTTCCTCTACGTGTTCCTACCCTGGCCACTGGTGGGAAAGGTACTCAGAAGAATAGAGCTTCACACGGGGCCAGTCATTCTTGTAGCGCTAGAATGGCCCCAGAGACCATGGTTCGCGGATCTGGTGAACCTCGCGATGGATGGTCCTCTTTGCCTCTGTCACCTCCCAAACCTACTGCGGCAGGGTCCTGTATTTTTAGATCAGGTGGATCGCTTTTGTCTAGCGGCCTGGCTTTTCAGAGGCGCAGGCTGAGGAAGAAGGGTTATAAGGAGGAGGTCATTTCCACCTTGTTGCGTGCGCATAAGACTTCAACATCTCTCACTTATGTTCGGGTATGGAGAGTGTTTGAGACGATGTGTGCTGACTCAGGAGTCCCGGGGTGCAAGGCCCCGATGTCCCAGGTCCTATCTTTCCTACAGAATGGCCTCTCCAAGGGTTTGTCTTTCAGTTCCCTGCGGGTTCAAGTTTCGGCTCTCGGTTCCCTCTTAGGGTGGGTCAATGGTTACACGGTGGCGACCCACCCAGATGTCATGGGGTTCCTCAAGGGGCTAAGCATTTGAACCCACCTGTCTGGGCTACTTGTCCGTCATGGAGCCTTAATCTGGAACTTTGAGTTCTCTGCGGGGCGCCTTTCGAATCTCTCAGGCGGGCCACGCTCAAAGACCCGACTCTTAAGTCTGTATTTCTGGTCTCTATCTGCTCAGCCAGGAGAATGTCCGAGCTCCGTAGGGAACCATTTCTTAGTTTTTCTGATTCAGTTGTTTCCCTCAAGAGAGTACCATCCTTTTTACCAAAGGTCGTGCCCTCCTTTCACTTAAATCAGCCAGTGGAGCTACCTGCCTTTTCTCCAGAAGACATTGCGAGCACGCCTGGCGGAGACCTAATGCGACTTGATATGAAAAGAGTGCTACTGCAATACTTAGCTGTCACAAATGAGTTCCCTGTACGTACCAGGATCAGTCCAGGACACCTGGGTTGTGACTCCGCACCAGTAGATGGAGACAGACTAAAACTTGTGGGCGGAGCCATATATGCCCCTGTGCCAGTCACAGCCCCTCAGTCATACTCTGTCTCCAGTAGATGGTGCAGGTCCAGTCACAGCCCTGCCTGACCTGATTTTGGTGGTTAGTCAGTTTTGGTTTTTAGGGGCTAATTTTGTTAGGCCTGACTGTTTTTGCGAGGTATTCGTGGCAAATTGGGTTTTGTTTTTAATTTTAGTCCCGGGTGCCCTGCCTCCCGGGGGGGTTGAGAGGTCCTGAGGGGACTACCCTCCCCCGGTTGAGGCCGCTGCCAGGGTTGAGGACCCGGCTGAGCTAGTGGCAGCGTCAGGGGTGACACCGGGGAGCCCGGTTCACTCACCCCTGCAGGAAAAGGGCTCCAGAACCAAGGACAGCTGCAAGCTTTGTTTAAAAAAAAAAAAAAAAAAGGGTTTTTGTTTCGTTGTGCGGCTCTCCGTTCCCTCGCGTCTTCGCTCCGTTTTGAGGGGGGGGCGCCGGTAGCAGGAGGGAGGTCGCCGATTTTGAATTCTTACTTTTACTTCACATTTCGCCGCGTTTCCCGCCCGTTTTTTCGTTGCGCTCGCCGGCAGGCCACGAGGGTCGGCCTGCCGGGCCTGCGGCTCGGCTCGCGCACGCTTTTCGTGGCAGGGCCTCTGCAGCTACGGTCGCACGGGCAGAGAGGGAGTGTCCGGAGCGCCTCGGGGGGCCCAGTCCAGAACCGCGCAATCGCCGCTGCGCGGGGGGGCTCGACTGTTCGGCCCCAAGATGTTGGTTTTTCTCCTGCACTGTGCGCGCGCGGCGGCCATTTTAGTTCCGGCCGCGAAATCGCTCGGTTCACAACAGGGGATACAGCCCTGCCCCCCGCGCTTTCCCCGCAGCGGGATCCGGCGGGGGGGGTCCCTACGGAGGGGCCTCGTTCCCCGTTGACTCCCGCGGATGGTTCTTCAGATTTTTATCTGTTTTTTTTTTTTTTTGCGCTTCTGTTGTGCAGGGTTTTTAAAATATAAGCATATTTAGCGCTGCCGGAGGGGCGTCGCGCGGGGGGGGGGGGGGGGGGGGGGGGCCACCCGCAGGTCTGTTCCGAAGGCTAGAACACTATGGATGTTGCGTGGGGCTCTCGGGAGCCCTCGCGGGGGAAGCGTCTGCCGCGTGGCGTACCTCAGGAGTCTGAGACGGATTCTTCATCGGCAGTTGACTCAGAGTCTCCAGAGGAGTCCCTGATGGGGGCCGGGGAGGCGGCTGCGGACGGTCCTCGGCTGCGGACGGTCCTGCCCAGCCCAGTGCGGGCAAAGGAGCACTCGCCATAGAAGGGGATGTCCCCCAGGTGGTACGACTATTTTCGCAGGGAGGAACTGTACCTACTAACTCCAGCAATGCTTCAGGAACTGGCAATGGAGGCTCAGCTGGGGGGGGCCCGTCGAGAGACAAACATGGATCTGCCATGAGGCAATCCTGGATCCGATGCTCTCCAAGGAAGAGGAGCATAGGTCTCTCGGGGCCGACAGTAGGATTTTCCTTTTCAATTTTCATCGACAGTTTTCCTGTTCAATGAATGGGATACGCCTTTAAGGTCGGTACGGCCATAGACAAGATTTACCCGCTACCGGAGGATGTGCTGGCACTCCTTTGCCGGCCCAAGGTGGATTCCGCAGTCTCTGCGGTGACGAAGAGGTCGGCCATTCCGGTTACGGGAGCCACGGCTCTCCGGGATATACAGGATAGGAAGCTGGACGTGTAACTCAAGAAGATTTTGAGGTGACTGCCCTGGGTGTGCGGGCTGCTTTCTGTACCAACTTCGCTATGTGAGCGAGTCTGCGCTGGGCCCATATTCTTCAGGCGAATGCAGGTCTGTCGGCGGAAGAGGCATCACAGGCAGATAGGTTGGAGGCAGCAATAGCGTATGGGGCAGATACTCTCCACGATTTGCTGCGTACGTCCGCTAGGTCCGGGGTGGCGGCTGTTTCGACGCGTTGCTGCTGTGGCTGCGCAACCTGGCTGCAGATGGTTCGTTCACAGCAGCTGCCCGAGGACAGATTCAGGGCGCGCTCCGTCTGCTCGCCCAGATCCCGGTTCCGAGGGCCCAGGAAGTCGCGTCATCACAGGTCTACCGGTTCTTCTTATAGGTCGGCTTCTTCCCGTAACCATCAATGGCAGCAGTCTTTTCGGGGTACACGCTCCGATAGACAGGGTGGAGCCCCGTCAGCGAGGGGGCCTGGATACCATCGGGCCAGGGGGGTCCGCAACGTGATGAAGCACGGCTACGCATTAGATTTTGTTCGTTCCCCAGCACACTAATTCCTGGTCTCGCCGTGCAAGGCTCCCGAAGCGAAGGCAGCAGTGCTAATCACCATCCGGGGCATGGAACATTTGGGAGCCATTTCCTCCGTTCCGATCAGTCCGCACGGCGAAGGACGTCACTCTATTTGCTTCATTGTTCCAAAGAACGACGGCACTTCAAGACCAATCCTGGATCTAACAGGGGTGAATAGATGCCTGCGGGTGCCTCACTTCCAAATGGAGACTATTCGGTCGGTGATCGCCTCGGTGCGTCCAGGAGGGTTCCTAGCCTCACTAGGTTCCACGGAGGCGTACCTTCATGTAGGCATTCCACCTTCTCTTCAGCGATGCCTAAGGATCAATTCACGGCTCTCCCGTTTGGGGCTCGCAACGGCGCCTCGTACTTTCACGAAGATGATGGTCGTGGTGGTGGCGCAACTTCGCCGGGAGGATTTCTGGTTCATCCTTACCTGGACGATTGGTTGATTCGGGCGAAGTCCGAGGATCAGTGTCGACTGTCAGTGGCCAGGGGCCTACAACTCCTGCAGTCTCTAGGCTGGCTAGTCGAGTTCAACAAGAAGTCCATTGGTACCCCCGCCGGTATCCACGCAGACCCTGCAATGCCTTGGAGCCGTATTCGATGAAACGGGGCAGGGCGTTCCTATCACAGGAAGGAAAGTGCAAACTACAGGCTCAAGTGAGGCGCTTGCTGTCGCTCCGGCTACCGCGGGTCGGCGATTACTTCATGGTCCTGGGTACTATGGCCTCCACTCTCGTGTTGGTCCACTGGCCGTTTGCTCATCTACGGCCATTGCGGGCGTCCTTACCATCCCGCTGGCAGCCGGTTTCGGAAGCATTCTACCGTCCATTTCCACTCGTAGGCCGGGCGAGATCCGGCCAGTCCTGGTGGCTCGATTCCAGTCTTTTGACCTCTCCAGGGTCACTCCTATTGCCCAACCGGACAGTGGTGCCCACGGATGCCAGTCTCTCCGGATGGGGAGCAGTCTGCCTAGGGACGTCAGTTCAAGGCCTACTGTCAGCGTCTCAAGCCCGATGGGCTACCAACCGACTGGAGACCAGAGCGGTCCGTCTGGCACTGCAATCGTTCCTACCTCTGCTGAGGGGACGGGCAGTCTGTGTTTTGTCGGACGACGCAACCGCAGTGGCCTACATCACTCGCCAAGGAGGGACGAGAAGTCCACAGGTAGCAGACGAGGCGCGGCTCTTGATGGCTTGGTCGGAGCAAAATCTCACGTCCATTGCAGCTTCACATACATTGCAGCCTCTCACATCATCGGGGTCGACAACGTCCAGGCGGATTTTCTGCCGTCATCATCTGGATCCCGGGGCATGGGAGCTGGCGGTCGAAGTTTCGCCTCATCTGCAAGACGTGGAGTATTCCCCACATGGACTGGAGGGCCACAGGCCACGTGGACTGGTTGGCCACAGGCCATAATGCGAAGGCTCCACGATTCTTCAGTCGGCGCCGAGGAAGAGCAGCAGAAGGAGTCGACGCCTTGGTGCTTCCCTGACCGACGGATGTCCGGCTGTACGTCTTTCCTCCGTGGCCGATGTTCGGCACGATTATGCGCCGCATAGATTTGCACCCGTTCAACGTGTTCAACGTGATCATGGGGGCTCCGGCATGGTCTCACCGTCCGTGGTTCGCGGACCTTGTTCAGTTTGTCGGTGGCGGCTCCCATGCGTCCCATCCGTCTCCAGGGATTCGCGGGGCTCCTCCGTCAGGGCCCCGTCTGTTGGGAGGATGAGAATCCCTTCTGTCTCGCGGCCTGGCGTTTTGAGAGGACTCGGCTAAACGGGGAAGGTTACTCTGCCGCGCTGGTGACTATGCTGCTGAGGTTCCGGGCAGCAGTCTCCATCCTTGGCGTACGTCCGGGCCTGGGTAGTCTTTGCGGTAAGGTGCGTGTAGCGGGGTGTGGATTCCACTGCCGCTTCGGTATCTGATGTTCTGGCTTCTCCAGGCTGGTCTGGCCAAAGGCTTGGCATGCAGTTCCCGGGGGGTCCGCGCTTGGTTGCTTGCGGGTCCGGATGTTTTCCCGTTTTCTCTGGGGGGCCAAGCTTCTCCGTCCGCCATTGCGTTTTCCAATTCGGTTCTTTCCACCTGGTGCTCGGCACCGTTTGCACCCTTGAAGCGCACAACTCTTCCGGATCTCTCTTTGACGACGGTATTTTGGTGACGCTTGCCTCGGCGCGGCGCTTTTCTGAGTTGCAGGCTCTCTCCTGTAGAGTACCGTTTTGTGTCTTTCTGATTCGGGGGTATTCTTGTGTCCGATCCCTACCTTTCTCCTTCAGGTCGTTTCGTCTTTTCATCGGCATCAGTCAGTGGGGCTGCCCGCTTTGCGGACGGGAGCTCCTCTGATCCTCCAGCGAGGGACTTCAAGGGACTTGTTGTGCGGAGTTCCCTTCCACGCTACCGATGGCAGATCTTTTGTTTTCCTTTTCGGGTCCAAAGAAAGGGGCCGCAGCATCCCGCAAGACGATTGTCTGTTGGCAAACAAGGAACCATTGGTTCGGCATACCTTGTGCGGGAGGAAAACCTATTCCTGGGGGCCTCACGGCTCACTCGACACGGTCTCAAGTGGCGTCTTGGGCGGAATTTTCACAGGTGTCGCCTCAAGCGATTTGCAGGGCTGCTACCTGGAAGTCGTTACATACCTTCATTACACATTGCCGATCGGATGTTCGGGCTACTGATTGCGGGGGTTTTGGAGAGAGGGTACTCCGAGCGGGACTCTCTGCTTCCCACCCTCGGTAATTTAGCTCTGGTACATCCCAGGTGTCCTGGACTGATCCTGGTACGTACAGGGAAAGGAAAATTAGTTTCTTACCTGATAATTTTCGTTCCTGTAGTACCAAGGATCAGTCCAGGATCCCGCCCGCAGTGCTGCGCTGTTATAACGGAGAGTCCGCTCATTGTTGTCTTCAGTACACTGACCCCTTGTACTTCGCTCTCTTGGTTTGGAGAGTCTGGTTCCTGTGGGGGTGTTGGAGTTATTTTCGTTTACCTGACGAGTTTGTATGGTTAGCTATGTTGTATTATGGCTTTTCTACTTTGACATTCGTATGACTGAGGGGCTGTGACTGGCACAGGGGCATATATGGCTCCGCCCACAAGTTTTAGTCTGTCTCCATCTACTGGTGCGGAGTCACAACCCAGGTGTCCTGGACTGATCCTTGGTACTACAGGAACGAAAATTATCAGGTAAGAAACTAATTTTCCTTTTCAGATCTCTGATCATCTCTTTGTTTTATGGAGCGGACCCAATACAGGGAACAAGGCTTCTAAGGCTACCATCGCTCACTGGCTAAAGGAGGCGATTGCGTTGGCTTATATCTATCTGGGTCAGCTGGTTCCAGAGGGCTTAAAGGCCCATTCGTTGCGTTCTCAGGCTACCTCTTGGGCGGAGAGCCAGTTGGTTTCCCCGCAAGAAATATGCAGAGCAGCTACTTGGAAATCTCTTCATACCTTTGCTCGTCATTATCGCCTCGATGTACAGGTGCCAGTTTTTGGTTCCTTTGGCAGACAGGTGCTTCGAGCAGGACTATCTCGGTCCCACCCTACTTAGGGAAGCTTTGATACATCCCACTGTCTGGACTGATCCAGGTACGTACAGGGAAAGGAAAATTTGGTTCTTACCTGCTAATTTTTTTTCCTGTAGTACCACAGATCAATCCAGACGCCCACCCTAGCTGCATTCTATTTTTGACTCGTCTGATCAAAGATTTTTCACTAACAGATTTTGAGAATATCTCCTTCATATCAGAACCATAAGGCACCGGAAGTATTTACCAGATAGATATATATCTAAGAGTGGTTCTTTGCATTGTTTGGGGTTCAAATTACAGTTTGAATGTTACTTTGGTTAACTTTACCTTTTCTGCTTTGATAATGTTTATACTGAAGGGACACAGGGTGAGCACTGTCCTGATACAGGGTACCCTTTGAGTTTTTCTCTTGTCTCCATCTGCTGGACAGGAAGCTCAACCCACTGTCTGGACTGATCCGTGGTACTACAGGAACAAAAATTAGCAGATAAGAATCAATTTTCCTATATAGGCCTCTTAAATTTGGCCACCTAAACTTAGCTGGCTAGTACTGAAAATCTCCTTAGAAGGGCTAAGTCTCTCCCTCCAACTTGCAGTCTCCCTCTTTGCCTGTGCATCAGTACATGAAAAAGTACAGTGTTTCCTCCAACATGTGATCTCCCTTCCCTGAGCCTCTGATAACTAACAGGCCGATTCATTAAAAAGCGCGGGAGAGCCGGTGCTCCTGGGCATGCAATTTTGTATTTAAATTAGGGCCCGCGCTAATAAGTGGAAGCGGCGGCTGTCAGCGGGTCCAACAACTGATGCTTAATTTTACCGGCGTCTGTTTTTAAACCCGCTGACAGCCACGGGTTCAGAAAACGGACGCCGGCAAAATTTGAGCATCTGTTTTCGACCCCGCCAACTGGCGGGCAGATTTTTTTTTTTTTTTTTCTTGAACATTTTAATTTTTTTATGTTTGGGGCCTCCGACTTAATATTGCTATGATATTCAATCAGAGGATGTACAGAAAAGCAGTTTTTTCTGCTTTCTGTACACTTTCCTGGTGCTTTCTATGGTTAAAGGGCAGGCGTTAATGTCTGAGAGTAAAATTTGTGCCTTGGCCACACATTTTACTTTCAGTATCCCGGGCGACTAACTAATAGACTCATCAACATGCATTTGCATGTGATGAGCGCTATTAGTTTTCACGAGTTTGGCTGCGCGTTTTCAATGCACTATTACCCCTTACAGTAAGCTCAGTCAAGCGCACCGTACTGACTCAACCTGTAAGAGAGACAGGTAATTAGCATTTAGAAGGCAGTTTCCTGCCTAGACCTATCCCTGTTTCAACAGGAAATTTACCATTTAAACAGCTGGTAAGCAGAAAACTGATAACATTTCCTATCAGCTGCTCCTGTTGCACTGCTTGCTCATGCACCCTTGCTTCCTCCCTCTCGCCTTTGGTGTCAGACGCAGGTCCTCCTGAAAGAGCTGTCTCCCTCTTGATACTGTGGGTCCTCTCGCCCACATTTCTCCCCTCTGCAGTCAGTTATCCCCTACAGTTTTCTTCCCCTCTCGTCAATGGTGGTGGTCCTAAGATACAACTGCTTTTGTTGCTCATTGAGTAGCCTAGTGAGCAGCGCTTCAGCGACTGGCTTCTCTGCTACAGTCTGCATGCTGTTTCCAGTTG
Source organism: Rhinatrema bivittatum (assembly GCF_901001135.1). Lineage (NCBI taxonomy): Eukaryota > Metazoa > Chordata > Amphibia > Gymnophiona > Rhinatrematidae > Rhinatrema > Rhinatrema bivittatum. The sequence continues at coordinate 170,043,566 of NC_042616.1, read as the reverse complement.
CAGAAAACGTTTCCATCTTGGATGCAGATTGATGTCATTGACTGGAGGTGAGAGCTAGGATAGCCGATGGCAAGACTACCACTAAGGTGCGGGGAAACAATCGCACTTGGGATTATCACAAGAGCAGCAAACTATTTAAACTGAATCTGCCCAGACCCTGGCAATAGAGATTTTGGTTGGTGGCTACACAGCGCACCCCTTTTTCTTGAATTGGTGCACATGAACCGCTGTGCACTATGGATGCTATGCCATGTTCCAACCCCTTTGTCACGCCTACTATTTCAGGAGTCAGTGTATTTCCGAGCACATGCAAGTGATCCCCCGTCTCCTGATATTCCCTTGGGTTGGTGGCCAATGTGTTTCCAAGCATGTTGCCACTGCTTTTAGGTTAGGAAGGTTTTCCAATGTTTTCTTGAAAATATTTTATCAAGACATAAGGAAACAGTAAAAATGAATATTTTGCATGAATATACAATACTTTGCTGCTTTTAATATGAAAACAATGAATAGTGACTGTTCCCTTTGCCCTGTATTACCTAACTCTTGTTCAGTTTTATAATAGTTGCTCAGCTGACCTGGAACTGCCAGACAGTAGGCTCAGCTTGCTCATGAAGCCGTGTCCAGTATTTGTGGGTTCCTTCATGTGAGAAACTTGGGTTTGATTCCTGGACCTGACTTCTGCTGCTTGGGTCAGTGTAGACAGAGGCCAGGCTAAAGACTGTTTGAACTAAAGGATGAGTTCCTCTGCTGAATGTATGTAGACTGTTGCTTGACACTTCCTCTCATTTACCCATTTTCCTCTTCCTTTTAATTCCCTACAAGTAATGCTATGCGTCTTTTATATTTTATTTATTTATTTAAATAATTTATATACCGGAGGTTCCTGTATAATATACATATCACCCCGGTTTACAAGGAACAGTAACTATCGCTACATTTAGCGGTTTACATAGAACAGAATTAGGAAAAACGTTTATATTCAGAATATCACTAAGCCTGACTGGAAATAACAAACCCACATCTCAACTTGAATAAAAACTGTTCTGTCGTTGATGTCCTCTAGGTGTTTCTCAAGCCCTGCTCCCAGGTCCTTTCTTGTGAACATGTAGCAGTGGAGCCCCTCTCAGTTGATGACTGGGAGATACTGGTAATGGAAACATCAGTGATTTTCCTTATTGATACAACCAAAATATTTACCATAGCCTACTGACATTCTGACATCCCTTTGCTTTTATCATTTTAGGAGCTCCATACGTCATCTCTTGAAAGGCATCTTCTTGATCAGATTCGAATAGTCTTTCCCAGAGCCATTTTCCCAGTTTGGGTTGAACAACATACCTGCATTTATGTAAGAATTGGTAAGTTTCATGTTGCATGTACAGCACTGCCACTGATTTCTTTAAATTGGGAAACAATCCTGCTGACACTACTCTTTCATTGCAGGTGCACTGACACCACCAGCTACCTATGGGAGACTAGAACCACGCACAGAACTTTTTGTCTGCCCAAAACCACGCCAAGCTGAAGAAAGCACCACATATTTGTCCTCCTCAGCAACCAAAGTCTTACATGAAGTATTTAGTGAAAGCAAATCGGAACCTAAACAGATTCTAGAAAATCAGAGTGCCAAAGAAAATCTGTTAAATGTGGAAGGCAATGGGCAAAACATGCCTGGTGCAAAAGAAACCTCTGTCCCTAGTACATTTCCAAGTCTACGGAGCTTTTTAGGCAGGGTTTTCTCTCTGGGTTTAGAGAAACAGAAGATGCTTTTCAATGCTAGTGCAAAAACTACATGTGAAGAGACTAAGTTACATTTTATTCAGCTTAAGGGAGTCTTCAGAGCGTGCAAGAGCTGGTCCCACAGGGTCCCAAAGACATCGTCTGCCCATCCAGGTCACAACGATGAGAACTCTGTCCACGTCTTTCCATGGAACTTTGAACCGGATGCTTTACTACCAGATATTACTGTGACCTATGGAGAGCTCACCAAGTTGCACTCTCCCAGACAGCGCCAAAAAGAGAAGAGGCAGAGTCTGCTGTCCTCTGACAAGCAAAACCAAGATGGTATCTCTCAGAGCAGTGACCACTCCAGCTCAAATGTTAGCCCAGGCTCTGCTGAGACTTCCATAGTGAAAATTGTTTGGCACAAGTTTGAGGACCTGAAAAATGCCATAAATTTTAAGGCCAGAGATGGCCGTACGCATATTGGAAATATCTGGGTTAGTCTATATATGTGATCATTTTTTAAAAAGAAAATTGTACGTGAACAAGTGGCTGAAATGTAGGACAAGAATGCTGTGGGGCAATTCCCGCCGCGGGCCCTTTAAATCGGGTGGTGTGGATATTTAATGTTAAAGCAGTTTTAGACCAAAAAATGTACAACAGGTGTTTTTATACCCCTTCCCCATCTCTCAAGTCTGGTTTTAGGCTTTAAGGGAGTATACTAGAGTAACGTATTGCTCATTGTGATGATGAATACTGTAACATTCTTATGACATGTTTTGGGGAAACCTTGGATTAGCTGTGGTAAAAATGGCATGGTGGGGAAAAAAAATCCAGAAAAAAAATGTTTTGGATTTTTGATGGTAAATCTCTTTGGTCTTCAAATCACCTTCAGAATTCAAGAGCTGGCTGGGCGTGTTAGAGGCAGTGCCTGTAGCCTTGGGTGGAGAAGGGGGTAAGCCCAAGCAGTTGCTCAGGGTGTTGAGGTCCAAGGCTTCTGACTTAGGCCTGTCTTTTTTTTTTTTTTTTTTAACTGTGTGTGTGTGTGTTTTGAAAAGACCCACATAGTTGTGAATGGAGGCTCATGGCATTGTATTCTTAGAATCAGTGCTGGTTGAGCTGGAGGAGGCTGCCTGGCCAAAAAGGAAAATTGAAAGAAGTGTGGGTATGTCTTTTTTTTTTTAGTAATTCTGAAAGCAACAAGAATAAAACAATTTTCAGGTCAGATATCTGAGTACTCCAGCAGTATTAAGTATAACACAATTACAGGCAAGGTGTGAAAAATGGTAAATTGTCTTGGAAAATGATCAAATGTCCAAGATTATAGTTTCCTTGATAACTGCAATAAGCATTGTGTGTGAAGGGATTGTACAAATGAATGTGTTAAACAAGTGGTCCTTTCTGGTAAATCTGGGCCATGGAGGACAAACTAAGGTACCATAGCTTGCTTTTTTTTTCTTTTTGTTACATGAAAATTTGCAAGCAAGAAATCTCAGGTAGGGCTGCTGCTAGTTTAAGCCGTAGCCTGGAAATAGTTCCCCGTTGTACCATGAATCCTTGAGAAAAGGAGATTGTCTCCTGCCCCATTTTAGACCAGGCATGACCTAGAGATATGGTACATCCATGAATCTAGGCATAGTGCTATAACTGTGTGTTCTATTCTATCTAGGATTTATCTGACCCATTCTTAGTTTTTCATTTTAGATTTATTTTTATTTTTTTAACTATATGAAATCTGTATTTTTCTAAATAGAGGATGACCTCAAATTTGATTGGTGTGCACAACTTGTGATTTTTAATACCTACAGGAAAATAGGACCTTCTGCACCTGTCAGTCCTTGCTATCTTATCAGTAGTCTGTGCCATCCATATTCACTGACCCAACACCATCCAGCTTAGGAGGAATGCCAATGCCCACTTATAATGGAAGGACACTTCAGGATAACCACATTTTGCATGAACAGCATTTATAGAAAAAGACATATTCTAATGCTGGGCTGACTTTTAGAGCACTCCATGGCACTTGATACATTCAAAGTTTGAAGGTTAATAAGAGGTCAAAGAAGAATATACTTAGGAGCAGTTAGTGCTAAGAAGACCTAAATCTGAAGTGATGTATGGCTCATATCTAGAAAATCTTCTTCCATAAAAAATACAAATACGACTGTTGTTACTCTGCCAACATGTTTCTCTCACTCCTATGAATAAATCTTTTGCATATTTGCATAACATAATATGCTACTTGAATATATATCTTTTTAAGTTCATGCTAATAATTTCAGATTCCGAAAAGCCTGAGACAGACATTGAAAATAGACATTTCTGCAGCTGTCCTAATAAAATCATCAGATTTGGTTCCTAAAATTCCCACATCACTTAAGCTACAACCCAAACTGACTTTGGTAAGTTTATTTTTTGTTTTTTAACTGTTAATTTTGTTTGTGGGAGCTTGTTCACATTGAAACGTTGAGGAATCTTATAAATGCACATACAAGGATCAGACATCAGCAAACATGCCATATGTTCGTAAATCTCTGCCTGGCTCTATTTACCACCAGTTGTCAGTGTCCCAGAACCAGAAAACTAGAGCAATAAATAGGTGGCAGCAGAGAACCATTAAGTTCCAATGATATGCTTTTAGTATCTATCTTAGATAATGCTTACAAACAATGGCCTAGATTCATCAAAATGCTATAAATATAGTGGCAATAGCGCCCATGATTAAAAAAAATTAAAAAATGGGCGTGGTTAGACAAATTATAGCGTTACCGCATCGCATAGATAAATATTGCAACACACAGCACATCATCGCATTGCACATTTATTTGTTTTTAACACACACGGGTAGATTTTTTTAAAAAGCGCGATCGCGTACTTTGCGCAGCAGGCGCAAACAAAAGTACGCTGGATTTTATAAGATACGCACATAGCCGCGCGTATCCTCTAAAATCCTGGATCGGCGCGCGCAAGGCTGCCGATTTTGGGCAGCCTTCGCGCGCCGAGCCGCGCAGCCTGCCTCCGTTCCCTCCGAGGCCGCTTCCTTTCGCCCTCCCCTCACCTTCCCCTCCCTTCCCCTACCTAACCAACCCCCCCTTACCTTTGTTCCTAGATTTACGCCTGCGAGAAGCAGACGTAAATCTACGCGCGCCAGCGGACAGCTGGCGCGCCGTCCTCCGACCCGGGGGCAGGTCCGGAGGCCTGGACCACGCCCCCGGGCCGGCGCCACGCCCACGGTCCCGCCCCCGAAACGCAGTGTCATCGGGTCCCGCCCCCGACACTCCCCCTTCGAAAAACCCCGGGACCTACGTGCGTCCCGGGGCTCTGCGCGCACCGGCGGCCTATGGAAAATAGGCGTGCCGGCGCGCAAGGCCCTGCTTGCATAAATCCAGGCGGATTTACGCGAGCAGGGCTTTTAAAATCCGCCCGACAGTATAGACAGTAGATTAAAGCAGGATAAAACTGGGTAATAAAACCATTTACGCGAGCAGGGCTTTTAAAATCCGCCCGACAGTATATTATTGCAGGTCGTAATGCACTCCTGCAGCTGTTAGGAGGGTACAGTTTCAACTCAGGGTGGGTTTTGGGGGGGTTGCTTTTACACACACAGAGGAATTAACTGCAAATTAGATATGACTGATGAATTTCTGTCATTTTGAATCGATGAAAGCTGTGGTCCTTGCTTAAGGATAGTACTAGGTAGCCAGATTCAGGAGCCCTGCTTCACGGCTCCTGACCTAGGACTGATGCTGCAAAGACTGGGTTAGGTATGTTTAGGTAGGAGGGGGACATGAAATGGGAGAAATTCCCTGGGTAGTTTTACGTGAAAGCTCATGGTGCCAGACCCTAGCTCTAGTTCTGATAGAGCTGGAAGTAGATTAAAGCAGGATAAAACTGGGTAATAAAACCATTAGAGGCACCATGTTTGATTAGATAATAGTCCATTTGGTGACTGTGGTCAATCCAAGTCACTTGGATGTACTTGACAGATCCTAATGTGAAGATCCTTCCATATTGCTCATTCCCAGAATTAAGAGAGATCCCTATATCTACCTAGCTAATGGTTAATGGATCTGGCCTCCAGAAATTTAGCCATAGTATAATGGAACCTTGATCACAATCTCTGGCAGCTTAATTGTGCTTTGACTACATTAAAGGGGAGTGTGTTGTAGTGAGTATGCATGCTCTGCTACACCTCATGCCTTGGACGTGTCTCGATAACGCTCACCTACCACTTATCAAATAGCCTTTAGCTTTACCTCAAGATAAAGGTTTCTTCTGGTTCATATTTAATCTCACTCGTTGCAAAATAGTTTCAGCTACAGGAAAGATAATCCCATATTTGAATTAGAAAGCACATGTTGGAGGTTTTATCTACTAAAAAATATTAATGGAATTAATGAGAAATTTGCTAGAAGGTTTATAGTAGAAAAACTCATAAATGCTCCCTGATGTAGCATATCTCTTCACATTATCTGCATTAGATAACATGCACTACATTTATAGGAAGCTACACTGGGGAAATGGGGCAGACAAAAACAAACCTTTTCAGACACAAGATAACACATCACAAAGAAAAGCAAAGCCTGGGAAAATAATTTTGTAGGCCAAACCTCCGCATCAATATGACCTTATGTTCAGGATACTAAAAGGAAACTTCTGAACTACCCAAGAATGTAAAACTTTTAAAATGAGAAAACAGAAACTTTGGTTTGCTTACTCATTACCAGACATTGGGCCTTATTATAGACTTTTCTATGGGCACAGAATAGGAAAAGTCCTTTTTGAATAAGGCCCTTAGTGTCTGTCTTTCTCACCTTTCTCAGTCCTCTCCAAATACATCACCCCTTAGCCCAGTTCTTTTACTTTACAGGCTTCACAACTTTGAAAACAGACACCACTATCTATACCAGCCTATAATTTACTCGTCCATTTCGGCAAAGTCCTCTTTAGTTCATTTTCCACTGGCCTGACAAAGGGAGCACAGCTCTTGAAAGTTAGTAACGTATATGTGACAGCTTTTCATTGGACTCTAAATATAACTTGTTTGATCGTTATCTCTCAGATGTTTTTATTTAGGATCAGTGGGGTTTATTAGTGAGTTTTCAGTCATTAGGCGATCCTTTATTTGATTTTATATTCTGCTAGACAGTGCATATTTTAAAAAGGCACATATTTCTAATGGGACCTAGTGAGGTGTCAGTTGACCTGCTTAATGACAAATGAAAGGATAGCAATTTAAACAATCTAATACACTTTTCTCTGTGGTCTGTGTTTCTTTCCCTATTCAGGATATAGACACAAGTGAAGAAGATATCAAATCTGCCTTTAGTTCCTGGGTACAATCTGGCACTACTGTGGCATTCCCTTGGGTTATGGCATCTACAGACTGTATCCAGCTGCCTCTTAAAGAAGGTACATTGAGTTCTGGTGCACTTGGTTTTAATAATCCATCTTCACTGTGAAATTTTAAAAGCGTTGTGGACTTTCTGCAACATATATACATATCTCTTTGTGGATGAATATTTTGATTACATTGTTTAGTGTTGGTATAGTTGGAGTAGGGTGTTCTTCAGGGGAGTTCATTAGAATGAGTACATGATAGGGGCAAATCCAAAATCTGTTCTCCTAATGCAGCAGTTTCTTTTACAGGAAAAGGTTGAGGGGAGCTTCATGATTAGACATTTCCCTGGTCATTTGTTTAAAAAGAAAAACCACCACCACCTCGGGGAAAGGTTTAAAAGAGATGTTACTTTCTGAATTAACTCTAGGTTTGGCAATGCCCTGGGTTTTCCATTTCTGGCTCCGGAGTGACTCCAGTAGTCTAGCTCTAGGCTGCCTCCGGAGCCAAGACAGAAATTCAGCTTCAGCTCTAGACTGCTCTGGCTCCAGAGTGGTTCCAGACTGCTGGCCAGCTTTGACTGCCAAAGGGGAAAAATGTAAAACAAACAAAAAAAAAAGAATGGTACTTTAATAAACTTAACATTTTCTAGCTCACGTTATAAACATTCCAAGAGGGATGGGGGCATCGGTCCAAAAGAGCAACTGTCCCTCCAAAATAAACATTTGGGTAGATCAAGCAACTGATCTTTCTATAGAGTAAACAGAAAATTATTAAAACAGCTGACTGAGTCATGTCACATGCCAATGTATTTACTTGAATGTGGGTGATTCTATGGCAGCAAAAGGTTTCATATTGAGGGTAATCCACATCATCTTGTTTTCCTAATGGCATTTTCAAACTCCCAGATCCTGAAGCAATTCCAGAAAAATCTTTCAGCTGAGGCTTTTTTCTTTTTTTCTTCCTCCTTTAGTATTTTTTTTGTAAATATTTGAGTGATGTCTTTCAGTCAGAAGAGACATCTGGAAAGACATTTCAGTCAGCTTCTCATGGCAGAGTTTGCACTCTTTGCTTTTGCTGTTCCTGCGCTTCAGCAAGAGACGAATACTGTTTCAGTCCCACCAAGCATTGTCTACTCTAGATAAAGTGAAACTAACCTTTTGCCTCTGATGCTTTTTTTCTACACATCCTGTCATGACATGTCCCCCTGACATTCACTAGTCTGCCCTTACTCTATGCCTGAATGACATGCCTGAATGACAGCCTTATTTTATGCCTGTACGATAGACCTCGATACTCCTAAACACCTTATGCATTATCTTAACAATGGTATTATATTTATAAATTTCAGCCTGCTATAACCAGCTGATTAAGCTCCCAAGTTCTTACTCCCTGCTGAATGTAACTTTGTCTCTTCCACACCTTTGTTGATCTAAGTTAGTTGGCACTACAGTTTACCCTGTTCGATGTAAACCGATCCGATATGGTTCTTGTCCATGAAGGTCGGTATAGAAAAGTGTTAAATAAAATGACTTACTCCCAGTTCCCACACATGCTGAAGAATTCAAACTGACTGAGAATATATAATCAAATCTAGAACCAAGAAAAAAGCATAAAAAAGATTACATTAATAAACATTTTTCTTAAATAATTGGAATGTGGTTTGTCTTATGAAATGAGTTACATACTATATTTTGTTGCTTTCAGTAAACTTTAATAATATTTTAAAGTAGCAGAGAGTGGAGCAGCTCATGCTCCAGAGCCCTGCTCTGTTTGAATTCCAGTTTTGCTCTAGCACTAACAATCCTTGCTCTAGCTCTGGAACACAGCATTAAAAAAATAACTGACCAGTTCTGCTCTGGCTCCAGGTCTTGGAGCTGGCTCTGGAGCCAGATCCCTGGCCATACGTGTTGTGAACCAAGAAAACATCAGACAACTAATGGTGGCCTATCCTGCTGTTCTCCGTCATAATGTGCATTCTGGATCACAGCTCCGGTTCTCTGGAACAAATTCTCTGAAACCCTACGTCTGGCAGACAGCTTAAAGACCTTCAAGCAGTTTCTTAAAAACATGGCTATTTAGGCAGGCATTCCATTAGTTGTCCATAGTGTGTTTTATGTACTTTTTTATTAACTACAAACATCATACCAACCTGTTTCAACATTTTTGTTTGAAATTTTATGTATGTTCTTTCTTTGTACATCGCCTAGTATTTAGGCAATTGACAAATTTTAATAAAGATGCTGTAGTCCAGAGATTTCAAAACCTGTCCTGGGGGACCCGTAACAGTCAAATTTTCAGGTTCCCTGTACGCACCGGATCAGTCCAGACTCCTGGGGTTCATACATCCGTGCCAGCAGGCGGAGACAGAGAAAGAGCAGTGGCAGTTTTACTATCTATGCTGATGCCCCCTGCAGTTTCTCAGTATTTCACTGTCTCCCAGCAGGGCAGGACTGATGCTTGAACCCTGCAGTTTGGTTTAGGATTTTTGGTTATTTTTTCTTTTAAATTTTGAGCCTTCCTCCCAGGGGGTCGGGGTTGCTAGTAAGGAACCCCTACCCTATCTGGTTGAGGTGGGGTGGCTGGGGGTCGGTGACCCTTTTGTACGCCTCCATCCCGTAACCGTGAGTTGCACATCCGGTGGTCCAGATCCCTCCCTGGTACGTGTTGGTTCACAAATTAGTTTTCTCACTTTTTTCTCTCCCTTTAATTGCTGAATTGAGCTGGACAGCTTTCTTCAGCGCAGGAGAGGAATTTTACAGTGAGACTGCTGTTAGAGCAGTAAAGTTAAAAAAAAAAAAAAAAAAAAAAAGTTAAGGATCTGTAGGCAGGAACAGGTAGGAGCTGTGTTGACTCTCTCCTCTGCGCCCCCCCCCCCCCCCCCAAAGCGCGGTTTCGGCGGTTTTCTTCGCAGTGTTTTTTTCATTTATTTTTGTTTTTCTGCCTGTTTTGGTTAAAATCATCGGCGCCGCGATGGTAAGGGGGTGGCTTGTGCGGGTCCACCCCGGCGCATCTAAGTCGTTGCGGCCTTTGCGCGGCCTGCGTTTCTGGGGGGGGAGGGTCCCTCCGAACTCCCCAGGCCGGCTAAACGTAGGAGGTGTCTGTTGCGGCCTTCCCCAAGTGCGTTGGGCAGGCAGCGACCGCGAGGCGTCCTGCCAGGGAAACCGCGGGATCAGTGGCCATTTGAGTCCCTCGGGGCTCGAATCTCAGGCACCTCAGATGCCAGGGGATTCCCCCCCCCCCCCCCCCCCAGTACAATAGGGCCCGGGGAAGGGGCCCTTTTGCCTGTACCTGATAATGGGCGTACTCCGGCTCCCTTTTCGCCAGAGTTTGTGCTGTTAATGCACAAAGCTTTATTGGCACAATATGAGGGGGTGGGTCTGGCATAGGAGGTCAGCTACCTCCCCCTTTACTCTCGGAGCCTGGTTTATCCAGGGGAGGATCCCTGCCTGGGGCGGCCCCCGGTCAGGGCATGCAGGGGTCCTCGTAGTCAGGAGCGACGTCTGCTCGAGGGCTGCGTGCTCCCACTGAGGCGCCGCAGGGGGGGGGGCGGACACGGACATTGGGGGTGACGACCCAGACGACCTGGATTCCGGACTGCCGGCAGAGGGGGATGACCCCAAAATTCTCCAGCTATTCCGTAAGGATGAGTTAGCGCCACTTCTTCCTCAGGTTCTGGAGGAACTGGGTCTCCAGTCTCCAGTGGCGGAAGCGCGTAAGGATGCTGCAGATCCGGTTTTACAAAGCACTAGGTGTCCTTCCGCAGGTTATCCATATCATGATTCCATTCAGACATTGGTCGAACAGGAATGGAATTCGCCGGACGCGAGGCTGAGGGTAGGCAGGGCGATGGCTAAGCTGTATGCAATGCCAGAACAGACCCTAGAGTTATTTGCCCTACCCAAGGTAGACTCCGCGGTCTCTGCAGTGATGAAACAAACCACTATCCCGGTTACAGGAGCGACAGCACTGAAAGACGTTCATGATCGCAAACTCGAGATTCAACTCAAACGGATTTTTGAGGTCTCGGCCCTCAGTCTTCGCGCGGCTGTTTGTTCCAGCCTCATGCAGAGGGCATGCTTACGCTGGGTACAACGCATACAGGAAGAACAGACACTCACGGATGAGCAAGTGGCTCGCACAGACCGATTAGAATCAGCAATTTCCTTTGTAGCCATCGCATTGTACGACGTAGTCCGAACATCGTCCGAACGTCTTCCCGGGTTATGGGGTCGGCAGTGGCGGCACGGCATATGCTATGGCTTCGTAACTGGTCGGTGGATATTTCTTCTAAATCCAGGTTGTCCTCTTTGCCTTTTAAGGTCGACTCCTGTTTGGGGAGAAATTGGATCAAATTGTGCATCAGCTGGCAGATGCTAAGGCACCTCACTTGCCAGAAGACAGACCCCAGGCTAGATGCAGTTTTCCACCTCTGTTACGTTTTCGGGACAATCGCAAGTTTCACCAACAGTGCCCCATTGGGGCGCCGGCGCAGAGGGGTTCCTTGTCAAGAGGACATTCCTAGGGGCAGCCCTTTCGAGGGGGCTGTAGACCCTTCAGGAATCCCAGCAATACAGCTCCCTCCGGTCCCAAGTCTACACAATGAAAAAAGGCCTGTCTACTCCGCCGTTCCTTTTGTAGGAGGTCGGCTGGCCTTGTTTTACGGGGTGTTCCTCGTTTTCGTATGGAGACCTTGCGCTCGGTGATGGCGGCGCATACCCAGGAGTTCCTGGCATCATTAGATCAGATGGACAGACTCTGGAGTATTTGGGAGCATTCTTTGATACCACGAAAGGCAGAGTTTGTCTGACGAACGAGAGGGCTCGCAAGCTTCAATGGCAGATTCTGCATTTGGCGAGGTTGCCGATAACCACTGCTTGGGACGTGTTACATGTGCTCAGTTCCATGGCTTCCACCTTGGAGCTGGTACCAAGGGCATTTGCGCATATGCGTCCCCTACAGAGTGCACTCTTGGATCAGTGGAGTCCGGTGTCGGAGCAGTAACACCAGCCCATTTCTCTTTCTCCAGAGACCAAGGACAGTCTGTCGTGGTGGCTTCACACCCCCAACCTTCTGAAAGGGATGTCCTTGGAGATTCCGGATTGTATAGTCCTGACCACGGATGCAAATCTGTCTGTCTGGTTGGGGAGCAGGTTGCCAGAGTCAAGCAGCTCAAGGCTCCTGGTCGAACGTAGAGGCGTCTTGGTCTATCAATCTGTTGTATGCCAGGGCGGTACGTTTGGCTTTGCTTGCCTTTCAGCCTTTGCTCCAAAGGTGGGCAGTGAGAGTGCTCTCAGACAATGCGACCCCTGTAGAGTATATAAACAGACAGGGGGGCACTCTGAGCTATGCGGTCTCCCTCGAGATTCAGGACCTGATACGGTGGGCAGAACATCATCTGATACAGATCTCTGCATCTCATATTGCCGGAGTTGAAAATGTGCAAGCCGACTACCTCAGTCGCACGCTTCTGGATCCGGGGGAGTGGGAGTTGTCAGACGCGGCAATGCACCTCATTCGAGAAAAGTGGGGTTGTCAGCGGGTCGATCTCATGGCAACTTGGCACAATGTGAAGGCTCCTCAGTTTTTAAGCAGACGCAGAGATTACGGTGCCGAGGATGTAGATGCTCTGGTCATTCCCTGGCCCCAGGGGGTCCTGCTCTACGTGTTTCCTCCTTGGCCTCTGGTGGGCAAAATCCTGAGGCAGATGGAGAATCACCCAGGGGAGGTGATATTCGTGGCCCCGGAGTGGCCTCGCCGTCCTTGGTTCGCAAATCTGTTAAATCTGGCGGTCGAGGGTCCCTTACGACTCAGTCATCAACCTGGTCTACTACACCAGGGTCCCGTATTTTTGTATCAGGCCGCTCGCTTTTGTCTAGCAGCATGACTTTTGAGAGGAGTCGTTTACGGGCAAAAGGATACCCGGAGATGGTAATTACTACCCTCCTTCAGTCTATGCGGTTGTCCACCTCCGTGGCGTACGTCCGAGTCTGGAAAGTCTTTGAGGCTTGGTGTCTGGTGAAAGTGGTCTTGCGTGCTTCGGTAGCACAAGTGTTATTTTTCTTACAGGATGGGTTGGCTAAAGGTCTAGCTCTCAATTCCCTTAAAGTCCAGGTGGCAGCGTTGGCCTCTTTGAGGGAAACCATGGATGGCTATCGCTTGTCCTCTCATCCGGATGTAGTCCGCTTTATACAAGGGGTCAAGAATTTGCGTTCCCCTGTGAGAAAGGTTTGTCTTCCTTGGAACCTCATCCTGGTCCTTCGGGGTTTGTGTGAGCCTCCTTTCGAACCCATTCGGAGGGCTACGTTGAAGGATGTAACCTTGAAGGTGATTTTCTTGGTAGCCATCTGTTCTGCAAGGCGCATTTCAGAGTTGCAGGCCTTGTCTTGTTGTGATCCTTTCCTTCAGATATCAGATGGGGTGTGTCTTTACGGACAGTTCCCTCTTTTCTACCGAAAGTAATTTCTTCCTTTCATGTTAATTAGTCAGTGGAACTGCCGGCCTTTTCGGATTTATCTGATTCGGAGCCACATGCGCGTGAGCTTCGGCTTCTCGATGTCCGCAGAGCATTGCTTCGCTATCTTAAAGTCATGAATGGTTTTCTGCACTCTGACCATCTTTTTGTACTATGGAGTGGTCCGAAGAAGGAACTTCAAGCTTCCAAAACCACTATTGCTAGATGGCTTAAGGAAGCTATTGGATCAGCTTACATTCTCAAAGGTAAGCCAGTACCGGAGGGTTTCAGGGCTCATTCCACCTGGTCTGTCAGCTTCTTGGGCAGAGGCTCACTTGGTTTCACCACAAGAGATTTGTAGGGCGGCAACTTGGAAGTCACTACATACTTTTGCAAGGCATTATCGCCTAGATTTGGCTGATCGGGAGTCTTGTTTTTTTGGCGAAAGTGTATTGCGCGCGGGTCTCTCCAGGTCCCACCCTGTCTAGGAAGTTTTGGTACATCCCAGGAGTCTGGACTGATCCGGTACGTACAGGGAAAAGAAAATTTGGTTCTTACCTGATAATTTTTGTTCCTGTAGTACCAAGGATCAGTCCAGAGTCCCGCCCAGGGATCAAGACAGTTGGAGAGTCGTCCGCTTTCCTATTGGTTCCTTGTTATCAGAAAGGAAAATTAGTTTCTTACCTGATAATTTTCGTTCCTGTAGTACCAAGGATCAGTCCAGGACACCTGGGTTGTGACTCCGCACCAGTAGATGGAGACAGATTAAAACTTGTGGGCAGAGCCATATATAAGCCCCTGTGCCAGTCACAGCCCCTCAGTCATACGTAATGTCAAAGTAGAAAAATTCAAAAGCCAACATAGCTAACCATAGAAACTTACTAAGTAAAATAACTCCAACACCCCTACAGGAAAAACAGACTCTCCAACCGGGAGAGCGAACAAAAGAAGGGGTCAGCGTATTAAAAAACAACAATGAGCGGACTCTCCATTACTATAGCGCCACACTGCGGGCGGGATCCTGGACTGATCCTTGGTACTACAGGAACGAAAATTATCAGGTAAGAAACTAATTTTCCTTTCCCTGTACGTACCAGGATCAGTCCAGGACACCTGGGATGTACCAGAGCTAAGTTATCGAGGGTGGGAAGCAGAGAGTCCCGCTCGGAGTACCCTCTCTCCAAATCCCCCAGCATCAGTAGCTTGAACATCCAATCGGTAATGTTTAATGAAGGTATGCAACGATTTCCAGGTAGCCGCCCTGCAAATCTCTTGAGACGACACCTGAGAAGATTCCGCCCAGGACGCCGCATGAGATCTCGTCGAATGAGCTCGAAGACCCACTGGCGGTGTTTTACCGCGCAGAATGTACGCGGAACCAATGGCCTCCTTGAGCCAACGGGCGATCGTTGTGCGGGACGCCGCAGAACCTTTCTTCGGACCCGACGTCAACACAAACAGATGATCCGTTAAACGAAAAGAATTTGTGACCTCTAGATAGCGAAGAAGAGACCTCCGCACATCTAGTTTTCTCAAATCCCTCAACTTCGGGTCGGAAGAATCACCAACCGCGAAAGCGGGAAGTTCAATCGATTGATTCAAATGAAAAGCCGATACGACCTTAGGCAAGAAAGAGGGAACGGTCCGCAAGGAAACCCCTGAATCAGAAAAGCGCAAGAAGGGCTCTCTGCAGGATAGAGCTTGCAACTCAGAAACCCGGCGAGCCGAAGCAATGGCTACCAGGAATACAGTCTTTAACGTGAGATCTTTGATCGTAGAATGCTTCAGAGGCTCAAAAGGAGCTGAGCATAAGGACGAGAGCACCCAGTTGAGGTTCCAAGAAGGACAAGGGAGCCGCAAAGGAGGACGGAGGTGTTTCGCTCCCCGAAGGAAACGGGAGATATCCGGGTGGAGAGCCAGGGAGACTCCCCGAATCTTACCACGCAAACAACCAAGCGCCGCGACCTGGACCCGTAGGGAACTGCACGCTAAGCCTTTGGCCAGCCCAGCCTGGAGAAAAGCCAAAATATCGGGAATAGCAGCGGAAGTGGGACTAAGACCCCGCTCCACGCACCACTCCTCAAAGACTACCCAGACTCGAACATAAGCCAGAGACGTGGATTGTTTTCTGGATCTCAGCAACGTAGCAACTACCGCGTCCGAGTAACCTTTTTGCTTCAACCGATACCTCTCAAAAGCCATGCCGCGAGACAGTAGTGATCCGCATCCTCCAAACAGACGGGACCCTGACGAAGGAGCCCCGGAAACCCCTGTAGACGAAGGGGTGCCGCCACCGACAACTGGACCAGGTCCGCAAACCACGGACGGCGCGGCCACTCCGGCGCCACCATGATCACGTTGGACTGGTGCAATTCTATGCGCCGCAGTATCTTGCCGATCATGGGCCATGGTGGGAACACATACAGTAGCACCTCCGCCGGCCAGGGAAGTGCTAACGCGTCGACCCCTTCTGCTCCTCTTTCTCGGCGTCGACTGAAAAATCTCGGAGCCTTTGCGTTGTTCCACGTGGCCATGAGATCCATGTGGGGCGTTCCCCAAGTCCTGCAAATGAGAAGAAACGCTTCTTCCGCTAGCTCCCACTCTCCGGGATCCAGGTGGTGTCGGCTGAGGAAGTCCGCCTGGACATTGTCGGCTCCTGCTATGTGAGACGCAGCGAGATCGCTGAGATGCCGCTCTGCCCAGGCCATCAAGGAACATGCTTCCTCCGCTACTTGAGGACTTTTCGTCCCTCCCTGGCGATTGATGTAAGCCACGGTGGTCGCGTTGTCCGACAATACTCGGATTGCCTTTCCTCGTACAAGGGGTAGAAAAGCTTGCAATGCCAGACGGACCGCCCTGAACTCTAGGCGGTTGATAGACCACCGGGTCTGATCTTCTGACCATAGACCCTGAACCGATTTCTCTTGGCAAACTGCACCCCAACCGGAAAGACTGGCATCCGTGGTCACCACTGTCCAGTTGGGAAGAAGAAGAGATACTCCACAGGAGAGATGTTTGGAATCCAGCCACCAGCCCAGGCTGGAGCGCACCTGATTCTCGAGAGGCAGTGGAAGATAATATTCCTCTGAGATCGGTTTCCAGCGGGACAACAATGAAGACTGCAGTGGCCGCAGGTGAGCGAACGCCCAAGGGACTAACGCCAGCGTTGAGGCCATAGATCCGAGAACTGTCAGGTAATCGCAGACTCGCGGACGGTGTTGAGACAAAAGTCGTCGTACCTGAGACTGTAGTTTGCATATCCGATCCTGAGAGAGAATCACTCTGCCCCGTTTTGTGTCGAAAACGGCTCCAAGGTACTCCAAGGACTGAGTGGGTTCCAGATGACTCTTGTTGTAGTTGACCACCCAGCCGAGGGACTGCAAGAATTGTAGCACCCTGGATACCGCTTGCCGACACAGGCTCTCTGACTTCGCCCGAATCAGCCAGTCGTCGAGGTAAGGGTGAACCAGTAGGCCTTCCCGACGTAAGTGCGCCGCCACTACCACCATCACTTTCGTGAATGTCCGAGGCGCTGTCGCCAGGCCAAACGGAAGAGCCCGGAACTGGAAGTGTCTGCCCAGAATGCAAAACCGCAGAAACCGCTGGAAGGCTGGCTGGATGCCCACATGAAGGTATGCTTCTGTGAGATCTAGTGACGCAAGGAATTCGCCTGGCCGCACTGACGCGATCACCGAACGAATGGTTTCCATCTTGAAGTGAGGGACCCGAAGACATCTGTTGACTCCTTTCAGATCCAGTATGGGTCGGAAAGTGCCGTCCTTCTTGGGAACTATGAAGTAAATGGAGTACCGGCCCTTGCCGTACTGATCAGCCGGAACTGGAGAGATGGCCCCCAAGCTTTCTAGTCTTCGGATGGTGTCTAGCACTGCCGCCTTCTTCTTGGGATCCTTGCAAGGCGAGACCAGGAACTTGTCCGCTGGGATGCGAGCAAAATCTAACTCGTAACCGTGTCTTATCACGTCGAGGACCCACTGATCCGACGTCATGCTGGCCCATACCTCGAGAAATAAGGATAGACGCGCCCCCACGTTTGGGACAGCGTGCTGAGGGCGCGATGAGGAATGGGCCGGCCGAACTTCATTGCGAAGGTTTGGAACCCGTACCCGACGGGGCTCCTCCTTGCCTGCCAAAGCGTTTGCCCCGAAAGGAGTGCTGCCAGTGAGTGTTTCGAGAAGAGGCCGGCCTGTACGAAGGTCCGGTGGATCTTTGCGGCCTGGACTTCCGGGGACCCCGGAAACGGGCTCTGCCAGAAAACGAAGAGCGCGACCGGGTCCTATCCTCTGGCAGCCTAAACGCTCGGTTCTCACCCAGGGAAACCATCAAGTCATCTAATTCCTTACCAAACAGCAATTTCCCTTTGAAGGGCAATGCCCCGAGGTGAGCCTTGGACAAACCATCCGCCGCCCAGTTGCGCAGCCAAAGGAGGCGGCGTGCCGACACCGCTGCCACCATGGATCTAGCTGAAGTGCGTAGAAGATCATGGAGCGCATCGGCCCCATATGCGATAGCTGCTTCCAACCTATCTGCTTGGGAAGCCTCCTCCGGAGAGAGATCTGCATTCGCCTGCAGTACCTGGGCCCAGCGCAGACTAGCTCGCATAGCGAAGTTCGTGCAAATGGCAGCTCGAACTCCCAAGGCGGAAACCTCAAAAATCTTTTTGAGCTGTACCTCCAACTTTCGGTCTTGAATATCCCGGAGGGCCGTCGCTCCCGTGACAGGGATGGTAGACCTCTTCGTGACAGCGGACACCGCCGAATCCACTTTTGGAAGTCGGAGGAGCTCCAGCGCCTCCTCTGGTAAAGGATAGAGTTTATCCATGGCCTTGCTGACTTTCAAACCTAACTCCGGAGTATCCCATTCCTTGAAAAGGATATCCGTGGACGAGAAATGAAAAGGGAAGGCAACCGCCGGTCCTGTGAGGCCGAGAAGAACAGGATCCATATTCGCCTCCTGGCGGACCACCACCGGAGGAGCTTCAATTCCCAATTCATGGAGAATGGCCGGGATGAGAGGTGCCAGTTCCTCTCTGCGGAATAGCCGTACCACCTTGGGGTCATCCCCTTCTGCAGCCTGTGCAGCTTTCTCTGCAATGGGCTGTGCAGTACCATCCACTGCTGCCTTCCCGGCCCCCGTCAGGGGCTCCTCGGCGGACTCCGTATCATCCTCAGGGGAATCCTCGGGATCCGATTCCTGCGGCACCCCCCTGGGAGGCCGCTTCCCCCGGGACGCACCGTGGGCGATCTCCGCGCCCTTCCTGGACTTCTTTTTCCGTGGAGGGGACCCGTGGTCGGCCGCACGCGAGCCATTCCCCCGGATGCGCTTGCTGCGCTTGTATTTGAGAACTTTGCGCAGCAACAGCGCAAAATCCTCAGAAAAATCACCAGAATCCGAAGAATCACTCTCGGAAGCCTCCCGGGACCGAAGCCCCTCCGAGGGAACCTCCCCCGCCGCGACACGCTGTGGGGAAAGCGCAGGAGGAAAGGAAGAGGCCCCCACCGTTTCCCGCGAAATTTCCCGGCCGGTGGCCAAGATGGCCGCCACTCCCGCACTAACCGGGAAAAGATCCTGAGGCCTGTCAGCGGAGCTACCACCGCGCGACGGCGAACGCGCGACCCGGGAACGAGCCCCCCGCGGCGCTGCCGAGGATCCCTCATCACCCGGGACGCAAGCTGAACAAAGGCTGTCCCTTGAAAGACGCGCGCGCGCCGAGCCACAGGCCCTGCACTGTGCAGCACGCGGCATGCCGGCGAAAACGCGGGAGAAAACGGGGCCGCGGCGAAAAAATTACCTCAAAAATTAAAAAATTAAAAATAAACAAGAAGCGCAATTCGGCGACCTCCCCCCTGCCAATGACGCCCCCCCACCGAGAAAAACGGAGCGGCGACGCCAGGTAACAGAGAGCCGCAAAAACAAAAGTAAAAACTTTTTTTTTTTTTTTTTTTTTAACAAACAAAAACGCTGTCCCTGGTTCTGAAAAGCCCTTATTCCTGCAGGGGTGAGTGAACCAGGCTCCCTGGTGTCACCCCTGACGCTGCCACTAGCTTAGCCGGGTCCTCAACCCTGGCAGCGGCCTCAACCGGGGGAGGGTAGTCCCCTCAGGACCTCTCAACTCCCCTGGGAGGCAGGGCACCCGGGACTAAGAGATTAAAAGAAAAAAACCCCAATTTGGTATATAAACAACTAAGCCTAATAGAAAGCCTAGCCCAAAAAATTCAAACCTGACTAACACCAACACCAGAATCAGGTCAGGCAGGGCTGTGACTGGACCTGCACCATCTACTGGAGACAGAGTAAGACTGAGGGGCTGTGACTGGCACAGGGGCTTATATATGGCTCTGCCCACAAGTTTTAATCTGTCTCCATCTACTGGTGCGGAGTCACAACCCAGGTGTCCTGGACTGATCCTGGTACGTACAGGGAAATGATTTTTTTTTTGTTTAATTGTTCAGAAATTTATAATTCATTGGGGTTTTTTACAATGTTTGGTATTCAGCTTTGGTACAGATTAATAATGAGAAACTGCAGGGGGCATCAGCATAGTTAAAGCAGTGGCAGTTTTACTTTCTCTGTCTCCGCTGCTGGCACGGATGTATGAACCCCAGGAGTCTGGACTGATCCTTGGTACTACAGGAACGAAAATTATCAGGTAAGAACCACATTTTCTTATATCTACAATGAATATGCACGAGATAAAATTTGTATGCTGTGGAAGCACTGCATGCAAATTTTTCGCATGAATATTCATTGTGGATATCCTGAAAACCCAGGGAACTGCTCTTGTCAACCAGCTAAGGATTTTTTTTTGGTTTGGTTTACCCATAGGTTTCCTTCTGCTCCTGTGGACTCCTAGCTTATTCTTATGTCCTCCTATTTAGCCCAGCCATGACAGTGACAAGCCTGTTGCACAGAGGCACAGAGTGGCTGCTTTTTGCAAACTGGTGCAAGTGTGCTCTTGAGAGAACATTTTCCTGATGAGCAATAACTGGGGTTCCCTTTCCACCAGGGGCTGCTAAGGCTGCATCCTTGGCCAGCCTGAGTAGTAGAAGCCCTGACCTCACGTATGTTAGTGCTGTCACAAGGCCAGTCCCAGCTGCTGCTTTTGACACAGTATCAATGAGGAGTGAAATTCATAGGGTAAAACTGAAGGGGAGGAGGGGAACAAAGATTATTTTTAAGCCTTTCTGATTCACAAGGGAAAAAAAATTGTTTATACTCTCTCATCCATCTGTTGCTGTAGATTTTAATTTTGTGCTGATTGTGGTACAGTGCCACTTCAACCATTCTAGACATTGCAGGAGCAAGCCTGAATGTACAAAATACTAGAATACAAGGAGAAAAAGACAGCACACGTGTGAAATCAGCACTTTTGATTCTTCTTTTAAATGGATTTGTAATAAGGACTAGTTACATAAAATGTTGATCTTTCCAAAACTTTTTATTGGAGTTGAGTGTTTTTACTGTTTTTCTGTTTTAATACATAGCTTTTAAAAAGCAGCAATGTTTAATTGTAACAATGTAAGATGACAAGTTTTCTGGGACTAATATTTGAAGTATTTGTACTACAGCTGTAGTGTTACCGAACAGGGGGACGGCTAAGGTTCATAGCCCTCAACTTTTCAACAGAAATAACCACTCTGCGCCGTGGACCTCATGGCTTCCTAAGCATGACAGTGGCAGCAGGCCTGTTTAATCCTGGGGGAATTCTGCTCTACTGCGGAGCACAGAATTTGCGCAGAATTTCCTCCCATGTGCAGAAAATAGAAGAGGAGACCCCGATATGCCGCAAAGGCCTGGGCGCTCCGCTCGTGGCAAAGATGGAAGGCCCCGGAGAGAGAGAGAGTGAGTGTGTGGAGAAGGGATAGGGGTGTGAGAGAGGGGAGGGGGTATGGGGAGGGGTGTAAGAGGGGAGGGTGAGAGAGCATGGGAGGTAAGAGCTTGGGAATGCTGGAGTGTGGGTTTCAGAGAGAGGGAGCTTATATGAGGAGATTGTGAAGGAGTGTGTGTGTGTGAGAGATTGGGAGCTCGTGTGTATGAAAAAGGGATTGTGTGTATGTGAGGGTGCTAGCCTGTGTGAAGGGGTGCGTGAGAGAGAGAGACATAGGTAGCCTGTGTGAGGATGTATGTGTGAGAGAGGGAGCTTATGTGGGTGTGTATGCAAGAGAGAGGGCTCTGAGGGGGGATGTGTGTGTGCGAGAGAGTGAGGGAGCCTGTATGAGGGTGTGTATGTGTACTATAAGAGAGGGAGGGGCAGAGGGAGCCTGTGTGAGGGGCAGTACTGAGAATGGGATCAAACTCTGGGACTGGCAATAGAGTGGAAGGGGTTGAGCCTAGAGGTGGAGGGGAGAGATACTGGCAGCTGGAGGAGTTGGGGCCTGAGAGGGCAAAGTGGCCAGGGGAGTAGGGAGAGCGAGTGGAAGGGACACTTACAGTGAATTTCTAGGGAAATTCTATTCAAAATATTTAAAATTTTGCATCTTTAATAACTTTTTTCTGTATTCATTTAAAATATAATTACTTACAGGCCGATTCAGTAAAGTCCGCGGGAGAGCGGACGAACCGGCCCCTCGCCAGTGCGCGCGATTCAGTATTCAAATGAGGTGGTGCGGTAGAAACAGGGAAAAGGAGGCGCTAGGGACACTAGCGCGTCCAAGGCGCCTCCTTTTAGCCCGGAGCAGTGGCTGTCAGTGGGGTTTGACAGCCGACGCTCAATTTTGCCGGCGTCTGTTCTCGAGCCTGCTGACAGCCACGGGCTTGGAAAGCGGATGCTGGCAAAATTGAGTGTCCGGTTTTCGGCCCGACAGCCGCGGGCCGAATTCAAAAAATTTTTTTTTTAAACTTTTTTTACTCTTCGGGATCTCACTCTTCGGGACCTCCGACTAGTCGGAGGTCCCGAAGAGTAAAAAAATTAAAAAAAAATAAATTTGAATTCGGCCCGCGGCTGTCGGACCGAAAACCGGACACTCAGTTTTGCCGGCATGATATTAAGTCGGAGGGTGCACAGAAAAGCAGTTTTTACTGCTTTTCTGTGCACTTTCCCGGTGCCGGAAGAAATTAGCGCCGACCTTTGGGTCGGCGCTAATTTCTGAAAGTAAAATGTGCGGCTTGGCTGCACATTTTACTTTCTGTATCCCACGCGCATACCTAATAGGGCCATCAACATGCATTTGCATGTTGAGAGCACTATTAGGTGCCGCGGGTTGGACGCGCGTTTTCCTCCCCTTACTGAATTAAGGGGTAAGGGAAAACGCGTCTCCAATAGCAGGCTAACAGTGCGCTCCATCGGAGTGCACTGTACTGTATCGGCCTGTTAGACTGTCATGTAAATTGTTACTTTGACCAATATAAAGTTTGCAGAATTTTAAGTTTTGGTGCGCAGAATTTTAAATTTTTTTGTGCAGAATTCCCCCAGGAGTACCTGTTGTAAGGAAGTCTAAATGGGGTGTGGGCTCTGAGTTCCCATGCTAATTGCCTGCGGCTGCTGCCACTGCATTTAGGGAGCCATGAGGTGAGGTTAGTTCAGTACTGTTCATGCAGGAAGAGGGCTGTGGAAATCAAAGTCCAAATAGAGGGAGTGAGGGGAGAACAGGGAAGCCATGAGGGGTGTGGGAGGGGGAACAGTAGCCATGAGGTCAGGGGACTGGATAGAACAATGAGTTCCAGTCTTTAGGGAGAGAACATGGTGATGTTGAGGGCATGATGCCAAACACCAGTTTTGGCTCTTTTATTTTTACAAAGATTCCAGTACCTTTGTGAAGTTTTTCTTTGTTTTTCTAGGGGCAAAGGAGTTTGTTCTTACTGTACTGCACCCTACAGTTGAAGAGAAAAGTTTGGCGAATATTTTTATGCTGAGTCCCAGCTTTCTACAGAAGACCAGTATAAAAGTAAATATCAAGTAATATAAGGTAATATCAGGTATTGGACAACATAATTGATAACTGAACTATAGATTATGAATTTGTATCAATTTACCAGAGATTACATAAAGATGTTGAGACACTGCACTTATTCCTTCCTTGGCTTCCCAATATCCTGGGGACTGAGTCTGGCCGGGTCACATTGCTGTAAACTCTTCTGTGACAGATGATTACTGTATAACCACATCTCACAGTATATCAGTAGTAGTATATAAACTACATGGGGCTCTTGCACTACAGAAGTTAAAAGCCACATACAGTATACTTGGTGTTCCTCTGTTGGTGAAAGTCATTATAAAACAAACTATTTTTGTGGTGTCTATGTGTGTGACTGATTGACTAAATGACATTTTCCTAGCGTGTAGCCAGATGGACCTAGGACCAGTGGGTTATGTGCTCTTCTGCTAGCAGATGGGAGACTAAGTCAGATTTCAAAGCTGATGTCACGCTAGATATACCCCTGTGGTGACCTCAGCTCCTCAGTTACTCTCCGTCTCCTAGCAGATGCGGACGCTATCCCCATTAGCGAAATTGCAGCACAAAGAAGAAATTCTAACCTTCACTTTAAAGAGGATTGAGCCCCGCTCTCCTGCGGTGATACCTAAGGGTCCCTCCCCCAGTTGAGAATTCCTGAGGTGAAGTTCGAGATCCCTCGGAGGTGTGACTTGGTCTAGTAGCTGACTCCTGGCATGGATTTAGCCACTAAAGCGGCTGAAATGCAGCGGGTGCATAGCAGAGTGCGGTGGTGAAGGCTAAAGCACTCTTCCCCTCCCCCCCCCCCCCCCCCCCGCAGCTGGAGACCGACCCTGCACGCGGCCAGTAGGTGCCAAGACAAGGTAAGCAGGAAACTTTTTAACCTAAGGTCTTCGGGCTCTGCGTGCCATACAGACTCCATTTTCCATCTGGCGAGGTAAATAGGGGAGCACCGATCGGTTTGAGCAGCCTTGGTTGGGCTAGGCCCCATTTTGGCGCCATGATCCAGACACGTGAAGACCCTTGGCGGCGCCATCTTGCGTGGGGGCGGCTTCGGCGCCATCTTCCCCTTCTTCGACTGTCTGTATGCGCGGGGCAGGCCGGGCTGTCTGTGTGCCCAACTTGCGCATCTATATCAGATGTGCGCGCGTAGCCACGCGCACATCTGCCTGCATGCATAATCGTGCACATGCATAACTGCGCTTATACCCGTGTGTGCAAAACAGCATTCATATCGAGGTGCATTATCTGGGCGATTATACACAGAGGCAATGGCACCAGTGGCAAAGAAGCTCAAACGGCACTCCCATTGCACAGCCTGCCACATCAGAGCCACACAGCCTGAACTGGAGTCCTGCCTGTGTCAACACTACAATGAAGCCCAGGGAGGACTAGAGTCTCAAAAGTGTTCAAAGCCTGGTCCTTCAGAGGATGGGTCCGGAACTACCTCATCTGACAGCACCCCGAACCTAAGCAATTCCAAAATGGCATCATCCCCATGAGAGGGCATTTCACCCCCTCCCCCTGGGGCTAATATGGATCCAGGGGCCTTCTCCTTGTTGGAATTTTTCAGGGACTACAAGCCTTCGTTCAGGCAGCCCCGGCGGCAACCTGGGTGGAACCCCAGCCAGGGGCACCTGACCCGGCCCTGCTCGGGTGCCTCGAGACATGACTCGCCTCACCAAGAATTTCCCTGGCAGGGACCCAGACACCGCCAATGACAATGGTGGCTCACTGGAGGAAGGGGAAATCCCTCTAGGCCTGGAACCATATAGAACCATGCTTCACTTCTTCCAGAGGGATGAATTGCCAGCCCTTGTCTCCCAGACTATGAAGACTCTGGGGATTCCAGGCACGGACCCTATGGTGGAACCAATGAAGAACCCCATCTTGGTGTCCCTTCGTAAGGCCTCATGCTACTTCCCAATGCTGGAAGCCATCCAGGAACTGTTTGACCTGGAATGCGATGCCCCAGAAGCAAACTTTAAAGGAGGTCAGGCCTTGGAAGCCTTGTACCGTCTAGAACCAATGACCAAGGAATGCCTGCATTTTCCGAAAGTGGACGCCATGGTCTGCGCCGTCTCGAAGCGAACAACCATTCCCATTGAGGGAGGGGCGACATTGAAGAATGTACTGGTGGCATGCTCCTGCTTGCTCCTCTCGAGAGAGGCAGATAAATTCCGGACCGTATTCCGGAGAAGCGATTGAACCTGCCACAGTCATCCTGATGGACGCAAGCTCAGACAGGGTGCGTACCTCAGCCAGAGGAGTAGCCTCAGTAGTGTCGGCCAAAAGGCAGTTATGGTTGCGGAACTGGTCTGCAGACGCGACTTCTAAGGTGAATCTCACAAGAATACCCTTTAAGGGATCTCTCCTATTCTGAAGCGAATTGGAGAAACTAGCCAGCACGTGGGGCGAATCTCCAGTGCCTCAGCTAAGGGAAGACAGAGGAAAAAGATCCCAGCATCCTTCTCCCAGAAGAGCTAGGGGCAGAGGCTCCCAACGCTTTCGACCCTATAGAAATTCATCGTTCCAGGCACCTCGTCCCTCCAGGAGGTCCCAGTCCTTTCGGAACCGACAACCCAAGAGTAATAGGTCCGGGGGCAGGTTCAATCCGAGCTTCCCAATGAGAATGGGCCGACCCATCCACAGGAAGAGGAAATAGGGGGTAAACTCTCCCTTTTCTACCAACGATGGGTCGAGATCATGTCTGACAAATGGGTACTAAACATCATTTAAGAAGGTTACTCTGGAGTTTCACAGCATCCCTCGGGACAAATTTATATCACCCTGCCACTCCCACCTCAAGAGACTGGCAGTGGAATCCACTCTCATAAGACTACTCAGTCTGAAGGCTATTATTTATTTATTTATTTATTTAAGTTTTTTTATATACCAACATTCAAGACAGTAGTCCCATCATGCTGGTTCACAAGAAACAGGGGTGCAATAAACTTTACAATTTGAACAATGGTGCAGAAAAGCAGTTACATGTAACAGGGAATCAATAACTAGGAGTAAGAAGGAAAATGAAGATCAAATAATTATATATATATATATATATATATAATAACATTATATAACTCCGGTACCAACACCCCAGCAAAATACTGGGAATTATTCCATCTATTTTATCGTTCCTAAGAAAGAGGGGTCATTCCAACCCATCCTGGACCTCAAGAACGTCAACAGTCATCTGCGGATACTACACTTCTGCATGGAGACTCTCTCTGCTCCGTAATGGCAGTACAACCAGGAGAGTTCCTAACCTCCCTGGACCTCTCCGAAGCCTATCTTCACATCCCAGTCCATCAAGACCACCAGCATTTTCTATATTTTTTGCAGTACTGGGCCACCATTACCAGTTCCGGGCGCTACCCTTTGGCCTGGCAACCGCCCCCAGAACATTCTCCAAAATTATGGTAGTCATGGTGGCAACACTGAGGAAGGAAGGGATCTTACTACACCCTTACTTGGACATCTGGCTGATCTGGGCGAAGTCTTCGGAAGAGAGCCTTCAGGTGACCAGCAGAGTCAAGACCCTCCTTCAGGAACTCGGTTGGGTCATGAACACCGCCGAGCAGTGTGCAGCCCTCTCAGTGCTTAGAGTACCTGGAGGCCCGTTTCAACACCAAACAGAACAAGGTCTTCCTCACTCCTCCTCCGAGGAGGAAACTGATGGAACAAGTATGACGATTAATGACCACTACGCGCCCCAAGGTATGGGACTACCTTCAGGTCCTCTGACTCATGACATCAACTCTGGAGGTAGTACCCTGAGCAAGGGCTTACATGCAGCCACTCCAACGCTCCTTACTGTGACGCTGGAACCCACTGTCCCAAGACTACACGATTTGCCTCCACCTACCAGCAGAGGTATGTCCTCAGTTTCAGTGGTGGCTATAGAAAGACCACCTAAGCAGAGGAGTAAGCCTATCGCCACCGAACTGGATCATGCTCACCACAGATGCGAGCCTCCGAGGGTGGGAGACAATGGACCAAGGAAGAGGCAGAATGGAACATAAACCGCCTGGAAGCTCGAGCAGTCAGACTAGCATGCCTATAGTTCCAACTACAGGCTCCAAGGGTAAGTGATTCGAGTGATGTTGGTTAATGCCACAACGGTTGCCTACATCAACTGACAGGGAGGAGCCAACAGGTGTCTCTGGAGATAGACCCCCTCATGGCATGGGTGGAAGTAAACCTACAAGGGATCTCGGCCTCCCACATCACTGGGAAAGACAACGTTTCAGCAGACTTCCTCAGCAGAAAAAGCCTGGACCTGGGAGAGTGGGCTCTGTCTTCCAGAGGCTTCCAACTGATAGTAAATTGCTGGGGCTTCCCGACCATGGATCTACTGGCAACATCTCACAATGCCCAAGTTCCCCGGTTCTTCAGCTGCAGACGAGAGCAGCACTCCCAAGAGATCGAAGCCCTTGACCAAACCTGGCCAGAGGAGGACTTACTATATGCCTTTCCCCCATGGCCCCTACTGGGCAAGATCATTCGCAAGATAGAGCACCAACGAGGAATTTTCCTAATAGTGGCCCCGGATTGGCCCAGATGACAGTGGTATGCATCATGCAAAGACTCCTTGCGGGGAATCCTCTGTGCCTCCCTCCACACAGGGACCTTCTCCAGCAGGGCCCAATCCTTCACGAATATCCATCTCTATTCTCTCTTACGGTCTGGCCCTTGAGAGGATTCGCTTGAAGAAGCGCGGTTACTCGAAGGCGGAAGTTCTCAACATCTCTGGCATACATATGGATCTGAAGAATATTCGAGGCCTGGTGTGAGGGTCGCGGGGCACCCTCGCGAATGGCCAAGATCTCCATGATTCTGGAATTTCTACAGGACGGTATGAAGAAAGGGTTGTCACTCAACTCCCTCAAGGTTCAGGTAGCAGCCCTCTCCTGCTTCAGAGCTGAAGTAAATGGAATCCGTCTGTCGGCACACCCGGACTTGGCCCGTTTCCTAAAAGGGGTTAAGCAACTCTGACCACCCCTAAAGTAGCCGGTTCCCCTATGGAATCTCAACCTGGAATTGGACTTTCTAGCGTAGTCTGTCACTATGCCTCTTAACCTTGAAGACTGTTTTCTTGGTGGCAATATGCTTAGCCCTTCGCATCTCGGAACTGCAGGCACTATCCTGTCGGGAACCATTCCTTCGATTTACTCCAGGAACGATACAGCTTCGCACCATCCCCTCCTTCCTACCAAAAGTGGTCTTGGGTTTCCACTTGAATCAATCCATCTCCCTGCCATCTCCGGAGGGGCATAAGGACTTCTTCGCCATCTAAATGTCGACAGACTCCTGGTACGATACCCGGAACAATCAGAATCGATGCGCAAAACAGATCGCTTGTTTGTTCTCCACAGCGGGAAGAAACAAGGCAAAGCGGCCTCACGAGCAACCATAGCTTACTGGATCAAGGAAGTA
Organism: Rhinatrema bivittatum; assembly: GCF_901001135.1. Classification (NCBI taxonomy): domain Eukaryota; kingdom Metazoa; phylum Chordata; class Amphibia; order Gymnophiona; family Rhinatrematidae; genus Rhinatrema; species Rhinatrema bivittatum. The sequence continues at coordinate 170,014,705 of NC_042616.1, read as the reverse complement.
ATCAAGGCAGCCTACATAGAGGCAGGGAAGCCCTTACCTCTGCAGGTTAAGGCTAAATCTACTAGGGCCCAGGCAGTATCCTGGGCAGAAGCCAATCTCTGTTGCCCGCCAAGATCTGTCAAGCAGCGACATGGTCTTCCCGACACACTTCTCCAAGTTCTACCTCCTGGATGTCCAGGCCCAAGAAGACACAGCCTTCGCAAGGGCAGTGCTAAGTGGGCCACACGTAGCCTCCCACCCTGTCTGGGAGTAGCTTTTGTACATCCCACTGGTCCTGAGTCCATCTGGCTACACGCTAGGAAATGGAGAAAAACATAGGGAGATTTTGGTATACCTGGAAGAAGTACTGTCTCTGGAAAGAGAGTTTGGGTGGTCCTACATGAAACCATGTGAGGGTTTTTAATTCAGGAACTACCTCATCTGACAGCACCCCGTTTTCCTTAGTGTAGACAGATGAACTCAGCATCCCGCCCACGGCTGCCCAGGAGAAGTGCCAAGGAAGAGCCTGAAAAGTGAACCTCCATGCTTTACAAATACGGGTAAGCCGATGCCTACCCCCTGGTCCAGGGCACCTGCAATACGACTGGTAGCGGCGTTATGTTGGTTAAGTGCACTGGTGGTCTCCAGTTTGAATCAAGTTTGTTTTAGTTAACCAATATATGTCCACAATGGCTTTTTGAGGAGGATACTGTGGAGCTGAGGTCACCGCAGGGGTATATCGAGGGTGAAGTCAGCTTTGAAATCTGACTCCATCTCCCATCTGCTAGCAGAAAATCACATAACTCACTGGTCCTGAGTCCATCTGTTTACACTAAGGAAAACGAAATTATCATGTAAGTAATTTCTCCGATGATCACACTGCCCATTCTATTGTTTAAATTTCCTGTCTTCCACATTCTGGACATAGCCGAGGTGGTGGTCAGTCCTGAAGTGATGTTACTAGACAGTGAATGTCCTGTTATTTAATCTCAGTTCCAGGAAGAACACCTTAACAGGCCGATGCAAATTTGGCGTGCGAAAACGGGCGCTCATGATCGAGCGCTCGCTTTCTTAAAGCTTGCTCATCTACCTCTCCCAGGTGCACCTTGCAGTAGGGAAATGAGCCGCTGTGTTAAAAAGGAGGCTCTAAAAGTTGAGAGAATCTTCCGTCTGGCAGAAATCACGGCCCATCTTAGAAAAACATAGGGAGATTTCGGGATACCTGGAAGAAGTACTGTCTCTGGAAAGAGAGTTTGGGTGGTCCTACATGAAACCATGTGAGGGTTTTTAATTCACAGGGCTGGACTCCATCCTAAAATGTATATCTCTAGCGCATCCCATGACTATAATATATCTGTTATGATGTTTACCTCTCTATACTTCTGCTTTGAGGGAAGCGGTATGATATATCATCATTGTATTTCTCGCTTGGGATAAGGGGAGGGAGGGGTGGGGTATTTTGAGTTTTATATATATGTATATTTTGCCGTAACAAGACAAGGACACAGGACTATCTGTGTTATTCCTTCAATGCTCTTTATTGTTTTTTCTACATTTATACAAGTTTTAATGATGGATATCCATGATGTGTATATATTGTATACTGGGTCCTCATTTTCTGTAGTTTTTGCCTTCTTGTATTGTTGCAAATTTATTCAATGAAAACATAAAAAAGAGGCTCTAGGGGAAATTGTGTGTACCTAGCACCTCCTCTGTATCAAGGGCCCAGGAGAAGTGACTGTGCACAGTTTAGGAAACCTTTTTTTTTTAAAACCTTACTCCTTTTTTCAGTTCCTCTGACTTAATATTGCCATAATATTAAGTCGTAGGAACTACAGAAAAAGCAGTATTTCAGACTTAGCGCCTGCTCCTGGGCAGGTGTTAATTTTTGAGAGTAAATATGTGCACATCAGGCACACATTTATTTTTTACGTAAGTGGGTAATGGCAAATAGCTTCATCAACATGAATTTACACATGATGAGCTCTCTTAACTACTTGCTGGTTTGGATGTGCGTTTTGGACATGCTAATCCCCTTATTGCATAAGGGGTTATGAACATGCGTCCAGCTGTGGGTTAACCAGTGTGCTAGCCTGAGTGCACGGTATTGCATTGGCCTGAGATTTTGGCTTGTAGTGGTCTCCAGTTCAATTTTTGCATGCATATTTTTATTTATACCTTGTTGTCTCTTTATTGTGTATTTGAGGGTCTGTCTGTGTTCTGTGCGTGTGGCTGAGGTGAGGTATTTTGCTAGTATGTTTCTGTGTAGGGTTCTATAGCAGCCTGGCTTGTTCTGTTTTCCTAATAGGAGGTGTATTTGTGTTTTAGGGCCTGCTGTAATATTTGCAGTGTTGCCTTTTTTTAAAGGTAGAATTCAGTGCTGGCAGTTGGTACTGTTTTGGTTTGGGAGGTTTTCTATTTATAGGGCTTCTCCATGCCCCCCACAAGCATCCCACCTCTCTACCCCTGCTGGGGTTTGTGTGTGAAAGGGAACCTGCCTGGGCTATTTGTGTGTGTGTATCAATGGGATTCTGCCTGCATGTTAGGTTCCATATTAGGAGCTACCACCCAAGAAAGAGATCTAGGCGTCATAGTAGATAATACATTGAAATCGTCAGCTCAGTGTGCTGCAGCAGTCAAAAAAGCAAATAAAATGTTAGGAATTATTAGGAAGGGAATGGTTAATAAAACGGAAAATGTCATAATGCCTCTATATCGCTCCATGGTGAGACCACACCTTGAATACTGTGTACAATTCTGGTCGCCGTATCTCAAAAAAGATATAGTTGCAATGGAGAAGGTACAGAGAAGGGCAACCAAAATGATAAAGGGGATGGAACAGCTCCCCTATGAGGAAAGGCTGAAGAGGTTAGGGCTGTTCAGCTTGGAGAAGAGACGGCTGAGGGGGGATATCATAGAGGTCTTTAAGATCATGAGAGGTCTTGAACGAGTAGATGTGACTCGGTTATTTACACTTTCGAATAATAGAAGGACTAGGGGGCATTCCATGAAGTTAGCAAGTAGCACATTTAAGACTAATCGGAGAAAATTCTTTTTCACTCAACGCACAATAAATCTCTGGAATTTGTTGCCAGAGGATGTGGTTAGTGCAGTTAGTGTAGCTGGGTTCAAAAAAGGTTTGGATAAGTTCTTGGAAGAGAAGTCCATTAACTGCTATTAATCAAGTTTACTTAGGGAATAGTCACTGCTATTAATTGCATCAGTAGCATGGGATCTTCTAGGTGTTTGGGTAATTGCCAGGTTCTTGTGGCCTGGTTTGGCCTCTGTTGGAAACAGGATGCTGGGCTTGATGGACCCTTGGTCTGACCCAGCATGGCAATTTCTTATGTTCTTATGTTCTTATTGTGTGTGTGTGTGTGTGTGTGTGTGTGTGTGTGAAGAAATTTTGTTCTGCCCCACTAATCCAAGATAAGCTCAGGGTGACTGGAAATCAAAAGATTTCAGGTACGGAAAGTGGGGAATTTTTCCATCCTTATTAGTTTTAATTATTGAGTCCCTGATGTGTCTGCAATTTTGAAATATTTTATTGATGTTTAGAAAAATGTTAATGATCTCTTAATTATTGGATGATTTTCTATTCATTAGCTTATTGGAAATATTCTTATTAATATGGTTTTACTAGTTTTGGGTGAGGGGATCCAGAGGAGACAGAGGGAGTGAACAGGGGATTGCTGCGGGAGAGGTGAGTTGACCATGGAGGGGAGGCTGCCAAAGGTAGTATCTGCCCCAGGTGCTGCATACTTTAGGTACACCACTGCATGCATATGTCTATTTCAGGCATATTGATTGTGAATGTGATTCTCTAAATATTATTGTAAGCCTACAGTTTTAATTGAATTTAGAAAACTCCCCATGGCCGGCTTCTGATCAGTCAGTTTAAATCCCCGTAGTGGGTCGGACATGCAGTAGAGTGGCAGTGCTGAGGCTTTCTGTAGTGGTGTTTCTTTTTGTTTTTAGTTTGGGTTTTTTTTGTTTTTGTTTTTGTTTTCATGATGAGCATCATTCAGGAGTTGGTGCCTCCTTAAAAATAATGAAAGCTTGAAAACCTGGGAAAACACACAAGTGTTTCTTTTGCCTCGATTTCCCCCATTTTCTTTCCCTTTTAGGTGAAAAATGAGGCCTGTTTATGGGGGAAAGATATTTACTGACATTCTTGTCAGAAAGGTTAGCTGTTATCTCAGTGCTGCCACTGGTAGAACTGTTTACATTTTGTCAGTGGATATGACCTGATGTGAGTCATGCTCTAAAGCATCAAGTACTGGTGAATCTCAGTTTATCATGACATGCCTGAGTAAGTAGCAGTGCCTGAGACAAAGCAGCAGAATGACTTTAGCTCTTGGCACTATTATTTAAAGTATAACCTGCAGGATCTTAACCAGTTCACTGCTGAAATTGTTTACCATCTCTATGACTAATGGAAATATTTTCTTTCTAATGTCTTTTTACTCATAATCTGAGGGGGGTTGTTAATGTCCCCAAATTGGTCCGTTTTGTGCATACCAGGACAGGAATGAATGTCACTCTTAAGCATGTTAGGTATGGTCTACATATCTCAAATTTACTGCTGGCATTCTTTTAGTTCTTGCATTGTGCCAACGAGCGCCTCTGAGGTGCTTGATAGGTCTTCTCTGATAGTGTTCAAGCTCATGAAACCATTATGGGCAAGAATTTAGTGAAGGAATTTCTGATACCCACCCCTGTATATATCACTTATTCTCATTTTAACAATAAATCAGGTCTGTCATCACTGAGCAGCACCATCCAAAGGCATGAGAGAGGTTAGAATTAGTGCATCTTCTCGATTTATACAGTTTGTGGTATTTCACCAGTACTTTACTTAGCCATTATAAACATATCCTTGTCATCACAAAGTAATGTGGTTAGCCTGCCATGCATTTAGCAGTTTGTTGTAAAGATGCATAAACTGCCACACCTTCCATGAATGTATCAAAGTGAGCACTAAATAAAGCAGAATAAAGTTCTAGTTTAAAGTTATTCTGTTCTACCAATGTAGGTCATTATGAAGCCAATAAGTACGGGAGTAGACCACCAAAACTCAGTAGATGATATCGACCAGAAATTGCCATATTACAACTTAAGCTGCTTGGGGTAAGCTTTGGAATATAAGCCTTTTCAATGCTTTAATAAGAAGCTTCAGTTGCAACATAACACCAGATGACTATTTATTTCTTTTGCAGAGGAGTTGATAAACTGGGAAAATCATCATTGGAACACATCACCTACAGCCTCTTGGGAAGTGCTATGACACAGCAGCTAGCCTCTACAGCTGCGGGACTCCGCAGTGGGGCGCTTCTACTCACAGGAATAAAGGTAACTGAGATTTTTGGGGGGTTGTACCAACTAAAGATAATTTGCTTAGTACGGTCTAAACTAATATTTCAAGTGAAGACAGCATAAAATAATCATGTCTTTTTAGTTTGGATTATTTATGGGCCAGTAGATATAACAATTATCCCAAAATAGCATCAGCTAATAAGAGAAGCAGCAGTGCTGTGCATGTATAGCACTGATAAATCATCGGTGGTATTTTAGCACTGCTGAGATTACTTAAAAACGCTGTCCATTTAAAATCCTGAAGTCTATTGTGCTTACTTAAATAGCTACTGAAAGATCTGTTTTGCATAGAAGAGGTGCATGCTAGGAATAGACCAATTCATCTATTTCTGGCATGCACATTCCTTTTCTGGAGTGAAATGTAAACTCCAGTCAGTCATTTGAATCAGAGAGCATTTTATGTTAATCAAGTTTGGTGGTACAATAGATTTAATAATTGAAGTATGTTTGCTTTGATTAGATCATGCTATAAATGTTCCCCTGCTGTTGTCCATTAGGGTGGTCTATTGGTTTGGTTTTGTTTTGGGGGGTGTTTAAGTATTTACACAGAGTAAAGAAACTTGTCACAAAATGTTTTTGTAGGGCAGCGGGAAATCGACTATAGCAAGGGCCATTTGCAAAGAAGCTTTTGACAGGCTAGAGGCCCATGTGGAAGAAATTGACTGTAAATCGTTAAGAGGTGAGAACACACATCAACAGTCTATAGATGGAGATATCCACAAGTATTTTAACCTTTTACTAGGAGAAGAAAAGTAAATACAATTCTGGAGCATACATGGAACAAAGGTATATAAAATATCTAACTAAATAAATAAAACATCTTGGAATTTTAAAATTGAAAATGTTGGCTTTTAGATTTTTGACCCACTCTGCTATGTACAGAAAGGTCAGAGATGGAAAAAAAAACCCCCACCCTTGAAGGAAGTGGTTCAGGAATGTGTAAACTAGTAAGATGGGCCAGTGTGCACAACTGCTGTGCATAATTAGATTGCCATGGTGTGTCAGGGAAGGGATGGATGTTGTAACTCAAGTAGCAGGCTTTAGCAAGGAATAAAGACATTGTGTACCTTGATTCCGGTGATCTCGCAGTGGTCCAGAGCACACTGCAAGCAGCGGCCTATCACAGTGGGATTTTAGGCAGGACTTTAATATGACTATAGAGGGAGAAAGACACACCAACTCGAGAAAGTCGTTCCAGGCATATGGTGCCACAAGACAGCACAGAATCTGGAATTGGCAATGGAGAACGAGCATATGTAAGAGCAGCTTGATTGCTGAATAGAGATCATGAGGAGAGGTAGTGTGTAGCTGTAGAGTACATGCACTTATCAGTGAGAAGAATTTATTTGAAGTAAATGTGGAAGCAGATGCACAACGTGTGGTGTGGGGAAATTTGATCATAACAATGCTTACCTTAACAGGTGTTCTCAGAGGGCAGCAGGATGTTAGTCCTCCCACATGAGTGACATTAGATGGAGTCCCGACATGGAAAACTTATGTCAAAATGTTCTAGAACTTTGACTTGCCGCACTCAGCATGTCAAGCATGCCTTATACCACATGTCCACATAGGTTCCCTCTTCTGTCTCTTTTTCTGCGGAGCTGCAGCATCGCGGTTTGTGAGTTCACTCTCTTTTGGCCTTTTTTGCTTTTCTGGAAAACTTTTCCCTTTTTCACTTAATGTGATTTTCTTTATAGGTTCGACCAAGAGGGACCCTGCATTCGACGCTGGGTCCCTCTTGGTCCTCCCCATAACGTTCCTAGTTAAGGGTTTTTGATGATTTTTTTGGTAAGTTTCCTTTCGTGGTCGATTCCTCATAGCAGCAGTGGTTCGGTGCCCACTAGCCATAGATACCCATCATCGATTTTTATCTTGCCTCCTGTTTATTTCATCCTGTCATGGCTGTGTCCGGGTTTAAGCGATGCCCTTGGTGCCTGAGGACCATGTCCATCACTGATCCTCATGATGAATGTGTCCTCTGCCTGAGGGCATCGCATGATGTCCGCTGTTGCTGCAAATGCGCCCAGATGACCCCCAAAAGGACATGGTCTTCGTCACCTCTTTGGGTTGAAGAAGTGTGAGCCATCGGCATCGGAGGACCACAGAGATGTACTGATGGACACAGAGTTATCAGCATTGGCGAGACAGTCTATGTTGACTGCTGATAGGGGTGCCAGAGACCGACCTTCGTTGGGCTCTTCCAGGCTGATTACATTTGGTGCCTCAGCATCGGAAAAAGATCATATCCAACATCGAGGGAAGCTGAAGAGGCATTGGTCTCCATCGATGAACGGTGCCTGGCACAGGGATGCACCAGCTCATGCTGTGATGCCACCGAAGTGACCCCGTGGCAAGGAGTGCCATTCCTCCATTGGTGCTGGGGGTCCATGATGGTCTCCATCAGTATAGGTGCCAGTCACTGATGCTCGTCTCTGTTCTGAAGAGCATCTGGTCACGCCTCCTTCCTCCCAGTTGGTGTTAGCATTGGCAATGTTTGAGGAGGAGCTCAAGAGGCAAGTATAGCTGGCAGGAAATGCGGGACATCTGTTCCCTGGTACTGGAGCCTGCACCATCCTTTTTGGAGCCACTGTTGGAGAAACTCCATGTGCTCTTTGGTGCGTTACCATGGAGTTGTTCACCAATGGCTCTGAGGGTCTCCCTTCAGACCCTTCTCCAGAGGAGCAAAGTAGGTCTCAGCTTGAGTATCTAAGCTTCGTAGGTTTTGTGCAGGTAATGGAGGACATCCCTTTTCAGTTGCTGACAGGGGAGGATGGCAGGCACAAAATGCTTGAAATCCTACAGTTTGTGGAGCCTCCTAAGGAGGTCGAAGTGGTCCCGGTGCATGACACCTTTAAGGAGTTACTGCTGAGGATGTGGGAACACCCGCTCATATTGCCTCCCGTGAATAAGAAGGCTGGCAAAGTTTACCTCATCCAGAAGGCTTCCAGGTTCGATAAGCAAAAGCTTCCACACCAATCAGTGGTACTCGAATCTGCTCTTGAGAGCCAAGTGGTCTCTGACCCATTCCTTGGCGCCACTGGGGGAAGGATCACAGAGCGATGGACGCTCTTGGGGGAGAGGTTTTTCAGGGAGCCATGCTCATTGCCCGCATAGCTTCCTACCAGCTCTACATGAGCTAGTACTCGCAATACATTTGGGAGCAAATGCAGGAAGTGACTGAGGAGTTGCCTCAGCAGCAACAGGGCACCCTCATGTCGCTAGTGCTTAAGGGCCTGGAGTGCTAAAAACGAGGTCTGAGCAATCTTTGTTTTTGAAATGGCATTGAAGTTCTCTGCAGCAGGAATCGGCACCCGCAGAATGGCATGGCTGTGGGCCTCAGATCTCCGACCAGAGATATAGGAAAGACTTGCTGACATGCCATGTACTGGGAAGAATCTCTTCAGAGAGAGGGTCAGGGATGTGGTGGTCCAACTCCAGGACCACCTTGAAATCCTCTAACAACTCTCCGCCAGCAATCCAGACTTGTCGTCCTCTGCTAAGAGGTCGGCGAGATTGGGGCAGAAGTCTTTCACCAGAGGAAATACATCAGGACTCCCATAGCCGTCCCAGGCAGCAGAGAGCCAGCACCTCAATCAACTCAAGGGATGGAGTTTTGACTGTCGTAGGGAGCGTAGTCCAGTTACCTGTACCCAGGGTCATGGATCCGCTGGTCAGGTGCAGGCTGTGGTTCTTTGCGAACCAGTTGCCTAGTATAACCTCAAACCTGTGGGTTCTTTCCATCGTCCATCAAGGATGCTAATTGAACCTATTGGGTGCCCCCGCCAAATTGCCCTCCGAGCCTGTTTTGGGGGCCGGTAGTGCATGGGAGGTACTACTAACGGAACTCTCTTCCCTCTTAATGGCTAAAGCAGTCGAGCTTGTTCCACCAAGGCAAAGAGGACGAGGATTTTACTCCAGATGTTTCCTGATTCCAAAGAAAAATGAAGGACTCCGTCCCATCCTAGATCCAAGGGCCTTGAACAGATTTATTAGAAAGGAAAAGTTCAAGATGGTTTCCCTGGGTACCTTGATCCCTCTTCTATTAAAAGGGGACTGGCTAAGCTCCTTCAGTCTGAAGGATGCGTCCACCCACATCGAGATCTTCCCAAGTCACCGGAAGTATCCCCGATTCGTGGTGGGAATACGGCATATCCAGAAATGGGTGTTGCCGTTTGGGCTCGTGTCAGCCCTACGGGTCTCTACAAAATTCCTGGCCGTGGTGGTGGTGCACCTCCGCAGGCTGGGGGTGCATGTTTTCCCTTATGTGGACAATTGGCTGGTCAAGAGCACGTCTCGTCAAGTCCATGCATTTGACCTTCTGGGTGTTGGAGTCGCTGGATTTGTCATCAACTACCCGAAGTCCCATCTCAGCCCTTCACTTCAATTGGACTTCATAGGAACCCTGCTAGACATGGCTCAGGCCAAGGCCTTCCTGCCTCATCAAAGGGCTTTCACCCTGATGACATCGTGGCAGAGATTCAGGGGGGACTGAATTCTTTAACATTTTTTTAGGTGACTTCTTTGTAAATTTTAGATTTGTTGAAAAACTGTTTCCAATTTAAAAAAATATCTTTGTACAAGATATTTGTTGGAATATATATATTCTGTTAAAATATTTTCTAATAATTTTCTCTCATAAATAATCCACTTTAAGTGTGATCGTAGCACACAACTATTTTTGTTTCTCTTAGAGATTCAGCAGAGCCTGCAGATGTCTGCCTGGTACATATTGAGGTAGTTGGGCCATATGGGTGCAACCATTCATGTCAGTCCCTTGGCACGATTGTACAGACACAAAACCCAGTGGACCCTGAGGTCACAGTGGCGGCCATGTAGAACCTCCAGGATTGCATCAGAGTCACTTTGCCCCTCTGGGTCTCCTTGTCCTGGTGGCGGATACTTTGAATCTGGAATGGGGGATCTCTTTCCAAGGTGGTCCTACCCAAATTGTCTAACCACAGATGCATCCACCCTGGGCTGGGGAGCTCATATAGTGTTCTCTGGTCTGCCCAGGGGCACTGTTGCCAAATTCAATTTCCTGGAGCTCTGGGTAATCAGGTATGCGCTATGGGCTTTCAGAGATCGGTTGTCCAGCAAAGATGTATTGCTTCAAACTGAGAACTAAGTGGTGATGTGGTATGTTAACAAGCAGGGAGGTACAGGGTGATGAGTGGGCCTGAACAGAAAAACCAACATGGAAAAAGAAAAAACCCCAGAATCCTCTGGTTTTCTTAGCCTGCTTTGGCTGAATTAACTCAGTGACTTGCTGAGCATGACTTGCAAACTTCAGCTGGTCAGGTAGGCAAGCTGGCACCAGAAAGGTGAGGCCTATTCATTGGGTCACGAAGAAGAAACCAACGGCGGGAGCTTTGGGCTCTATTCTTAGGAGTTTTTATCAACACAGCCACAGATGTGTTAATTATCTTGACCAGTAAGATTTTAACAGATCAAAGGACTATCTCGAGAGTGAGGGCAAATGGGCCACACCTGGGAAAACTAATAAGGGCAGTACAGAGATAGTCACATTAGGCTGTTGACATGACAACCTATGTAAATGATTCTTTGGGCAGTCACGCAAGTCTAGAAGCTTCCACAATATTGTATGTTATCTATAAAAGAAGGAATGCTTCCTGTATGCAATGAGATGCTAGTGGACAGGTTGTCAGAGGCATGGCATCAGCATCTCCCGAGAATACTTATATTGTTCAATAAAATATAGTTTTTCACTGAAAATCCAAGTGTTCTTGTCTCCCTGGCCATAAGAGTCATAAAAAATGGCATGGCACTTAACATTAGTCATACCTCCTGTGTCAGGAAGTGGTTCAGATCTGGTCATGGGCCCTGTCCATGGGATTGTGCTCCGGGCTATGTACCTGGCCGGAGTGGAGAAAGAGTGTAAGCAGACAGACTGCATTGTGCCTTCAGACCCCACAAGTGGTTTCTGGATCAAGGGATTTCAGATCAGATATTCTGCTTCTGGGGGAGCCTGGATATGGATCTCTTGGCGTCCTCTTGCAACAGAAAGGTACCTCTGTTCTGCTTCTTATACAGGAGAGATGGGAAAACCATCCTCCAATGCCCTCGCCTGGTATTGGAGCGAAAGTCTTCTGAGTGCGAATCCTCTGATTCTCTTCATAGCAAAGATGCTCTTGAAGCTTTGCGGGGACAGGGGTATTATTATTGTCTAGGCCAAAAAGGGCTAAGAGAGGTCTGGTTTCCACTCCTGTGGGAGGTGTCCATTCGGAGGCTAATCAGTCTGGGGACTTCCCCAGGTCTTACCACACAAGATACAAGCAGATTGAGACATCCCAACCTCCAGGCCCTATCACTACTGGATGTTAAGAGGTTAGTTTTGCAACCACTCAGTCTTTTGGAAGATGTGTCTCATGTCCTGGTGGCTATTAGAAAGTCCTATGGACTGAAGTGGAGGAGGTTTTCCCTGTGGTGTGAGCAGAAGGCCCTAGATCCGTTCTCCTGTCCCACACAAACTGCTTGATTACTTTATACACCTATCAGAAGCTGGCTTAAAAACCAACTCAGAGTCATCTGAGAGCACTTTGTGCATATCACAGTAGTGTAGATGGTATGCCCATTTCTGTATAGCCTATAGTTGTACATTTCATGCAGGGTCTGCTTCAGCTGAAGCCTTTCCTAAGTCCTTCCGCTGTGTCTTGGGACCTAAATGTGGTGTTAGCTCAGCTGATGAAAGCTCCTTTTGAGCTGCTGCACACCTGTGACCTGAAGTATCTGACCTGGATGGTCATATTTTTGATGGCAGTCATCTTGGCCCTCAAGGTCTGTGATTCTAGGCCTTCATGACTTATCCACCTTACACTAAGTTTTATCATGACAGGGTGGTCTGCCTTACACACCCTAAGGAGGTGATGGACTTTCATCTTAACCAGTCCATCATCCTGCCAACGTTCTTTCCCAGGCCCCATTCGCACCAAGGTGAACAAACCCTGGACAGTTTGGACTGCAAGCAAGCCTTAGCCTTCTATCTGGAGCAGACAGAAACCAATAGACAGATTGCATCTCCTGTTATGCCCAGGCAGGACTGCATCTTGGGGGTCATGTCAAGGCTCATTCTGTCTGAGGCTTGGCAGCGTCGGTGGCCCACTTGTGAGCAGTTCCCATGGAGGAGATCTGCAAAGCTGTGATGTGGAGCTCCTTCCATACATTCACTTCTCACTATTGCTTGGATAGGGATGGCCGACGCGATAGTAGGTTTGGCCAATCTGTCCTTTGGAATCTGTTTGAGGTGTAGAATCCAACACTCTCCTGCCTAGGGCCCGTTTGATTTGAGGCTGTCTCCCCCTCTTACCAACAACACTATTGTTGTTGTGCCCTTTGGCACCTGGTTGGGTGTTGGTTGGTCCCCCTTTTAAGTTGGGGACAGCCTGTGGCTAGGGAGTCACTTGTATGAGGACTACTACACTGTTTGTCCTCGGAGAAAGCAGAGTTGCTTACCTGTAACAGGTGTTCTCTGAGGACAGCAGGATGTTAGCCCTCACAAAACCTGCCCGCTACCCCATGGAATTGGATTTCTCCTGTTTTTTTATTTACATCTAATTCTATGCTGTAAAACTGAAGAGGGACCCCACATAGACATGTGGTGTGGGGCAGGCTGGGCATGCTCAATGTGGCAAATCAAAGTTCTACAAACTTAGACATAAGTTTATTTATTTATTTATTTAAAAGCTTTTATATACCGCACAATAAGGCAATTATATGTCCGTCTAGGCGGTTTACAAAGATACAAACATAACCTCGCTTTGTTTGAAAATTTAACACAAAATTAAAAACTGGAATAAAAGATAAAAAAAAAAATAACATACATACACTAAAATCAAATTTATAGGTCTGGGATAATATCATGTCAGGGATAATGTCAATCGGATATTATTGTACTATATACGCTTTGTTGAACAGATAAGTTTTCAGTGTTTTTTTGTTTTTTTTCAACTCTTTATGGTTTGGAATCAATCTGTTTTGTTCTGGGAGATTGTTCCATAATATCGGGCCTGCTACCGAGAAGGCCCTTTTTCGTATTAGAGCTAAACTGACAATTCTAACTGATGGGATTTCTAACAAACATTTGTCAGCCATGTGTGAGGACTAACATCCTTCTGTCCTTGGAGAACACCTGTACAGGTAAGCAGCTCTGCTTTCTGTCTCTGCTGCATATTTCCTATGCCTAACTTAAACAGATGGCTTAACTTGGTCTTCACTTCACATACAAAGGAGACCACTTCTTGAACTGCGAATTTTATTAAAATGTAAAATAGGTAAACAGATTCTTACTGTAAATAAATTGGAGAACAGCCTGGGTCACAGAAAAATGAAGACCGGTTAAGAAAGGATCATTCTGCAGAGCTAAGCTAAATTAGCTGCTGAAGCCACAAGTCAGGCTAAGGTGACAACACACAGAAAAAGCAGCCAGGATTCCCTACTTGCAAGTCAGAGCTAATCTTTTAGAGACCTGGAGTATTGTGTTTGGTTTTGGAGACCGTATCTCAAAGCACAGAGACAGGATGGAGGCAGTCCAGAGAAGGGTAATGACTTATGAAGAGAGGTTGAAGGACCTAAATATGTATATCCTGGAGGAGAGGAGATGCAGGGGAGATATAATATAGACCTTCAGATACCTGGAAGGTTTTAATGATGCACAATCGAAAAACCTTTTCAGTTGGAAAGAAATTGGTAGAACTAGGGGTCACGTAATGAAACTCCAGGAAGGATGACTCAGAACCATCGTCGGGAGATATTTCTTCACAGAAAAGGGTGGTGGATGCCTGGAATGCCCTTCCGGAGGAAGTGGAGAAGACAAAAATGGTGAAAGATTTCAAAGGGGGATGGGATAAACACTGTGCATCCCTAGAAGTTGGAAATGAAGAAAAGCGTGCATGGAGGTAACTTGCTGGTGTGGTGGTTACTACCTTTAACCAATAAGCCTTCATACAGTTGATGCAACTCCATTATTGCTCTCTGCTTGTACAGCGGGGGAAAAGAAGAAAAGGGGAATTAGATTCAGACAGCAGCCAACAAGGATATTGGATTTTGTGGTCTGCGAAAACAAGCTGTAAGGAATCAGGTAGGCGAGAATAAGGTAAAAGTGAAATAATATGTTTATTGATATACAATCTTAAGTCCAAGTATTAAAAGTATCTAAGCATATACAGTTCTAAGCATATACAGTTCTAAGCATATACAGTTCTAAGCATATACAGTTCTAAGCATACACAGTTCTAAGCATATACAGTTCTAAGCTTATACAGTTCTAAGCTTAAGCATATACATCTGTATCCGTGCACAATATTTCGGCCAATACTCACTACACCCTTTTCATCATCAGCCTGGCAAGGAGAGAGCACATCACAGGCGAAAAAAGGGATCTTCACTTTGTACGTCTACAAAGGACAAAACATCACTTTGCTTCTTCTGCAAAGGAACTCTTTCTCTCTCAGTTTGTCGTCCAAAGTTACCTTTCTTTTATAGTCTACTGTATGCCAGGTGCAAGCTTATGTGCGTGCGAAGTAATCTTATCTTTATGCCAGGTGCCGAAGAGTTCATGCAAAGTGCAAACTTTATAGCCTACTCTATGCCAGGTGCCGAAGAGTTCATGCAAAGTGCAAACTTATTTATAGCCTACTCTATGCCAGGTGCCGAAGAGTTCATGCAAAGTGCAAACTTATTTATAGCCTACTGTATGCCAGGTGCAAACTTATGTATGCCAGGTGCAAACTTATGTATGCCAGGAGAGGATTGCTCACTATCTGTTCTTGCAGTTCAAGGATAGGTCATCTCCATTCCAGGCCGAATGTCAGTGCTGCAGCTGATTCTGCAATATCCCTTACATTCCACCCCTGAGTAATCATGTCCTGCAATCCACAACAGTGGAAGAGGCTATAGCAGGAGGGTGTGGTCAACACAGGATACACATGACAAGTATGATAGCGGAGCGACCGGTCGTCAATGATTTTGTGACTCAAAGAATGAAGATGTTCAGCTACAAATAGAGTTTTAAGTGATACAATATCTATAGACTTATTCAAACAGGCTAATATGTGCTGTAATTAATGAGAGGCAGTGTGCTAATCTATATTTACATAGGTCAAAACAATATGTATAAACATGTATTAAACACTGGTCCTTTTAGGACTAGCAAATATAGAAAAACAAGATAGGCAAGAAAAAACTCCTTCTGAGTAATGGGTCAGAATATCCTTATCAATACCTAAGCCCCATCTAAACTGCATGGCCCTGGAGTTTAACTGACACAGAGATCTGCCCAATTTAAAACAGTAGCAAGGCATGCCTGTGGCCTGCCAGGAGTGTCCACAGTGATTGGTCTCAGTATCTGGAATCGGCCATCATCCATTGCGATCTCCATTCTTCTTGTTGTATGTGGTTGGCCTCTCTGACTTCTGGGGGACACCCAGCTCATCAGGAGATATATATAGGCCACCTTTCATTGATTATCCAGCATCAGGCCTACTGCGCTCAGTGTAGCCTGCGTCCACTTGTGCAGTTATTTGGGTGCCTCTCCACCCCTCGATGAAGTATGGTCTTAGGTAACAGCATCTCCCACTGGCAGCATACAGCCTGCTAATCTCATTATCTTTTAGGTATCTGGAACAGTTAAACTCAGGTGTAGTACATAGTCCCCCACCCCCTGGTGGTGGCAAAAAGAAAACAACAAAAATTACTGTTTCAAAAATCTAGTCTAGATCTTTCTAAAAAAAAACCAAACTATTGTCTGAACCATTAACACAGAGAAGAGCAACTACAGAGCAATAAATCTGCATCAATTCAGTATCATTAACGTGAGAATCAAAATAATAACAATTGCAAGTAACAATGTGACTAGGTACTACTGAGTGTATCACAATCATATTTCATCATAATTATCAGTTATTACATTTCAAAGAGAAATACATATTACTTAAAAACATTGTCTAAGTAAGGCCACCCCCACGGAACAAGGAAATTCTGAGCACTTCAGTCCATAAAATGAAAGATTCAAGATGTCTTCTGTGGCAAAGGGTGGGATGACTTCAAGTTATGAGGTCAATGACAAATGAAGTGAATATGTCTTGCAGCACATCACTCTGGAAGCTGTCTTGCAGTACAGCCGCTGCACTCCCAGCACTAATTCAGATGTTTGTGTGTATGGATTAATACCTGATATAAAAACCAAAATTAAGTAAATAAGAAACTCTACAATAAACATCAATAACTTCTCGTATGCAATAAGCCCTATATACACTATTCATATGGATATCCAATATTATTTTATCATAAGTCAAAGAAACAGCTACATAATATCTAATCCCTTCTTTGTTTCCCCACTTTTCTATAAAGTAACACAATATTCAGACAAAAACAACCCAGGTGCTTAGACATCCTTTCATTCAAACTGTCACACATCTATTCATTGCACAAAAAAAAACCAAAAAAAAAAACCAACAATTAACACATATTGTGAGCTCAAAAATTAAATCAAAAAATAAAATTAGACCAAGAAAAACTGGTGAATTGGCCAGGGTAAAACAAAAATCAGAATTCTGTTTAAAAGTGGAAAAGAAAATAACCTGAAAAATCTCTTGGGTAAAACTATACTTGCAAGTAATCAAAAGTCACCCCTTAGCATAATATACTCTAAAACATTATTAAAACATTTTGTCCACAAAACTTTAGCAGTGACTGCTTCACTTAAATGACGTCAAAAGCTATTGTGTATTCAGTGCACTGTTCTACAGTCAGTAAACTCTGTCGTCATGTATGTACAACACATAATGATACACAAACAGAACACATAATGACACAGAACCACAAACAGAAAACAATTATTGAACATTAAAGTTCAAAAAGTAGGCCTTTTAAAATTAAAAACAAAAATCTTTGGATCCAAAATTAAGCAAAAATCAAAAATTCTTAAAACAGATCTGTTCAGAAAAAACAAAAACAAAATCTAGGAGAAAGAAAAAACCCTCAGCTTCCTGTACAGCAGCTTTTATTCTTGTAAGTCTGTAAAAGAAAAATCTCACATATAAAGAGAGGTTAATTCCAATCTTTTAAATCACATTACAAAGTATTAAACGGCTAGCTATAAGTCAGCACCGTTAAGGTTATAAATCACTACTTTGATTATCTGCTAACAGATTATAATTGCTTAATCACGGAAACCAGAATTGTTTAGATTCCTTCAAGTTTAGTCATGTGGGAGAGATGGGAGAAAGAAAAAAAAATTAGTCTCTCCCTGAGGTATCTTCTGTAAAATCTTTTAGCTAAATCTATAGCTGCACAATTAAAATATTAGAAGCTTTTCATTAGGTTATCAGCTGAGGCCACATAGGGGCCTGCCGGGAAGGGAAGGTAAATACTGAATGTAAAATTCAGGGGTTTATGACAATTTTTTACTGTATGTCCTTTTCTCCTGCATCGATACCAAATGCCACAAAACTTCTAACTAAATATATGCCTTCCCTTTAACATCCTGTCACAGATGCATGTTAACTTCTTTTTCATTTTTATAATCAGAGGAGGATTTGGGTTTACGGTGTTCCCAAAGGATTTTAATTTCAGACTTTAAAATTTCATTCTGAGTACAAGCAATTTTTAGCTTCTTATCTAAATCAGTCTCACACTGCTCATAGCATTGTCTATCTTCTGCCAACTGGGCAGGGAGAAAGGGAAAGGAAAAATAAATTCTCCAGTTTTAACCAATTACAGTTTGCTTGTCAATATCTTAAAGCATTGTGACCAAGCATTTGTAATATTTAACAATAGCCATATTAAGGCTGTGCTCATTTTTGAGCATTGGGGCATGAATATACTTAGAAATCTTATTTTCTATATCATCAAAAGGATTTGTCTGCTAAGGCATTAGAATGCCATGAATTCTTCCCACATACTGCTGCTCTAAAAAGTGCTTTTTCTTAGTTGCTGCTTTTAATTCTAGTTTAGTGTCCTTGTGATTCTTAACAAGCGACACTTTGTTGCCACATAATGCTAAAGTTAAACACACACACAGAATATTCTATATGCAATAGATTTTCTTATGCACTATCCTGCTGTCTGTAAGTTACAAGAACAATTCTGAACACAGGCCAGACATTCCCAATATAAACAAATCAGCCCTTCACAGTAAAAGATCAAGGAATACACAGACACAAATTAAAGGCTCATATAAAACTTTCACCATTGATTTTCAGTATTCCTATAACATTTTATATGATTTATTCTCCCATCCCGGAATATCCAGGAAGTCGCTATACTAATTTGCTTTCATTTTCTACGTAACCCAGCTCACTGCACCACGCTGTATTTATTTTACTTGTACAGCTGCCCTCTCTGCCACCACTGGTTACATATCCACGTTATCTTTAAAAAGCTGCAACTGACCTTGCAACGCCACTCTATGCCGCCTTAATATCTCTAATTCTTCTCGGGCTGCAGCTAGTTGCTACTGCAACTCCTTAACCCTTAAGTGAGCTTTCCTATGTCTAGTAAGAAATATCTATCCTCTTGTGGGGTTCTATGCCCAGTTTCCTATCACAATTTTCACATAACCCCATATTACACCCCCACTCATTGACCAGCAGTGAGTAAGTTACATCTTCCCAGTTGGGAATTTCTGCTAGGGCTTTCACCTCTGCCCCTTCAAATTCTTTTCTGCCCTTCTGTTCTTTCTTAGGCAGACTTCGCACAGTACTAAACACACACATACACATACTATGATACAAGATAAGAGATATACAATAATGAAAATATAGCTTTATTTACAGTACACATACTTCATTTCCCATAGCTATTAACGGGAAAGATCCTGCGCTACTCATCAGTGCACAGTGAGGCTCCAAGTTCTCACCGGAGAACCCTGAACCTTTCTTCAACCACGTCTTCTTACTGTCCCTAGTTCTTTCCCTTTAATTACTGGGACCTTTTGTAGCTTCTTTACAATATCTACAGGCTCGCCACCTGCATCCCATACCTCTGCCAATCCCATATTCATTGCCCATTCCTGTGCCGGGATTTTAACACCCACAGGGGTAACAGGTTCGGATGGCTGCTTCGTTTTCTTTTTAAATAAAGCCATCCCATCCTCGTCGCCAAATGTAAGGAATCAGGTAGGCGAGAATAAGGTAAAAGTGAAATAATATGTTTATTGATATACAATCTTAAGTCCAAGTATTAAAAGTATCTAAGCATATACAGTTCTAAGCATATACAGTTCTAAGCATAAGCATATACATCTGTATCCGTGCACAATATTTCGGCCAATACTCACTACACCCTTTTCATCATCAGCCTGGCAAGGAGAGAGCACATCACAGGCGAAAAAAGGGATCTTCACTTTGTACATCTACAAAGGACAAAACATCACTTTGCTTCTTCTGCAAAGGAACTCTTTCTCTCTCAGTTTGTCGTCCAAAGTTACCTTTCTTTTATAGTCTACTGTATGCCAGGTGCAAGCTTATGTGCGTGCGAAGTAATCTTATCTTTATGCCAGGTGCCGAAGAGTTCATGCAAAGTGCAAACTTTATAGCCTACTCTATGCCAGGTGCCGAAGAGTTCATGCAAAGTGCAAACTTATTTATAGCCTACTCTATGCCAGGTGCCGAAGAGTTCATGCAAAGTGCAAACTTATTTATAGCCTACTGTATGCCAGGTGCAAACTTATGTATGCCAGGTGCAAACTTATGTATGCCAGGACAGGATTGCTCACTATCTGTTCTTGCAGTTCAAGGATAGGTCATCTCCATTCCAGGCCGAATGTCAGTGCTGCAGCTGATTCTGCAATATCCCTTACACAAGCAATGGGGTAACTTGCTGGTGTGGCAGTTACTACCCTTAATCAACATGCCTGATACTTTGAATATTACTCCAACTTTGCTCTCTACTTCAATGGCAAGAGGTAACAGGGAATTGGACTCAGATAGCAACCAACAAGAGCCTGACTTTGACAGTTTGGAAAACTAAGTAAGGGGGTGACTTGTATGGCGCAGCAGATGCTACCATAAGCTGAATTCAGGGTCTGTGGTGCAGGGTCCTGGAAGGAGCTCCGGTAAAAGGCCCCTGCCCCAGGACTGTAACTGCAGTAACCTGGTTTGGTGTACTGGAAGGGGAATATAAAATAGGGGAAAGGTCCTGGGTATTTGCAAACAAAGGTTTATGGCACCAGATCCCAGGCTTTGGTTCCATTTGAGCTGGAAACCCAAAGGAGCAGGAGGAAATTTTCAGGTTAATAAATTAAATATTCCAGAGGGCTCACATTTTAATGAAATGTGATATTTTACCTTCTACTCAATTTTATCTGAGAGCTCAGCTAATTCAGGATTAAAAAAAATTTCTAGCAAAGAGATATTTCCCAATGTAAATTTATTAAAAAAAAAAAAAAAGAAATTACTTTCTATGTTAAAAGAATGCAACTCAGAGGCACTGAATATCTGGGAAAACTGAATAACCCTCCTTAAAATGTTTTTTTAGACTGCTTCCGCTCAGTCGCATCCTGCGTGATCAGTAGGTTCCTGTGGCACTTATCCTATGCATGTATCAGAAAATGGGGGAAAATCCTAGATAAAGCACATGATGTAAAGTAGCTGAAAGAGAGAGAGTGCTTACTGTGGAGAACAAATGGAAAACAAATTTTTCAATGTTTCAGGTAAAAGGTTTGAAACCATACGACAGAAAATAGAGGAGGCTATAGCGGAGGCTGCATGGAGACAGCCATCAGTTATCCTGTTGGATGACTTGGATCATATTGTAGGTGTTCCTTCTTCACCAGAGCAAGAGCAAACTCCTGAAATGCTTCAGAGCAGACATCTGGCACAAGGTAAGACGCATTGCAAACAGCTTCATTTCATAAAACTTCTCTTCCTGATTTGAAATTCCTTTCACTGTGGGGTACTTTTTCAAAATGTGTGCGTGCATGAGTAGTGGTTTGCAAGAGCCTGAAGTATGCGTGCCCTGGCAGTGTTACGCACACACGTGAAAGGGAGAAAAACGGAGTGTTCCCTGTACGTATCAGGATCAGTCTAGACCGCTGGGTTATGCCTCCCTTCCAGCAGATGGAGTCAGAGAAAAGCTGAAAAGCACCCCCTAGATATACCGAAGTGCCACCTTCGATCCTTCTGTATCTCTCTGACTCCAGCAGATGCAAGAGGGGGGGCCGCCCCCTTAAAGAGGCAACATCCTTTTTCATCGCAATTTGTACTGCTGCTTCATAAAGCATATATGGAGGCTGAGGCTGTCTTGTACCATCCAGTTCCTCCTCCGGTTCCACTTTTAAGGTCTGCTGTGGACCTGGGGGGTACTGGGCCATGACTTCCTCACTCAGCTCTGGATCAGGAGCTCCCCACGCCCTCTGCGCCTGCGGATTCCGGACCTCAGGGCTCCTCCACTCTAGATACAGGCGATGATGTAGACAGTGCCGCTCCAGTGGAGGGGGATGATCTGCAGGTGCTCTGTTTGTTCAGCAAGGAGGAATTGGATCCTTTAATAACTCATGTGCTGCAAGAACTGGAAATCCCTCCTCCATCAACTCTGGTGGACCCTTCTCCGGGGGATTCGGTTTTATCAGGACTTCGAGCTCCGCCTCAGACCTTTCCCTTTCACCCGAAGCTTTTTCAGATTGTTTCTCTGGAATGGGATTCGCCTGAAGCCTCATTACGTGTTAGCAGAGCCATGGAAAAGCTTTATCCGCTGCCTCAGGAATCTTTGGATCTCCTTAAGATTCCTAAAGTAGACTCTGCCGTCACAGCAATAGCTAAACGCACCATGATCCCCGTGACGGAGGGCAGCGGTCAAGAATCTTCAGAATAGAAAGCTGGAGATTTTACTTAAGCGCATTTTTTAGGTCTCTGCGTTGGGGGTAAGGGCCGCTGTCTGTAGCAGCCTCATGCAGAGGGCTACCCTCTGCTGGATTCAGCAATTGCTCACATCCCAGGAGCTTCCCCCGGATGAGACTGAGTAGGCGAACTGCATGGAGTCTGTGGTTGCCTATACGACTGATGCGCTGTATGATCATCTTCGGACCTCTGCGCGCACCATGTCTTCGGCGGTCTCCGCAAGGAGGCTCTAGTGGCTCCGTAACTGGTCGGCGGATGCCTTTTCTAACTTTCAACTCGGTTCCTTTCCTTTCAAGGGGAAGCTGTTGTTTGGGGATGAGCAAGAACAACTTGTTAAGGCCTTGGGGGACAACGAGGTTTACAAGCTCCCTGAGGACAAGCCCAGACCGTCTCGGTCCTCTGGCGCTTTTCGGGGCCGTTTTCGAGGCCAGCGCAGTTTCCAATCAGGAAACATCGACGAGATCACAGACGATCACAGACGATCACAGACGATCACAGACGATCACAGACGAGATCACAGACATGGGCGCATTCCTTTCGAGGCAGGTGGCCTCAGCGCAACGGCGCCTCTCACTGTTTCACACATAATAAACCTTCCCAATGAAGGGGTGCCGACCCGTTCCTCTGTTCCGGAGATTGGGGGGCGGCACTCCCTATTTCGCGAGGAGTGGGTCAAGATAACCTTGGACCAGTGGGTTCTAGATATTATAAATCACGGTTACGCTTTTGGATTTTGCTTGCTCGCTTCGGGATCTCTTTCTGGTGTCTCCCTGCGGGTCTCGGGAAAAACAACAAGTGATTCTTCAAACGCTGTCTCGGTTGAAGGCGCTGGGAACGATTGTCCAGGTCCTATCAGCCAAACGTCGGACCAGTCGTTACTCCACTTAATTCGTGGTCCCCAAGAAGGAGGGCTCCTTCCGACCGATACTGGATTTGAAGAAGGTCAACCGAGCATTGTGGGTCCCGAGATTTCGGGTGGAGACATTGAGATCAGTCATTGCGGCCGTCCACAAAGGCGAGTTTTTGGCTTCTTTGGATTTAACAGAAGCCTACCTTCATATAGGTATACAAGAACACTATCAAAGGTTTCTGCGATTCATGGTGATGGGACAGCATTACTAGTTCCGCGCCCTACCTTTTGGACTCTGGACGGCCCCACGAGTTTTCACCAAGATGATGGTGGTCGTGTTGGCGTGCCTTCGGCAGGAAGGGATATTAGTTCATCCCTACCTAGACGACTGGCTCATTCTAGCGAAATTAGAGGATCTCTGCAAGGTGGTGGTACGGTCGGTTTTGAACCGCCTGCATTCCCTAGGCTGGGTCATCAATTATACCAAGAGCCACCTGGTCCCATCCCAGGTACTGGAATTTCTAGGAGCGTGCTTCGACAGTGGTGGGCAAGGTTTACCTACCTCCGGTGAGGATGGAGAAGTTGATGACTCAGGTTCGACATCTGTTGGTCCTTCCTTTGCCCACAGTGTGGGATTATTTACAGGTTCTTGGTTCTATGGCATCTACCCTGGAGTTGGTTCCATGAGCCTTTGCTCATATGCGACCGTTGCAGAGGGCACTACTTTCCCGTTGGGACCCCAAGTCAGAGGAGTTCCATCTGCCCTTGCCATTGATGGAACCGGCAAGACCAGCCTGAGTTGGTGATTGGTCCCGAATCACTTGCTTCGGGGTGTGGACCTGGAAACTCCCCAATGGATCATTGTCACAACGGATGCCAGCCTGACAGGTTGGGGAGCAGTTTGTCAATCTCTGTCAACACAGGGCCAGTGGTCCCCTATGCAAACCAAGTGGTCCAAAAATCGATTGGAAACCAGAGCAGTTCATCTAGTGCTGCACCAATTTCTACCACTTGTCCAACACCGGTTGGTCTGGATCGTATCCGACAATGCAACCACCATGGCTTACATAAACCATCAGGGCGGTACCAGGAGTCGGCCGGTAGCCTCCGAAGCGGACCAGTTGATGGCCTGGGCGGAGCGCAATCTGTTCCGCATAGCGGCGTCTCATATAGCTGGAGTGGACAACGTTCAGGCAGACTTTCTCAGCCAGCAGTGGATAGACCCCGGAGAATGGGAATTGTCCGAGGAAGCGATGAGGTTTATAATACACCAGTGGGGGATCCCCCGGCTGGACTTGATGGCGACTCGACTAAACGCCAAAGCGGCTTGTTTCTTCAGTCGCAGATGAGAACACGGGTTGGAAGGAGTGGATGCTCTGGTGCTACCGTGGCCTCTCGACATTCTCCTCTGTGTTTCCTCCTTAGCCCTTGGTGGGAAAGATTCTACGACGCATAGAAGCTCACAGAGGACTGGTAATTCTCATAGCTCCAGAGTGGCCGAGAGGGCTGTGGTTTGCAGATCTGATCAACCTAAAGGTAGAAGGACCTTTGCATCTGCACCATCTACTGAATCTTCTGTGCCAGGGTCCAGTATATTTCGACAGGCGTATCGCTTTTGTCTAGCGGCTTGGATTATGAGAGGAGGCAATTGAGAAAGAAAGGCTATCCAGAGGTGGTGATTACCACCCTTCTATGGGCACAAAAGACATCTATTTCTCTCACCTATGTTAGGATGTGAAAAGTATTTGATTCCTGGTGTAGTGGGTTGAAGGTGTCCCCACGACAGGCCACGATAGTACACATTCTTGCCTTCTTGTAGGATGGCTTGAAGAAAGGTTTGGCATATAGTTCCCTCCGGGTCCAGGTAGCAGCATTAGGATGCTTAAGAGGTAAGACTGCGGGTTCCTCCATCGCGGACATCCGGATGTTTGTGTTTTTTTTAAGGGAGCTAAACATTTACACCCACCGATGCGGGCAGTTTCTTTCATGGAGTTTGAATCTGGTACTCTGTGGACTTTGCGGTTCTCCTTTTGAGCCTATCAAGTGAGCCACGTTGAAGGATTTAACTCTTAAAACAGTATTTCTTGTGGCTGTTCGGCTCAAAGTGTCTCAGAACTTCAGGCGTTGTCCTGTAGAGAACCGTTTTTACGAATATCGGACACTGGAGTCTCGCTTCGGACAGTGCCTTCCTTTCTGCCAAAAGTGGTCTCGGCGTTTCACATCAACCAGTCTGCGTTGCCAGCTTTTCCGGAGGTGGATAAGTCTTCACCTCAGGGACAGGATATGAGGAGGTTGGACTTGTGTCGGATTCTTCTGCGGTATTTGGAGGTGATTAATTCTTTTCGGCTGTCTGATCATCTTTTTGTCTTATGGAGCGGTCCAAAGAAAGGATGTAAGGCTTCTAAGACTACCATTGCCCGTTGGCTAAAAGACGCTATTGCTTCCACGTACATATGTCACGGGCAACAAGTGCCTGATGGTCTTAAGGCTCATTCTATCAGATCACAAGCGGTGTCGTGGGCTGAGACCCAATGTGTCTCATCTCAAGAAATCTGCAGGGCAACTTCTTGGAAATCATTGCACACGTTTGCTAGGCATTACCGTTTGGATGTCCGGGCTCTAGATGTGGATTCTTTTGGCAGCAGTGTGCTCAGAGCGGGACTCTCGGGGTCCCACCCCATTTAGGGCAGCTTGGGTACATCCCAGCTGTCTGGACTGATCCTGGTACATACAGGGAAAGGAAAATTTGTTCTTACCTGCTAATTTTCATTCCTGTCGTACCAAGGATCAGTCCAGACGCCCACCCAGAGATTTGTCCAGAAGAGTCCGCTCAGATATTGTTTCTATTTGCAGATCTTGTCACGTTAACGTATTGTACGCACAATTCTACATAGTTTTTCGCTGTTTTCTTGTTTTAAAAAAAAAAAGAGAAATAGGGCAGGTTGTTTTTACTTGATCTAGTCATTGGTTATTAAATTTACTTCATTCTGCTTTGATATTGATTATACTGAAGGATCAAAGGTGGCACTCCGGTATATCTAGGGGGTGCTTTTCAGCTTTTCTCTGACTCAATCTGCTGGAAGGGAGGCATAACCCAGTAGTCTGGACTGATCCTTGGTACTACAGGAATGAAAATTAGCAAGTGAGAACCAATTTTCCTTTGTGGGGCGAGGTGCAGAAGCACACACACAAATTTTGTATTTTGTAAGTGGTATACAAAACTTGTCTGTACGCTTTTTTGCACCTGCTAATTTAAGTCACAGGAGGGAAATTGCAATTGTCTTTTGTTTGTGGTTTTTGGCTGGGGTCTGGGTGATGTACTGGAGGTGGCTGCAAACTGGGGATTGCAAGTAAGCATACAAGTGAGTATTTTCATAAGTGGATTATGCACATGCTTTATAAAATACATGCCTACACATATAAGAACATAAGACTTGCCATACTGGGTCAGACCAAAGGTCCATCAAGCCCAGTATCCTCTTTCCAACAGTGGCCAATCCAAGTCACAAGTATCTGACAGAATCCCAAGGGGTAGATATATATGCCAAGCTTCATATCCCAAGAATAAGCAATGGATGTCTGCAACTCCACCTTAATAATAGTTTAAGGACGTTTCCTCCAGGAACTTGGCCAAACTGTTTTTAAATGCATCTACACTAATAGTTTTTACCAAATCCTCTGGCAGTGAATTCTCCCTAAGTGCATCACTTTGTACTTATCCACATTAAATTTCATTTTCCATTTGCATGCCCGGTCTCCCAGTTTTGCAGGGTCCTCTTGCAGATTCTCACAATCCTCTTGTGACTTAACTACTTTGAATAATTTTCTGTCATTGGCAAATTTGGTCACCTCGTTGTTTGTTCCAGTTTCCAGGTCGTTTATAAATATATTAAAAAGCAGTGGTCTCAGAACAGACTCCACTATTCAACTTTCTCAGTTGGGAATATTTACCATTTACCCTTCTCTTTGTTATCTTTTAACCAGTTCACAGTCCACAATAGAACACTGCCTCCTATCCCTTGATTTTTTAATTTCCTAAGAAATCGCTTATGAGGGACTTTGTCCAATGCTTTCTGGAAATCCAGATACATTATATCAACTGTCTCAGCTTTATTCACATGTTTGTTTATGCCCTCAAAATAATGTAGCAGATTGGTGAGACAAGACTTCCCTTGACTAAATCCATGTTTGCTTTGTCCCATTAAACTATGCCTATCTATATGTTCAGCAATTTTGTTCTTTATAATAGTTTCTACCATTTGCCTGGCACAGATGTCAGACTTACTGGTCTGTAGTTTCTTGGTTCCTGTTCATATCCAGATCAGTCCAGATCAGTCCAGACAAGTGGGTTTTGCATCCCTACCAGCAGATGGAGGCAGAGAACAATACTTTGAGTCACTGCTACGTATCAGAGAGTGCCACTTGCAGTCCCTCAGTATTTCTGTATCCAGCAGATGGTAGAGGTGCAATCCTGCAGTCTGTGTTAAGTTTAAAAAAACCCAAAAAACGATGACAATTTGCTTCAGTGCTCCCTGCCTTTTGTGGACCATCCCTCAGGTAGAGCTGGGCGAGCGGGGGGTTGGCTATCCCTGTCTTGCCTTAGCCCACTTCTTCCGGCGGGACTGATAGCCAGGGATCTGCCTTTCTCTTTTCTCCAAGGTCTCCTCCTTCAGCTGTCTTCCTCCTGGCAGGGAATTATTTCTATTAAGTAAAAAAAAAAAAAATTAAAAACAGGAGGTTCAGTCAGGATGGCTCAGCGGCAGGTACTGAATTTAGTCAGCAGGAGCTGGCTGAGTTGGAAGGTAGGAGAAGCTGGGCTGCTAGATGCCGGGGTATCTGGGGGTCTTACAGGCAGGAGGCTTGGGCAAGTTTTTCCTTCTCCACGCGCCAAGGTCGGGCCTGTGCTGGCACGTTGGATCTGTCAGCAGACCACATGCGTGGCCTTTTTGCTAGCACTGGAGTGGTGTTTACTTTTCGCCGCTAGGCAACTTCTTTTCAGGGTAGTTCCTGGGGGAGCCTGGCAGGCTGCTTTGCTTTAGACGCATTTGGGCTTGGTAATGCGAGGCCTTGAGTACATCGTGCATGGCCTACGAGCTGGTGTCACAGTAGGGTGGTTTTTCCGATAGGCTGCTGTTTCTCCCCAGGCCTAATGGCACTGAAGCCTCATATTGCAATCTGTAAGGCCTACGGGAAAGACATTTGTGCCTTAATGCAACCGCACCCTGTTCTGGGTCGGGGAAAGCTTGACAAGGCACTATGATTGGGCAGCGCGCATGTGTGGAGCGAACAGAAGCACGACGCTGGCTGCGGACCACGGCAAACATCTTTTCTAGTCTGCGGAGTAAGGCGTTCATGCCTTATTACAGCCTCGCTCTGCCCCGGGTCCGGGAGGGCTCAGTGAGTCTACGTGATGTCTGAGCAGTATGCATGTGTGGAGTGCGCAAAAGCGTAATGCTGGCTGTAGACCGCGGCAAACATCCTGTTGGGCATGTGTGAAAGGCGTTCACACCTTAATGCAGCCGCACTCTGCCCTGAGTCCGGGAGGGCTCAACGTGACGCACGTGTGTGGAGCGCGCAGAAGCGTAACACTGGCCATGGACCGCAGCAAACATCCTGTCTGGTCTGCAGGGTAAACGTTCACGCTTTAATGCAGCTGCACTCTGCCCTGTGTCTGGGAGGGCTCAGTGAGGCTACATGGTGTCTGAGCAGCATGCATGCGTGGAGAACGCGAAAGGGTAATGCTGGCTGCAGGCCGTGGCAAACATCCTGTCGGGCCTGTATGAAAGGCGTTTGCGCCTTAATGCAGCTGCACTTTTTCCTGATGGCATCTCTAGGGGCAAAGGATGCTCTTTGGAGACTGTGGGGGAGGTGATTTCTCTTATCTTTGGATGCTGTCAGGGAGGCCTTCATGGATGTGAAGTCAACGGTGGCCTTGTTTTCTCCACATGGTAGGAGGCCAGAGGTTTCCCACCCCAACTATATACCCCCTGGTTCAGAGTACTTCTGAATCTCGAGTTAGTGTGGGGGGAGCTGGCGGAGGAGATGGTAGCTAATTGTCACCACTGAGTCTGAGGCCTTCTCTACAGCCTTTGCCCTGCTCCTGCATTTGGTGTTTTTTGGCCAGGCAGGGAGCAGGAGGAAAGTGACCACTGGTACACAAGACTTACCTCATGGTGGAAGTGCCCACAGGGAAGTTGGACGGTGGTCTTTGCCATCTAGGCCTCTGGAGGGGCCTTTAGGTGATGTTGAAGGGACCTTTTTGGATTCTGATGCTCCTCAGGAGGTGCTTGTGGAGTACCGTGGGGGGGGGGGAGGGGTCCATCTGAGGAATGGTGTTCCAGATGCGGACAGGACCTCGGTCAGTCCAGAAAAGACCCTGGTGGTGGAACAGGATGACCCTAGAGACGCTTGCTCATTCTGGACAGAGGAGGTACATCTTTTCATCCCTCAGGTTCTGGACGAACGGAGGATTAAGGTCACGAAGGAGGATTTGGACAATGAAGGGGGGACCTGGTCCTGCATGGACTGCAGGGTTCTCCAGAGATGTTTTCCTGTGACTATAATGGTGAGGAAGCTGGTACTCCAGGAGTACGATTCTCTGGTAGGCAATGGGGAGGTTTTATCCTTTGCCAGTGGAGAGCTTGGAGCTCCTGAGCCTGCTGAAAGTGGCCAAGAAGACTTCCATTCCTGTAAGAGAGTATGCGGCATTCAAGGATGCTTCGGACTGGAAGTTGGAGATGTTTGAGGTTGTGGCCTTCAGTCTTCCAGTGGCTGTTTTGTAGTAGATAGATGCAGTCTATGTGGCAGATGCACTTTATGGTTTCATAGGCCTTCATCAGGAATGAGTTCTGCAGTGATAGCCCGGAGGGCCCCAAGTCGCAGCTCTGTAAATGCCGGAGGACAGGAAGACCGGCAAGATAAAAAAAAAACAAAACAAAAAAACCCCTCGTGTTTTTTACCACCTCACTCTTGTGTCAGAGATGCAGTGAGATGCCATTCCAACAGGAGTGCTTCGTTTTCCTCACAAGGTTCGGGAAGGCAGCAGTCCTTTTGGAGGGCACATAGGCCTCGCCGCGATAATTCTGGTCTAGGGGCCGGAGTAAATGGGGTGTCACAATGAGACCAGTATGGTCCCTTTTTCTGTGGAGACTATCTGAGGGAAATTGACCCTCTTCTTATGAGGACTGGACCAAGATCATGACAGATCAAGGGGTTCTGGAGGTGATAAGATATGTAGTGTTTCTCTGGATGTCCTGCTGACAGAGGCATATCTCCATATTCCCATTCGTAAGGGCCATCAGAAGTTACTTCGGTTCATGGTGCTGGGACAGCTTTTCCAGTTCTGGGATATTCCCTTTGGCTTGGTTATGGCCCCACGAACCTTCATGAAAGTGATGGTGGTGGTGGCGGCAGCAGCAGCAGCATTATGGCGCAAAGGGATTTTGGTACAGCCATATCTGGATGATTTACTCATTCGAGCAAAGACGCAGGAGGGGTACGATCGGTCGTTGAGCAAGTTATGAACACCTTGCTGTGCTGGGTTGGGTGATAGATGTGGCAAAGAGTCACTTAATGCTGACCCAGTCATTGGAGTATCTGGGGGCACTTTTCAATACCCAGAAGGGCAGAGTGTTCCTGACCTCTGTCAGGTTGTCGAAAGTACAGGCGCAGGTAACGCGTCTGCTTTGTCTGTCGGTGCCAATGATTTGGGGCTATTTGCAGGTCCATGGCTTCTACTTTGGATTTGGTTCCATGGGCCTTCACAACCAAGAGACCGTTACTGAAGGCGCTCTTGTCCAGGTGGAATCCGTTGTCGGAGTATCATCTGCCTTTCCCTCTTCTACAAGAATCTAGGTCCAGTCTTTCTTGCTGGCTGTCACGTTGCAATCTGGAAAAGGGAATGGATCTGGAGACCCTGGTCTGGGTGGTGGTCACAACAGATGCCAATCTCAAGGATTGGGGAGCGATGTGCCTGGGGCGAGCTGCCCAAGGGCTTTGGTCCACAGTGGAGACATCCTGGTCCATCAGTCGCCTGGAAACAAGGGCAGTCAGTCAGGCCCCGGAAGCCTTCCTTCCCTGGATCAAAGGGTGGATGGTTTGTATGTTATCGGACAATGCGACAACAGGTGGCATACATCAGTCAGCAAGAAGGGACAAAGAGTCACACGGTGGTTCTGGAAGCTTGACAGTTGTTTGGGCGGAAAGCCATCTTGAGGGATTAATGGCTTCTCGCATCACTAATGCGGACAGCATGCAAGCAGATTTCCTCTGCAGACAGCGTCTGCATCCGAGAAAATGGAAGCTGTCCTGGGAAGCTTGGCATCGCATTGGTGCCTGGTGGGGTGTTTCCCAGTTGGATCTCATGGCGACGCATGCCAGCGCAAAAACTGCAAGGTTTTTTTAGTCGCAGAAGAGAGGTTGGCATAGTGGGTGTGGATATTCTGGTGTACCTTGTGCCCCTGGGCAGTTGGGGATCCTACTGTGCATGTTACCTCCCTGGCCACTCATTGGTCAAGTTCTGTGGTGTTTAGAATCACATCCAGGGACAGTGGTGCTGGAGTGACCCTGGCGACTCTGTGGTTTGCGGATCTGGTACATCTCGCCATAGAGGGACCTTTGGGTTACCCCACCTGCAAGGCTTGCTTCGGCAGGGTCCCATATTTTTGGATCAGGAGGATCAATTGTGTCTTGTGACTTGGCTTTTGAGAGGCAGTGATTCGCCTGAAAGGCTATTCGGAACCGGTTATTTCCACGCTCCTCCAGGCTCTGAGGTCCTCTACATCCTTAGCATATGTCAGGGTCTGGAGGGTTTTGAGTCGTGGTGTCTACAACAGCAATTGGATCCCCTGGCTGTAGATATTCCGCATATCTTAGCCTTTTTGCAGCAGGGATTGTCTAAGGATCTGGCCTATAGCTCATTCCACATTAAGACGTCTGCCTTGGGATCCCTTAGGGGCAAGTTTCGGGAGACGTTTTTGGTCTCCCATACTGATGTGGTTCGATTTCTGAAGCGGGTTAAGCATTTGTGCCCTCCGGATCAGAAGTTATGTCTGGATTGGAACCTCAGTTTGGTTCTGCAAGGGCTCTGTAGCACTCCCTTTTAGCCTTTAAAAAAGAGTGACTTTGAAGGACCTGACTTTGAAGACAGTGTTTCCGGTGGCCATATCTTCATTGCGAACGGTCCCCTCTTTCTTCCTGAAGATGGTGTCCTCTTTCATGTTAATTGGATGGTGGATCTTTCATCCTTTCCAGAGTGGTCTAAAGATTCCCCTCAGGGTAGAGAGCTGCATCTTTTGGATGTGCAGAGGACTCTGTTGCGGTATCTGAAGATTATTAATAGGTTTTGGCAATTAGATCACTTTTTTTGTTTTGTTGCCAAAAGAGACTGAATTTCTTGATAGTCGGTATACCATGTTTTCAAGGAATTTTTGCAGTTTGAGCATATGTTGATTTCAGACTGTTTTTTTGTTTTCTGGACGTTTAAAAGGCTCCAGTCCTGGGGATTCCAGCCTCAAGTTGCCTGTTTGCCGTAGAATGGGGTTTTAAGGATTAATCTTTGGCTTGGGTTACAGGTCAATACTGAGGAACTGCAGGTGGCACACTCAGATATGTAGCAGTGCCTCAATTTTGATCTCTGCCTCCATCTGCTGGTAGGGATGCAAAACCCACTTGTCTGGACTGATCTGTGGTATTATAGGAACGAAAATTAGCAGGTAAGAACCAATTTTCCTATCATCCCTTGAGCCCCGTTTAAACATTGGCATTACATTGGCAACCCTCCAGTCTTCAGGTACCATATGTGATTTTAATGATAGTTTAAAATTACTAATAGCAGATCCACAATTTAATTTTCTTTTCTTTCAGAACTCTGGGATGTATAGCATCTGTTCCAGGTGATTTGCTACTCTTTTAGTTTATCAATTTGCTCGAATACATTTTCCAGGTTCACTGATATTTGTTTCAGTTGTGCAGCATCATCACCTTTGAATATCATTTCTAGCATGGGTATCGCTCTTACATCTTCCTCAGTGAAGACTGAAGCAAAGAATTCATTTAGTGTCTCTGCTATGGCTTTGTCATCCCTAAATGCCCCCTGTACCCCTTGATCATCTAATGGTCCAACTGTTTCTCTGAGACGTTTTACTTTGAATGTTTCAGAAACATTTTTTATTATGAGTTTTTGCTTCTAGGGCAAGCTTCTTTTCAAATTCTTTGCCTTCCTAATCAATGCTTTGCATCTAACTTGCCAGTGCTTATGTCATTTCCTGTTTTCTTTGTTCGGATCCCTTTTCCATTTCTCAAAAGATGTTCTTTTAGATATAGCCTCTCTCACTTCACCTTTTAACCATGTTGGTGGTTGTTTAGCTTCCCTTCCACCTTTTCTAATGCATGGGAATACATGAAATCTGGGCTTCCAAGATGGTATTTTTAAACAACATCCATGCCTGATGAAGACTCTTAACCTTTGCAAATGCTCCTTTCATGTTTTTCCTAACTATTTTCCTCATTTTATCATGGCCACTTTTTTGAAAGTTAAATGTCGCAGTAGATTTCTTTAGCATCCTTCATCCAATTAAGTCAAATTTGGTCAGGGTTGTTAGGTGCACATTACAATTATTGCATGCATAAAAAAGGAGTGTACTATTATGAAATGAATAGAGAGTATGTATATGTATTTTCCTGCATTGCAAATATGTGCATATATTGAAACATACATGCACTCATTCGGGGCAGAAATGTATGGTGTTTTATAAACACTGCAGCTCCCATCACATGGTTTAGAAAATACTGCGGTAACTTCAGATGTACTAACATAGCAGATTATTGAAAATTTCCCTCCCTAAGGAAAAGAATTTTGGGGTGGTTTTGTGTTTATTTTTTAAAAGGTGGCTAGCCTTTTCTTTTGTTAGAATCTTGGTTGGTAAAACTTTTTTTTTTTTTTTTTTTTTTTTTACAGTTCTGCCAACAGATTTCTTTCATTCTGTCATGTCTAATGGCATTATGGAATATATTTCTCTAGGAAGTATTAAGGCACCTGATTTTTAAGTACACCATGCTTCAGCTTACCCAACTTCAGTCAGTAGAGCTGATGAAATGCCTTCTCCTTCCATGGGTTTTTACAACCAAGAGAAATTAACTTTATATTGTTAGCCCTGAACAGTAGAGGAAGTAAACTTCTAATGCCTTTTCATTTGGCAGTATATTATGCTCAGATCACTATAGAGAAACCATTTTAATCTGGCTGATGTTTCAGTCACCAAACTTTAAATATCTGGCTCTTAAATAGAGAGCTGTATAGTCACTTTCAGCCTGTCACCACTAACTATATGATATAAAGCAAATCACTTAACACTGCCCTAGCATAGATTGTAAACAGTTGGAGACAGGGACTTGGTAGCCATAGCTACCAATACAATATACATTAATCTTGCTATACAAATACAGTTATTAGTAATGCATTCTTCATTACTTGGGCCCCATGCTTTTCCATTAACTCCATGGGTTTCATGCTTTTATAATTTTTGTTTAGTATTTTAATTTGGTGGAAAGATGGAGGTTTCAGTTCAATAGTATCTTGTTCCTTTGGGCTTCCAGCTCATCGAGAACTGGCCCCTGCTGGGACTACAGCAGAGTGGGTCTTCATAGTTGGCTACCTGGGGGTTGTATCCACCTCTTATCTAGAATAGCCATTGCAGCAACAGTTCTCTGGGCAAGAGGCACAGACCTTAGTTTCCTCCAGAACCTGGCATAAGTGAACTGTCAGCCAGTCTACAAGTGTCTAATGATAGCCGAGACTCACTTTCCTAGGAATTGTGAGCTCTGCCTCCACAGCAATCCCAGACTGCCTGAAGAGCAGAAACTAAGCTAGGGAGTCAAACTTGGGCCCTCCTGCCCAGCACTGCTACTGAGCCATCAGGTAGGTCCTACCAGGAAGCTTAAATAAACCAGATTTATTGGAAAAAAATGTTTCTCAAGGGATTGGAGTTTGTACAATGAGTAGCAGAGATTTCTAGGTTTCACAGCTCAGTGCTCTAAACACAAAGCTTCACTGCCTGTTGTGCACACATCCTGACTCATTTAAAGTCTCAACATTAGCTAGATTCTTCAGAATATTAAATTGCATTATTGTAATTCAGGCTTCTAACACAAGGATTTATTATGCATATTGTTATCCCTGGATGGTCTGCATCTTCTGAAGCTCAGAAGAGTGGGATTTATTTCTTGTTTTTTAATTACACTTGTTTATGAGGCTAATGGCGAGTCTTCTACTCTTGTAGCTTTGAAAGACATGATGCAGGAACTGATTTTCCAAGGTACTCTGATTGCAGTGATTGCCACTAGCCAGTCTGAACATTCCCTGCACCCTTCACTTACTTCTGCTCAGGGGACTCACCTGTTCCAGTGCTATAAACACATCCTGTCTCCAGCACAGGTAAATTCAGTCCTCTGCATGCCACTATTTAAAAAGCTAATATACATCTTTTGTATCATGACTGAGAGAGTGTGACCATTTTGGCATGCATGAGAGCATTCGTGAGGATCTGAGGTGTTTGTCATTTTTAAGCATGACATAAGATTAATGTGGGACTCAGAAATAGATGCAGTATCATGCATCTATTTTCTGTCTGTAAGCAGGGCTGAAATAGCTATTACATGCAGGATGACTTCATCCGGCAGCACCGAGTGGACATCTCTTAGGTAGTAGAGCATTTGCTCTGAGCATGTGTGGGAAGTCCCATTCAAGCATTGCCACATGAGCTCCTTTAGCCATGCACCAGCATGACTTCTATCTCTCTCTAATTTTTCTGTGAATAACTTTATAATTCTAGCTAAATGTTGCCTTGCTGTTTCAGCAGCCCCAGCAACAACAGTTTTCAGTGTTCTCTTTTTAAAAAAAAAAAGAGGAGGGGTGGGAGGCTTCCATAAAATGTCTGGCAAGTAAAAAGCAACAATAAGTGGATTTATAGACTGAATACTTGGTAACAAAATGTCCATTACATTATAGACATGAACTCTGATACCACTGTATGGGACCAGACCTTGTCCATACCACTGTTTATAACTGTGGACAGGTGTCCCTGCATACCTAAAGATCAAAGGCCTGAAAAATGAAGGAACTGCGTTAAGTCTCTGAGAAGCTGCAGTCTGTCCTCCTTCCAAAGTGCAGTTTCGTTTGCCTATCCAGGAATGGAGTTGAGCCAAGAGCTCCTTAAAAATATCTCCTCCATTGGCAGAACAGGCCAAATTTTCAGAGTCAAGTAAACATGGCTGGCATGTATTGAAATAAAAGAAGCACCACTCTGCGGAACCTGTGGAACAGCCAGTGCAAAAAAACCCCCAAACACTAAAGTGTGCCAGTACCATTGAGGCACAGCGCATCACATCATCAAAGAATAAAGTTTTATCGACACCATCATAGCAAAAGTCTGATTCATCATGCTGCAGATCTTTTTACACAGCTAAAAGGTGGCTGGGCAAGACTGTTATTGGGAGCAGAGGGGGGAGCATTTTCACTCATAAAATTACTGGATAATGGTCTATGTTTAGAAACACCAGGTCCCATTTGCTCTCTAGTAACTTTCATTCCCTGTACATACCCAGATCAGTTCAGACTCCTGGGTTTTGCATCCCTGCCAACAGATGGAGACAGAGAAAGTTTTACTGACACTGCTACATAACCACGTGTGCCACAGTTCCTCAGTATTTCTCGGTCTCCAGCAGATGATGGATGGTGCAAAACCTGCAGTCTGGAGAGAACTTTGATTTTGTGAGCCTTCCTCCCAGAGGGTTTTGGGTCCTGGTAGATACTTCCCTATCTTGTTGAGGTAGACTAGCTCAGTGACCCTTTTGTATGCTCGCTCCGTTGTCCAGTGGGGTGTAAATACTGGTTGTCCAGATCCCTCCCCTTCATGAGGCTGCTAAGGCAGTTGTGGGCTCAGAGTGGCTGATTTGCTCAGTCTGCCCCCTTTTTGAATTTGGGCTGATCTTCCTGTGATACTGGACAGCTGTGTTCCATGCTGAGAGTGGTTTTTGTTAAAGTTTATTAAAGTTTTTGTTTAAAAAAAAAGTGCAAAAGGAAAGTCTAGCAAGATGACGGGTAAGGCACAGGAGGCCTTGGTGAGTTGAGGGTCAGCTCTGTCTTTGCGAGGTTGGTGGTAAGGGGAGGGGGAGCTTTTCCTGCCTCCCATGTTTAGTGCATCAGCGGGTTCAGTTAGGTGTGTTTCCCACCGAGTAGATTATGGTGTGCAGCTCCAACACATCTGAGCCACGTTGGTCTGTCTGCGGCTTGCATTTCCAGGGGAGAAGGGCTGTCAAATGGCCCCGAGATGTGGTTTGGAGCGGGTCGGGGCCTTTCTCAGTACGGGAACGGCAGCCATTTTGGAGTATCATGCAGCACTGGCTGTGCCTACAGGAGGGGGGCGATTTTCTCCTGAGGCTTTCCCCGGTCCACTCGAGCCCTGTGGAGAAGCAGGGGCGGTCAGATGGGGATAGAGGCTTCCGAGCTGGGTCCTCTCAGTTGCCTACTGCTTCTCAGCCTTTTTCAGCAGATTTTGTTTTACTGCTGCATGGGGCTTATTTAGCTCTGCAAGCAGGGCTGGGGGACCCAGTCTCGATCTTCCGAGGGTCTGGGGTTAGGTTCCAGACCAGGGCTGCCCCAGAATAGGCGGACCTCGCTGGGTCCTAATCCATTCGGCGATGAGTCAGACGAGTCAGTTGAGTCAGAGGGGGCTCCTGGGGATCCGGGGTGTTACTATCGCAGGACCAGGATGTTGATCTGGATGCGGCTGGCATGGTTCTGGGAGATGATCCGGAGAAAATTAGTTTCCAAGGGGGATGACCCTATGGTAGTCCATTTGTTCCATAGAGAGCAACTGGGGCCTTTGATTCCCTCAGGTGCTGGAGGAGCTTGGGCTGAAGGTTCCACAAGAAGACTGACATAGGAGCAGACCCGGTCCTGGATGGGCTTAGGGGCCCCTTGAGTGCCTTCCCATATCATAAGTCAGTGAAGAAGCTGGTAAATCATGCGTGGGGTGCTCACAACGCTGGCTTAAGAGTGGGGAGAGTGATGGCGAAGTTTTATCCTTTGAGTAGACGTTGGAGCTGTTTTCCCTTCCAAAGGAGATGACTATCCCAGTTGCGGGTTCCACAACTTTGTAGGATGTGCAGGATCAAAAGCTGGATGTTCACCTCAAGAGGATTTTTGAGGTGTTGGCCCTGAGCTTACAGGCGGCCATATATTCCAGTTTCATGCAAAGAGCTTGTCTGTATTGGGTGCAGCAGTTTCAGGATGGGTAGGCAAAGTCTGGTGATGATGCACTTATAGCTGAGCACTTAAGAGGTGATGGCGGCGTACATTGCAGATGCTTTGTATGACCTGGTGAGAACTTTGTCTCAGCTTATGGGTCCACTGTGTCAGCCAGGCGATTGTTATTGCTGCGTAACTGGTCAGCGGATGTGTCGCCTAAGTCCCAGTTGGGTTCTCTGCCCTTCAAGGGGTGCCTTTTGTTTGGAGAGGACCTGGAGTAATTGATGAAAGATCTGGGTGAGAATAAGGTACATAGGTTGCTGGAGAACAAGCCCATGGGCAAGCACTTTTTTCAGACTCTATCGCATTTTCGAGACAGTAGGAGATCTCGCCTGGTGAGAGGAGCCCTAGGTTCACAAAAGCAGTTCTCTCCCCGAGGTCAGTGCTCGGGTCAGCCCTTTCAAGGAGGCTGGAGGCCTTTCAGGGCTTCCACAGGGGGTGGAGCTATGGAGGCTAAGTCCTCGCAATGAGGCAAGGCTGGTCCACTCTGCCGTACCTTTCTAGGGGGTCGCGTAGTGCGATTTTATGGGGAGTGGACCAAAATTACTCAGGATCAGTGTGTCTTCAGTGTCATAAGAGATGGTTATGCATTAGAATTTGCTCGGCCTGTCTGCAATTTGTTTCTAGTCTCCCCCTGTGGGTCATTAAAAAAGCAATGAGCAATACAAGAAACTGTAGACCAGTTGCGGATGTTAGGAGCAGTGATTCCAGTCCCTCAGGATGAACGAAGTGAGGGGAAGGTATTCTATTTACTTCGTCTTTCCAAAGAAGGAAGGCACTTTCCATCAATTCTGGACTTGAAGCGGGTAAATGTAGCGCTGAAGATCTCTAGGTTCCAGATGGAGTCCCTGAGGTTGGTAATAGCAGTGGTGAGCAAGGAAGAGTTTCTGGCTTCTTTGGATTTGACAGAGGCATACCTGTACATTGCCATTCAGCCGGATCATCAACTGTTTCTGCGCTCTATGGTGCTGGGTCAGCATTTTCAATTTCAGGCTCTTCCCTTTGGGTTGGCCACAGCACCTCGCACATTCACCAAGGTTGTGGTGGTAGTTGGCGGCGTTTCATAGCGAAGGAGTGCTGGTATATACTTACTTGGATGACTGACTCATCGGTGCAGAAGATGATCAGTACTCTGGAATCCCTCAGCTGGGAAGTGAATTTAATGAAGAGTCACCTGGTACCATACCTCAAGTATCTGGGAGCTCGGTTCGACATGCGGAAGGGCAAGGTGTTTCTTACAGAGGACCATGTTTTGAAGTTGCAGGGTCAAATTTGGTGCTTGTTGAGATAACCAGTGCCCAGAGTCTGGGATTATTTTCAGGCTCTGGGTTTCATGGCTTTAACCCTGGAGTTAGTGCCATGGGCCTTTGCGCATATGAGACCGCTGCAGAGAACTCTGTTGGCTCGGTGGAATCTGCTCTCTGAGGAATTCCATCTTCCCTTACCTCTTGAGGATACTGCACGGGGAAAGTCTGTCTTGGTGGCTGCTGACTTCAATCTGGTTCGTGGTGTCAATCTGAAGGTTCTGGATTGGGTAATTCTTTCTACCGATGCCAGTCTCTCTGGATGGGGAGCAGTATGTCAGCAGCAGTCTGCTTAGGCAGTTGGTCTGTGAAGGAGGCATCTTGATCTATCAATCAGAGACCAGAGCAATGCAGTTAGCTTTACTTGTGTTTCTGCCGTTTGTTTTGAGGTCTGACAATGTGACAGCCGTAGCCTACATCAATTGGCAGGGAGGAGCCAAGAGTCTAACAGTGGCCCAGGAGGCTCAGGAGCTAATTCTTTGGGCGCAGCCACACTTGGAGAGGATAGCAGCATCGCACATCTCGGGATGAAAATGTCCAAGCGGATTTTCTAAATCGCAGATTATTAGATCCAGGGCAGCGAAAGCTATCAGACAGCGATGCAGCTCATCCGCGAGAGGTGGTGCTGTCCCCATGTGGATCTAATGGCAACTCGGATCATTGCAAAGGTGGCTCGGTTTTTCAGTTGGAGACTAGAGCCAAGGGGGTGAACGCTCTGGTGCCGGCCTGGACTCGGGAGGTTCTGCTTTACGTGTTTCCCCCTTGGCCTCTGGTAGGCAAGGTCTTACGGCGGATAGAGAGGTATCCTGGTGAAGTGGTGTTGGTAGCCCCAGAGTGGCCACATCAGCTGTGGTACGCAGATCTGGTCAACTTGGCGTGGATAGTCCATTACGCTTCAGCCATCTTCCAGGCTTTCTTCAGCAGGGCCCCATATTTTCAGACCAGACTGCTCACTTTTTGTCTAGTAGCTTGGCTTTTGAGAGACAGTGATTGAGATGGCAGGGGGTACCCAGAGGCAGTTATTGCTACTATACTTCTTTGTTGTATGTGAGAGTCTGGAAGGTTTTTGAGTCTTGGTGTATCGCTAACAGAGTGCAGACCTTACAATCTTCAGTGTCTCAGGTCTTGTCTTTTCTTGCAGAGGGTTTGGTCAAGGGCTTGGCATTCAACTCTTAGGGTACAGGTAGCTGCTCTTGCTTGCCTGCGAGGTAAAGTAGAAGGTTGCTTTCTGTCTTCTCATCCTGATGTAATTGGGTTTCTTTGGGGGGGAGGGGGGGGGGCTAAGAATTTGCACCTACCTGTGAGGAGAGTTTGTCTATCCTGGAATCTTATCTTGTCCTCTGAGGTTTGTGTGAAGCACCTTTTGAACCTCTTTGGAAAGCGACACTCAAGGATTTGACCTGGAAGGTTGCTTTTCTAGTGGCCATTTGTTCAGCTAGGAGAATCTCCAAGTTACAGGCTTTGTCTTGCCCTGATCCGTTCCTGCAGATTTCTGTCTCAGGAGTGTCTTTGCGGACAGTACCCTCATTTTTACCAAAGGTGGTATTAGTGTTTCATGTGAGTCAGACGGTGGAGCTTCCGGCCTTTCCAGAGTTGGACTCTTCCATACCTCATGCGCAGGAGCTTAAACTTTGAACATCCACTTTTGGGCGACTTGGAAGTCGCTGCATACTTTTGCAAGGCACTATCATCTGGATGTGGGGGATCCAGAGTCTATCTTTTGGCGAAAGTGTTTGCGAGTGGGAATCTCTGGGTCCCACCCTAAGTAGGGAGCTTTGGTACATACCAGGAGTCTGGACTGATCTGAGTGCGTACAGGGAAAGGAAAACTGGTTAGTGCCTGCTAATTTTCATTCCTGTAGTACCTCAGATCAACTCTCCACCATCTGTAGTGGTGGAGAGTTGTCTGCTGCTGGCAGAGATGCAAAACCCAGGAGTCCTGGACTGATTTGTGGTACTACAGGAACAAAAATTAGCAGGTAAGAACCAATGTTCCTTTTGAAATGTATATCTAACCTTAATTGTACAGCATGTCCAAGATTACATTTCTAGTATCAGAAGAGGATGTTCCACCGACCTCTTCAGGTCAGAGGACATATAACCCACTCAATGAAGCAGTGGAAATCCTGCTTCCCTAGATATCAACTTTACTGCTGCAAGAAAGAGAGTCCATGTCCCCAGTTCATACAGGTACTGTATAAGCCCTCACAAGAGGGTTCTAGTTCATGGCATTCACATGCAACAAGTTCTAGCCATTCAGAGGATGTTCACAAAGGGTGAAATCCGAGGTGACCAAGGATTCCTCCTTGATCACTATCTTCAACATTGGAGTCCTTGATCAGTGTTCCCTCACCTCCAAAGTAGGATCAATGGGGATTCCCTTCAACCCCCTTCCAGAGTTTCCAGAACACTCGTCTTCTCCAGAAGACTTTTCCTACTCAAAGTTTCAGACAAATTGGGGGAAACCCCTCTTAATAAATATGCAAAAGGACCAAGATTCTCACACAAACATTGTAGGTCTCCTCCAGATTCTGGAAACACCAGCAGAGTCCACAGCTAGTCCATCATATCCTGCAAATATTACAAATATGAATATGGAAAAATCCCATTACCTGTGCCCCTGTAACAAGGAAATTTGACCTCAAATACAGAGTGCAAAAATCTACAGGGTTTGGCATAATGAAATTACGCCATCAATCAGTAGTAATAGAGTCTGCTTTTAAAAGGGCGAATAAACAAGAGTATACTCAAATACCCCATCAGGGAAAGATCTTAGGCTGTTAAATTTTGGCAAAAAGATGTTTCAAAGCTCCATGTTCAGTGCACACATTCTGCCCTTCAGTTTTTCATGGTGCAATATTCACATGATTGTGTACAAAAACTGAAACTTTCTCTTCTGGCCAGTGAAAACATTCTCATATCCTCCACCACTTAGATGCTAAGGAGTGTATACACTATCATATTTTTCTTTTTTTCATTCGTTACTTACATTCTACCTTTCAGAAACTTCAAAGCGGATTACATTCAGGTACTGTAGGTATGTCCCTATCCCCAGAGTACTTACAAGCTATCAGGTGAATTTTCAAACTACGTGCGTGTAAAAGGTTACACTTGCTTGCATAAAATGGC
The DNA here is from genome assembly GCF_901001135.1 of Rhinatrema bivittatum. Lineage (NCBI taxonomy): Eukaryota > Metazoa > Chordata > Amphibia > Gymnophiona > Rhinatrematidae > Rhinatrema > Rhinatrema bivittatum. The sequence continues at coordinate 169,971,908 of NC_042616.1, read as the reverse complement.
ACATATTCGAATACATGCTATTTTCAAATCTGCAACTTACACGAATAAATCGGTCCACAAATAATTTTGCGCATATATAAAAGGGGCACACCAGGTCATTCCGGGGCGGGGCCAACATTTACGCACATATTGTGCTATTCCCTGTACGTTCCCAGATCAGTCCAGACTCCTGGGTTTTGCCCCCCCCCCCCCCCCCCCCCTAGCAGATGGAGACAGAGAAGTTTTCAAAACAAAACTCCGCCTTATATAGGATGGTGCCACCTACAGTCCAGCAGTATTTCTCTATCTCCAGCAGATGGTGGAGGTGCAAAACCTACAGTCTGAGCTGATTGTTTAGTTTGGTCTAGGATTTAGTTTGTTAGGGTGATTTTGTTCTTGAACAATTTTACTTTCCTGTCATGTAGCCAGATGGACTCAGAACAAGTGGGTATAGTGTGCTCGTGCTAGCAGTTGGAGACGTATCTGACGTCAGCACGGGTACATATACCCCCACAGGAAGTGAAGCTCTTCAGTAATTTCCGTCTCCAAAGCAGTTTGGAGAGCCTGCACGCTCACTGAGCGTGTTTCCAATCTACTTTCTATTTTCTACTTACTAAATTTCTACAGAACATCGAGCCCTGCACTCCTGCGGTGATACCATTCGGTCCCTCCCCCAGTTGAGTTTCCCGAGGTGATTTCCGTGGTCCCTCGGAGGTTTAGGCCTCAGTCTGGTGGCCGAATCGTGGCAGGGACCAAGCCCCCGAGCAGGAAAGGCTTGGGCTGAGCTAAGAGGTGCCTCGGTCCCGACGTGGACTTGGGAGGCAGCGGGTGCATTCCTCAAGCGCGGCGGTGAAGGTATTTCCCCTCTCCCCCCGCAGCCGGAGACTGCCCGGGTTCCAGCCGGGAAGCGCCGAGGATCAGGTAAGGCGCACAACTTTTATTGTGGTCTCCGAAGTTCGAGGATCGACGGCGTTGCCTGTATGCGGCACGCCGCGGAGGTCGCCATTTTGTTGGCCCTGTTCAGGTATTGAGCGCCCATGATAGGCGCCTGTATCGTATTGAGCGCATATTGTGTTTAGCATATATTGCTGACCGCATATTATTGAGCGCATATTGTGTTTAGCGTATATTGCTGACCGCATATTATTGAGCGCATATTGTACTAAGCGTATATAGCTGCCGCTTATTATTGAGCGCATATTGTATTAAGCGCATATTGCTGCCGCATATTATTCAGCGCATATTTTTTAGAGTGCAATGGAACAATCAAATGCCCTGGTGTCCCCGGCGGCGGTGCCGCCTGATTCCGGCGTGAAAGCTCTCGGCCTCTGCTCAGCATGCCAGCTCAGAGCCACACACAGCGAGGAGCCAGACTCCCTTTGTGCCCAATGTGAAGAGGCAGTGGGAGCCTCGGGCCAGGACCAGTCTCAACCGCAGTTTGCTGACAGTTCCCCAGGGGCCACCCCGGATCTAGCGGGCAGTCTCGAACAACCTGGGATCCCAGGGGACCTGGTACCCCGACGACTAGAGACCGCTTCCATTTCCTGGGTGGATCTCTTTAAGGGGATCCATGCCTTTGTCCAGATGCAATCAGCTTCCCATCCAGGCCCTGCTGTTACTGTGGCTGCTGCTCCTGTTGCTGCTCCAGCGGACCCTGCCCCTGGACCTTTGCACCCTTATCGTGGGCGAGCGCACCCGCCTCCGGGCAGTCCGGTTCAGGCGGACCCTGATGTCTCGGAGACTGAATCAGAACCATCCGAGGAGGGGGAACTTCCCTCGGGGATGGAGCCATATCGAACCATGAGGCGGTTCTTTCCCAAGGAAGATCTCTCCGACCTAATATCTCAGTGCCTGGCGGAGTTGGATATTACAAGCCCCAGCACTATGGTGCCATCTACACAGAACCCTTTGCTGGAAGGTCTTCGCCCTACAGCCCGCCATTTTCCCTTCTTGCAAGCCGCACAGCAACTGATAGATCTGGAATGGGCTGCACCAGCGGCCTCATTCAAAGGGGGGCAGGGCCTGATAGGCATGTATCCCCTGGATCCGGCAATCAAGGAGATGCTGGAGTGCCCTCAGGTGGACGCCTTGGTTAGCGCGGTGGTCAAGCGCACTACCATTCCAGTTGGGGGGGGGCGGCCCTCAAGGAATCTCACGACCGGCGACTGGACGCCATCTTGAAACAGACATTTGAGGTGGCAGCTCTGTCTTTGCTAATTGCAACCTGCTGCACAGTGGAGACGCGTTCCTGTTTGTCACAGGTCAGGAACAATGCTCCGGCGGCAGACATGGAGTCCGCTCTCTCGTTCCTCACGGATGCTGCATCCGACCTCGTCCGTACAACAGCCAAGGGGATCTCATCTTCTGTGGCTGCCAGGAGGCAGCTCTGGATACGGAATTGGTCAGCGGATGCTCCTTCGAAGACACGCCTCACCAGAATGCCCTTTAGGGGTTCTTTCCTGTTCAGCTGCAACCTTGAGAAACTGGTCAGCACATAGGGTGCCTCTCCTATTCCTCGACTGCCGGAAGACAGGTTCAGAAGGAACCAGCGCGCCTTTCCAAGGCCTTCCAGAGGCAGAAGCTCCCAACGCTTCATTCCCTATAGGGGTCGCTATCAGGCACCCCGACCTCAGGCCCGGAACCAGTCCTTTCGGCCCAAGCAGCAGAAGAGGGGAGCCGGCTCGGGTGCAGGCCCCGGCCGCGCCTCCCAATGAGATTCAGCCATTCCATCTGGGGGACTGGGCCATAGAGGGCAGGTTAACCCTCTTCTACCCCAGATGGGTCGAGATTACGTCGGACCAGTGGGTCCTCGCCATCATCCGAGAAGGTTATTTTCTGGACTTCCATCATCTACCTCCGGACAGGTTTGTGGAATCTTCGTGTCCAATCCACAAGAAGGCAGCATTAGAAGCTACCTTGGCGAGGCTCCTGTCCTTGAAAGCCATAATCCCGGTACCTGCACGGGAAATGAATTCTGGGCATTATTCCATTTATTTCATGGTACCCAAGAAAGAGGGCACTTTCCGGCCCGTATTGGACCTCAAGTCAGTCAATCGATACTTACGGGTCCCGAGATTTCGCATGGAAACTCTGCGCTCAGTCAAGAACGCAGTACAGCCAGGAGAATTCCTCACGGCCTTCGATTTATCAGAAGCCTACCTGCATATCCCGATTCATCAGGATCATGAGCGCTACTTACGCTTCAAGGTGCTGGGACGCCACTTCCAGTTCCGGGTTTGCCCTTCGGGCTGGCCACGTCGCCGCGGACCTTCACCAAGGTGATCGTAGTGGTAGCAGCGGCGCTCAGACGGGAAGGAATCCTTGTCCATCCCTACCTAGACGATTGGCTGATCAGGGCGAAATCGCGAGAGGAGAGCCATCGGGCAACCAACAGGGTGATCGCCCTTCTGGAAAGCCTGGGATGGGTAGTCAACTTAAACAAGAGTTGCCTACAGCCTTCCCAATCTCTGGAATATCTGGGAGTTCAGTTCGACACCCAGGCAGACACAGTCAGTCTCACCACCAAGAGAAGATTAAAACTTCAGACGCATCTTCGCTCCTTGATGGGAGCCAGTCGGCCCACAGCTTGGGATTTCCTGCAGGTTCTCGGTCTCATGGCATCCACCCTGGAAGTGGTACCCTGGGCAAGGGCCCATATGAGACCTCTACAACGCTCCCTGCTCTCTCGATGGAGCCCCCGCTTCCGACATTACTCCATGCATCTACCTCTACCAGCCAGAGTGCAGACTCAGCTACGGTGGTGGTTGCAGTCCAGCCATACGAGCAGGGGGGCAAAGATGACCTCCCCCACGTGGACTCTGCTCACCACAGATGCCAGTCTGAGCGGATGGGGAGCACACTGTGAAGAACTCACCGCACAAGGGCGGTGGAACAGAGAAGAAGCGGGGTGGAACATCAATCGCCTCGAGGCACGGGCAGTCTGGTTAGCCTGCCTGCAATTTGCTCACAGACTGAGGAACAGGGCAGTCAGAGTGATGTCCGACAACGCCACCACGGTGGCATACATCAACCGTCAGGGTGGAACCAGAAGCCGACAGGTGTCCCTAGAGATAGCCCCGCTGATGGCTTGGGCAGAGGCGAATCTTCAGGAAATCTCCGCCATCCACATTGCCGGACGGGACAACACCACGGCAGACTTCCTCAGCAGAGAAAGCCTAAATCCGGGGGAATGGCAGCTGTCTCCCACAGCCTTCCAGATGATTGTGGATCACTGGGGGATTCCAGACATGGATCTACTAGCGGACAGGTCCAATGCTCAAGTACCCAGATACTTCAGCCGCAAGCGAGATCCGTTCTCTCAAGGGATCGACGCCATGGTTCAGCCAAAGGCATATAGCATAGCCATGCTATATGCCTTTCCTCCGTGGCCTCTGCTGGGCACCCTTATCCACAAGATTGGGAAGTACTGGGGCCTAGTTCTTCTAGTGGCACCAGACTGGCCAAGAAGACCCTGGTACGCGGACATGAGAAGACTACTGGCAGGGGAGCCCCTTCCCCTGCCTCCGCTCCGGGACCTGCTACGTCAAGGTCCCATCCTTCATGAGGATCCGGCTCAATTCTCTCTTACGGTCTGGCCATTGAGAGGGCTAGACTGAAGACTGAAGAAAAGAGTTTACTCGGAGCCAGTGATAGATACACTCCTCCGAGCTCGCAAGTTTTCCACATCCCTCACTTATGTCAGGATCTGGAGAGTATTTGAAGACTGGTGCGACACTCACGGCACCAATCCGCATGCAACTACAATCCCTATTGTTTTGGATTTCCTGCAGGATGGACTTCAGAAGGGTCTCTCCCTCAGCTCCATCAAGGTTCAGGTGGCTGCGCTGTCTTGCTATGGTCCCAGGAGGGATGGCAAGACCATTGCCACGCATCCAGATGTTTCTCGCTTCCTGAAAGGAGTCAAGCACATTCGTCTGCCACTGAAGTGGCCAGTGCCTTTGTGGAACCTCAATATTGTTTTGGATTTCCTCGCGGGATCCACCTTCAGACCCCTTCGGGGCCTGTCTCTCCGTTCTCTCACTTTGAAGATGGTGTTCTTGCTGGCTGTATGTTCAGCACGCCGCATTTCGGAACTACAAGCATTGTTTTGCCGTGATCCCTTTCTCAGGATCACTCCTGAGGCTATCTATCTTCGCACAGTTCCATCCTTCTTGCCTAAGGTAGTCTCACAATTTCACCTCAACCAGACCATATCGTTGCCAACCACGGCAGGTCTGAAGAAATCTAAAGACGGGCGTTTGCTACGCCATCTCGACATTGGCAGATTGCTGCCCAGATATCTGGAAATGACAGACACGGTACGAAAGACTGACCATCTGTTCGTCCTTCACAGCGGGAAGAAACAAGGTGAAGCGGCCTCTCGGCCCACCATCGCCCGCTGGATTAAAGAAGTCATCAGAGCGGCCTACGTAGAGGCCGGTAAGTCACCGCCTCTACAAGTCAAGGCCCATTCTACCAGAGCCCAAGCAGCCCTCACTATGTCACTGGGACCAACCGCTGCTATTGGTCGGTCTCAGTGACATGGAGAGGGCAAAGGGCCGTCGGCGCCATTTTGTTTACTGGCAGCCGACGGCCGAAGCCGAGGAGATCATTCCCGGACCGCTCCTGGACCCCCGCTGGACCACCAGGGACGTTTGGCAGGTCTTGGGGGGGTCAGGAGGGTGGGGGGTTGTAGTAAATTAAGTCGGCAGGTCTTGGAGGTGGGTCAGGAGGGTGGGGTTGTTAATTAAAGGGTTGGGATGGGTTTTTTTTGGGGGGGAGGGATTCCCAGAGAAAGAAAAGTTTTCTGATCTGGGGAGTGGACCGAAATGGCCCTCCCCAGACCCGAAAACAAAATGGGGAGAAAAACAAAAAGCTATGCACTCCCCTAATTTGCTCCATAAGATGCCCAGACTCAGAGCCGGTTTAGCACAAATTTTTTTTTTTTTAATTTTCCCCCTCTGAATCCTAGGTGCGTCTTATGGTCAGGTGCGTCTTATGGAGCAAAAAATACGGTATATGTATAGTGGGTGAGGAGGCATTAAGATGTTATAGTTTTATAACTATATTTATGCTTCTTTGATTTTAAGTGATAATGTTTTAATGTACTAGTCATGCTTATAGTTGGATGGTAAAGCAATTGCTATTTTTTGTGTGTTTGTAACCCACTATGAGCTAGCATTGAAATAGCGGGATAGAAATGTAACTAAATAAATACAAGGAATTTTTAAACTTCCCTAAAGTGTTTATTGGTCATTTCTCTGAAGTAATGTGTAAAATCATTTTTTTTGTGTGTTTGGATTAGGAACAAAGATGTGAAATTCTGCACTCTGTGATACAAAATAAACTTGGAATTAATATAAACAGACAACAGGAGTTTGATCTCCAGTTTGTTGCAAAGGAAACGGAAGGATTTGTGGCAGGTGATTTCACAATGTTAGTAGATCGAGCCATACATTCATGTGTTTCCAAGAGAAGCACATGTGTAAAAGAAGGTATGTATGATAGTGTAATAAAATCCAGAATAGAGATAAAGGGTTTACCAGTGAAGAGGGTGATTGTTTATTTTTTAATATTTCTTTATGGATGTTTTTATTGTAAACCACTCTGATAGTTTTGCTTATGGTGTTGTATTTATTTATATTCCGGTTTTCAGCACATCAAAGTGGATTACATTCAGGTACTGTAGTTATTTATTAAATAAATGTCTGTACTTAAAGCCCCATCTTCTGATACTGCTCAGTACTTCATAGGGGCACAAGCAAGTGTAATATTTTCTGTGAAAACATTTTCAGTTAAGCTGTGCGTAATTCTTTTAAACTGTTCTCCTGTAATTCCTCCTAACATTTGGAAATAACTATATGTGGAAGTGTATCCCAAATTCTCTGAGGACAAGTAGGATGGCAGTTCCCACACATAGGTGACATCATCCAATGGAGCCTGGCATGGAAAACATATCAAAGTTTCTCGAAATTTGACTGAGCCTCACTGAGCAACACACATTTGCAATTAGATCATGCAACCACACTGGATCCCTTCAGTCTTTCTTTTTCCGCAGAGCCCAGTGGTCACAGTTTTTCTTCATTGAGCTGCTTCTTGGGATTTTTCAATTTTTTATGAGTTCCTGAGGATTTTTTGGCTGTTTGCAGGGTCCCACTGTTGTCCTGAAGTGTCTCTAGCTAGGTTTTTTGAGCATTTCTCTAAATTTCCTTTTATGGTCTGTTCCATCTGGGAGGCAGTGCCTTCGGTGCCCATTGGCCATTGATCGCTACTGCCATCAAATTTGAATTAGCATCCCATTTATTTCAAGTCTATATGTCCTCTGGGTTCCAGCGATGCACAAGGACCATGTCTTATCATGGATCCCCACGATAAATGTGTTGTCTGCTTGGGGGCATTGCATGATGTCCAGGATTGCTACCTGTGCATCCAGAACACCCCCAAAAGGGTGCCAGTCCCACTTGGATTTGATGGAAAGTCTATTCGGGCACAAGAAGACTGCATTGGAGGCATCAACATTCAAGGACCACTGAGCCAGACCAATGGTCACATTCATTTACATTGAGGAGGCTGTTGGTTCCCTCGACATTGGAAGCTGGAGACAGGCCAGCTTCTCCTGCTCAAAGAAGGCATAGGATTCCTCTTCTTTGACATTGGCACCAGGGACGACTGATGCCGAGCATCAAGAGAAGCCAAATCAATATTGGCATCAGTCCCTGTCAATGCACAGTGCCTAGCAAAGAGAGGGTCCAGCTTCAGCCAAGAAACCCCCGAGGCAATGCCCAGTAAGGAGAACTCATTCTCCAAGTTACCTGGGGGTTCGCCACAGTCTCCACCAGTCCTGGTTTCAGCCACCAATCATCCTCTTGGTTCCAAAGAGGACATGGCCACATCTCCTGCCTCCCAATCAGTCTTGGCATTGGCAATATTTGAGGAGGAACTGGTGAGATGCGTGCAGACAGGTGTGAAGAAGGTGCTGCAAGCCCTTGGTATCATGGCACTAACGCCTGCACATCTTTCCTCGAGCCACTTCTGGGCTCATTATAGGTTCTTGATGGCATGCTATCGCCACAGTCATCAATGCCTGTGCACGCTGCCTTCCCGATGCCCAGAGGGGCATTGGAATCATTGCCAGCTGACCTGATGATCATCCTGGGTTCCTTGGAGGAGGGAGCACCTTCGTGGGAGCCAAGGACCTTGGGATCCAGACCCTCCAGCCAACTGCACTGGTAACCAAATCACTGGCCAGGGACCAAGTGCCCAGGGATCCGTCCTTTGCCATTCACAGTGGGTCATAGTCTATTTATTCCTGGGAGTGCAAGGTTCTGACGGTGGTTCAGATAATGAGGCATCGGGATAGTCTCTCTTCTAATCCCTTTCCTCCCCTGGACAGAAGGAAGTTCCTGTAGGAGGACCTTTCCTTTGCAGGTTTTATCAGGTTGATGGCGGAAGCCATCCCCTTTATGTTGCAGACAGAGGAAGATTCCAGGCACAAAATGCAGGGTATATCCCAGTATCTGGAGCCTCTTAAGGAAATTGTAGCAGTCCCAGTGCATGAGATCCTTCAGGAATTGCTGTTGAGGATGTGAGATTCCCTTCTCAATGGCTTCCATTAATAACCAGGCAGACATGGTTTATCTCGTCCAAAAAGACTCCCAGATTTGACAAGCGGCAGCTTCCCTACCAACTGGTAATGGTTGAATCTGCTCTCAAGAAGGCCAAGGATCCATTCTTTGATGCCCCGGGGAGAGATCCTAGAGCCATGGATACTCTTGGGAAGAAAGTGTTCCAGTGCACCATGCTCGTTGCCTGCATAGAAGCCTACTAGCTCTTCATGGGCCAATGCATGCGAGACATTGTGAAGCAGGAGAAGGCCAGGCAGCTACTTCAGAAGCAGCATAATTCTCTCTAGTGTTCACTGGGGGCTAGTCCCAGGACACGGGCACAAGCTCGGAGAGAAGCCACTGACATGGAAAATTCAGAGCCCAGTCCTGTTTATGACCTAGACAAAATACAATATCCACCACCCGACGATGACTCAGACAGCACGGATGAGGAATCTACAATTCATGATGAATACTCCCTTACACATGCCTTTGCATTACAACAACTTCATACACAACAAGGAGGAGCCAGTATACACACTTTAGAGGCATATGATGGAGTATTTTATGTGCATCCTTCAGGTAAATTGTGTCTTCCTGCTCTAGGCCTTAAGAAGTTATTGCCTTATTTACATCTAGTCACTGGTGACCAACGGTCTGGGCAAACTACACTGTTCTCGAGGCAGCATCAAGAGACTCTGCATGTAGGGATAGGGGGCCCACAGACTTGCTTGGCTGCCCTCTGATCTCCGCCCAGAGGTGGAGTGACTTGCAGGCATGCCTCATATGGGAAAGAATCTCTTCAGAGATTGTGTTAAAGATGCGGAGGCACAGATTTGTGATCACTGTACAACGCTCCAGCAGCTCTCCATTTTGCTTCTGACCTGGCCTTTTCTAGGAGGTATTGGAGATCGGAGCAGAAGAAGCTTTTCTTCCACCTGAGGAGACACTATCCTTCACCTTTCAGTCCTGTACTCAGCCGGCCTCACATAACAACCCTAGGCAGCAGAGAGCACCTGAGCCCCAGATGGCGTCCTAGCCAAAACATGGGGCGGGATTTTGACTGGACCACAAAGAGCATACACAGATCCCAGTACCTGTGTTGAGGGACCTGCCGGTCAGGGGCAGGTTGCAATTCTACTTGAACCAGTTGCCCAGTGTAACCTCTGATGAATAGGTCCTTGGCATTATACAAAAAAAGTACAAATTAAACCTATTGAGTGTCTCACCAGATCATTCACTGAGCTCATCTTGGGGCTCATAGCACATCAGCGAGTAGTATTTCCAGAGCTCTTCGCCCTCTTAATGGCCAAGCAGTCGAGCCTTTTCCACATGGCAAAGAGGGCAAGGATTTTACTCCATGTACTTCCTGATTCCAAAGAAAACACGAGGACTCCATCACATTCTATACCTAAGAGCCTTGGAACGAGTTTCTCAAAAGGAGAAGTTCAAGATGATTTCCCTGGGCACTTTAATCCCCTTTCTGCAAAAGAGGGACTGGCTTTGCTCTCTTTATCTAAAGGATGCCTACACTCACGTCAATTTTCCCTAGTCACAAGAAATATCTCAGATTCAGGTGAGAAGCCTGCACTTTCAGTATCACGTTCTGCCTTTTGGGCTAGCATCCGCCCCACGTACCTTCACAAAATGCTTAGCCATGGTGGTGGCACACCTGCACAAGCTGGGGTTTCATGTGTTTCCCTGTCTGGATGATTTGGATTATCAAGAGTACATCTCAGGCAGGAGCCAAGGAGTCTTTGTGGATGACCATCCCAGTATTGAAGTTACTAGAGTTAGTTCTAATCTCTACCCATCACCTCAATTGGAGTTTATTGGTGCTCTGCTAGATACAACTCAGGCAATGGCCTTCCTTCTGCAGCAACGGGCTGTCACTCTGATGGCCATTGCAGCAGGAATCCAAGAGTGTCAAAAGACATCAGCTTGGCACATGTTGAGGCTTTTGGGCCATATGGCCACAATCATTGCTGTTACCTTGTGGTATGCCTTTTTATGCATCATGCCTTTAGCTAGGGATTCACCCATGTGTGAGGAGTGCAATCCTGCTTGTCCTCTGAGAAAAGAGTTGCTTACCTGGAACAGGTGTTCTCAGAGGACAACAGGATACCAGTCCTCATGAGACCCACTTGCTATTTTATTAGACTGAAGGGAATACCCCCCCCCCCCCAATATGCTATAAATCATGCTCAGTAAGGCTCAGTCAGAGTTCTAGAAACTTTGACATAAGTTTTCAGTGATGGACTCCATCTGATGTCACCCATGTGTGAGGACTGATATCCTGCTCTCCTTGGAGAACATCTGTTACAGGTAAGCAACTCTATTTTACCTCACATGAAAAGGGGTCTCATTGATTCATGCAAACCAGTTGATATCAAGGGAACTTTTTTTCTGGTATCACATCACGAAAAACAAGGTAAAGCTTGGTTTATGTGACAGTCTCTTGGACCAACATCTGATCAGTAGTGATGCAAATCCCCTCTGCTGGTGTTGGGAGGCCACTGAGGCCAAAGGAGGTGCTGTGGGCCCTAGGGTAGCACTGACTGCTGTGCAGTGTGAGGCTGTGGGAAGGGTAGACCTGTTCTGTATCCTCTGGGACCCTGAAAGTCCAGTGAAGTCCATCCTGCTGGCTGGCCTCAAGAAAAGGGCAAGGGGAGAAGTGATTGAAGAAAGATGGTTAGAGAGGAAAAGATGACTGTGGGGCAAAAATGAAGGTTGCAGAGAGATTACAGGAGAGGAAAACAAGGTGGAGGAGGAGGAGAAAAATATGGAGAAATGTTCCTTTAGAGAGGGAGAGGTGACAGGGAACAGAATAAGGAGGACAGGAGTTTGGGAAAAAAGAATGATTTGAAAACAATGAAATACACACCAAAGAAGAGACTGAACAAAGATGGAAAAGGAAAAAGTGCCAGAGATAGAATAGAAAAAAATAGTTTATTTAATATAATACTATAAATTTTCTACCCAATTTTGACTAATTGTTACACAAAATTTATTCTTGTGTAGTAGTGACAGCTGTGCAAAAATGTGATGTTTTGACAACAGAGGCCAGTATTCAAACAAAAATCTGTTATGTTCATAATTTCAACTAAACTTAGGAAATCCAATTTTAAGGACCTATACATTTTGTCCTGCTACTCATTTGCATAGACTTAGGGACCTAAATTAGGTCCCTAATACTGAAAATCATTGCTAAGCACCTGACATTTTTCCCCACTCTAACTCTGCCTCCTCCTTATTAGGAGCCTACTAAAACAAGAAGCTTAAATTTAGGTACCCAATTCTAGTAATTTTTCAAAATGGCCTGTCTCCAAAATTTAGGCACTTGAGAGGTCTGCATTCAGCCCGCTGACCAGCTTTCAAAGTTAGCTGAATAAACTTATTCAGCAGCATGGGCGTGCTGCTGAATATCCCCAACTTTCTTAAAGTTAATGGATAATGCCGAAAACATGGAATGATGGTATATAAAGCACTCAAATAAAAATAAAATAACTTAGGGCCTGATTCATCAAGGCATTTTCCCGTAGGCACAGAATGGGAGAAATGCCTTAGTGAATCAGGTTCTTAGGCAGATAGCCAACACTGCATTAGAATGCCCCCACTTTACCTCCAAGTTAGCTGTATAACTTGTTAGCCGGATAAAAATTTATCCATCTAATTTGGGGCCAGTGAGCAGAATGGGAATTTCAAATCTTATAATTTATCCAGCCAAGTCCAAACTTAGCTGGACAAATGGTGCTGAATATTGGCCTTTTTAGAGGGTAATTTTCAAAGGCATTTCTGCAGGTAAAACTGTATATTACTCGCAAAATGGCACATTATAAAACTGCCCACTAATGTGCGGATAAATTTGCGCACATGGGTCCTGTATGTGCATAAGTATATGCGGACTGAACAGAGATGTTCACAGGACAGAACTGGAGAGGGGTTTGGACTTGCCTGCATACTTCTGAAATTCCAAAAGAATTACAGCAAGAAGAAACAAAATTCCAAAAGTATGCCTGTATGTGTTTAAATTTTGCATGTACAGTATTTAATGGCAGGTAAAAGTGTGTGCAGTTTACTTTGAATGTTATTCCACCAAATCTGACTAATTCACTTAAGTCTACTTTGAAAACTGGTGCAAAGTATGTGTATCTGCAGACTAATTTAGGAGGATTGTCTGAAATTTACTCCCTTAAACTCTTTCAAAAATTGGGCCCATAGTATGGACCAATTACATCACATTCACTGATCTAATTTGTAATTCTTGTAAAAATGGCTCCTTTGTGGTTTGCTTTAGTAATTCAGACAGGACGCTAGTAATGCTGTTTGTCAGGCATACTGTTGAAATAATTCATAGTAAAGAGGATGTTCTATCAGCCCACACCATATTGAGACCAAAAGAAATGGAGCATTTTTCAAAATACAGTGTACTATGGTTCACCTTTCAGTGCATTTTGCAGCTGCCTTATGTTTGGAATAGAAACTTTTCTGTTTGTGAAAGGTCCCAGTCAGCTGGACTCAGATAAACTGGAGTGGTGACAAAAGCACGATCCCCTTCTTGTTTTGGTAGAGCTTTGTTGTTTTTGGTTACATAAAATATAGCTTTCTTATGCACTTCATTACAGAATTGGTGTTATCTACCTCAGACTTCCAAAAGGCATTGCAAGGCTTTACACCAGCATCCATGAGAAATATTAACCTTCACAAACCAAAGGATTTAGGTTGGGAAAAGGTTGGTGGCTTACATGACGTTCGGCAGATACTCCTGGATACAATCCAGCTTCCAGCAAAGGTATCCTCCTTTCTTTTTATAAGCAGAAGCAGTGACCTTGGTCATCATGGGGAATTTTGTTTAGTAGTCACCTTGAGTTTCAGGATCTTAGATTATTTGCTGCACTTTGCACATAAAAATCCCTATTCCTGGAATCTGTATTTTTAAACTCAGAATGGTTTAGACCCGCATAATTTCCTGCTGGATCAACCAAGCAATAAAATACTGACCACAGCAATATTGAAGGCATCTGAAATTCTTCAGAATGGGTGGTATTTCTGAGAACTTTGTTTATAAGGATGTTCTGTCTACAAACCAGTGCAGGTCTACAAAAGACCTGCACTGGCTGCCTATCTCCTTCCGTTCACAATACAAAACACTCACCATTCTTCACTGCTCATTATACCAACTCAACCACACCTGGCTGGAAGAAATGCCTCACTTCAGCACTTCCAACCGCCCCACAAGAAGTGCTCATGCAGGTACCCTACACATTCCTTCCCTGAAGGCTGCGCATCTGTCCCTCACCAGAGAAAGGGCTTTCTCCATAGCTAGCACCTACCTCTGGAACTCCCTCCCCCTTCCCTCCGAATAGAACCATCACTTAAATTCAAAAAAGGAGTCAAAACATGGCTCTTCAAGCAGGCATACCCCGACTCAACCAATATGTAGACTTCTCCTAAATGGACCTTTCTAAATGGACCTTTCTAAGAATCTCCACTACCTGCCCCCCCCCCCCCCCCCCTTGCTTTTCTCCTTTTCCATCTGTGCCCCTACCCTCCCCCCCCCTGGAACTTTGCTGCACTTCATAACCCCTATACCACTTTCTCATTGTTAAAGATAAAGTTTTCTTATTTTGTAGAAAGTTTCTCTTTCTTTCTTTCTACCTTTTTCCTCCATAGCTATTTAGTTCTTTTATGTTGTTATATATAATCTCAGAATGTTTTTACGATGCTTATATCTTACACCATTTGCGTTTAACTATGACATGTTATTCTGTTCATTGTATTTTCCTCCTTTCAGTTCAATGTCGGCAAAGAAAAGTCTATAAATAAATAAATACAAACTATTGAGAGTCCCAATGTGTTCCTTCCCAGGAATGTAATTGCATCTTTCTTTTCAGGATAGTGAGAGTAATTTTCCACTATGTGCATAACTCAGCACATATTCATAAATCAGTGTCTAAAGTTATGCTTGCATTTTATAAACTATGCAGTGCAAGCCACACAGTTTTTAAAATGCACTGTATCTCCACCCCAAAAGTGTGCATGAGCATCTAATAGAACAATGTGTATAGTTTTTGTAAATATTTTATAAAAGTGCATGCATATTTTGTTAAATTTTAATTTGTACACATTACTCTTTTTTATGCACAGAGGCAGGTGTTTTATAAAGTTGGCTAATGTATGTGCACATCTTGCTTATGAAAATACTTGTGCACTTACTTCAACCTCCCCCGGTTGAGCCAGACCCTCACCGTACTTTCTCCAGGTACCCCACCCAAAATAGCAAACAAAAGAAGTAAGATTTAATATCTGTGACATGTTTAGCAGGTGCAGAAGTATGAGCACATTTGATGTGCGTGCATATTCCTTTCATAAAATATGTAAATGTGGATGTACTTCCAAAATGCCTACTTTGTATTTGCATACTTTTCTGCATGGCAGCAAAAGTATCTGCATACTTCTGCCCTATTTGCTTACAGTGCATAGAGGCTACTTATGTGCATGTGTCTATTTTACATGTATGGCCCTTGTGTAAATCTTTGAAAATTGATCCGAAAATGTTAGTCTCCTGGAAAAAGGGATCACCTGTTTAAAAAGTCAGATAACCAGCATCTACAAGATTTGGAATTTTATTTTGCATTTACTAACAAGTGGGAGATTTTTAGATATTTTCAGTAGTGTTCATGTTTTAGTCCAAAGTGCATCCAGTTAACAAAAATTTGGGACAGTCAAAAGCAGCATAAAAACTTATGGTATTTCTTAGCGTGTAGCCAGATGGACTCAGGACCAATGAGTATTGTGCTCTTCTGCTAGCAGATGGGAGACTGAGTCAGATTTCAAAGCTGACATCACTCTAAATATACCCCTGCAGTAACCTCAGCTCTTCAGTATCTCTCCGTCTCCTAGCAGATGCGGACACTATCCCACACATTAGAATAGTGTTAAGAATTACAGCAAGAAGAAACAAAATTTACCTTAAAGAAGATCGAGCCCTGCTCTCTTGCGGTGATACCTAAGGGTCCCTCTCCCAGTCGAGAATTCCTGAGGTGATCTCCGATATCCCTCAGAGGTGTGCCTTCATCTGGTAGCTGGTTTCTGGCGTGGACTTAGCCCCCAGTGTGACTGAAAAGCGGCAGGTGCAGAAACAAGCGTGGCAGTGAAAATATTTCCCTCTCCCCCCGCAGCTGGAGACTGTCCGGCACATGATCGGTAAGCGCAGAGACCAGGTAAGAAAACATCTTTAAATTCAGGTCTCTGGTCTCCAGAGCTCGGATTGCCGTACCGAAATCTTCTCCGGCGAGGTTAAAAAGGGAGCACCGATTGGGTTGAGCAGCCTTGGTTGGGCTAGGCCCCGATCCAGTGCAAGGGTCCACACACGTGGAGACCCTCGGGGGGGCGCCATCTTCTCTTCTCGACCGGCGGTACGCATGGGGCAGACTGGGGGGCCGATGCGCCTAACTTGCTCGCATCCAATACAGACATGCGCATAGCTGTGCACACAACTACGCACACAGCGGCGCGCACAACTACACGCACAGCCACATTTGCAACCGCACGTGCACAAATACATACAGACAATGGCACCGGCGCCCAAGAAGGCCAGAAGGCACTCTCTTTGCACAGCCTGCCACATAATAGCCGCACAGCCTGAATTGGAGTCCTGTCTGTCAACATTGCAGACAGGCCCAGGGGGAACCAAAGCCTGGTCCCCTACTGTCAGGAGATGGTTCCGGAACTACTGACGATAGCTCCCTGGATCTAGGCATCTCAGATGGCTTCCCCACAGGAGGGCATCTCTGGGGCCCCTGCTCAGACTCCCCCTGGGATTAACATGGACCCAGGGACCTTCTCCTGGTTGGAATTTTTCCAAGGGCTGCAAGCCTTTGTTCAGGCGCAATCAGCCCTGGCTGCGCCCCAGGCTCAACCCCTGCCGGAAGCACAAGATCCTCCCGGCTTGGATGCCTCACCTAACCAAATGATGAGGGTGACTCCCTGAAGGAGAAATCCCTCCAGGAATGGAACCATACTGAACCATGCTTCACTTCTTCCACAAAGACGAATTACCAGCCCTTGTTTCCCAGACTCTAAAGACGCTGGGTATCCCAGGCACAGACCCTATGGCAGAACCAAAGAAGAACCCTGTCTTGGTGCCCTTCATAAGGCCTCATGCTGATTTCCAATGATGGAAGCCACCCAGGAACTGATTGACTTGGAATGGGATGCCCTGGAGGCCAGCTTCAAAGGGGTCGGGCCTTGGAAGCCCTATACCCTCTAGATCCAGTGACCAAGGAATACCTGCGTTTCCCGAAAGTGGACACTATGATCTGTACAGTCTCAAAGCGAACAACGATTCCCGTTGAGGGAGGGGCTGCATTGAAGGATACTCAGGACAGAAGATTGGAATCCATCCTTAAGCAGGCCTTCGCAACAGCAATGACACTGCAGATTGCTTCCTGCTGCGCACTGGTGGCACGTTCCTGCTTGCTCCTCTCTCTCGAGGCAAATAACTCCGGAACTTATACTGGTGAGACGATAGAACCTGCAGCAGCCTTCCTGATGAACGCAAGCTCAGACCTGGTGCGCACCTCAGCCAGGGGTGTTGCCTCAGTAGTGGCAGCCAGAAGACAACTATGGCTACGGAATTGGTCTGCGGACACGACATCTAAAGCGAATCTCACAAGAATTCCCTTTAAAGGATCTATCTTGTTCAGAAGCGAATTGGAGAAATTAGCCAGCAAATGGGGTGAATCCCCAGTGCCTCGGCTACTGGAAGAAAGGAGTAAAAGATCTCAGCATCCCTCCCCCAGAAGAACCAAGGGCAGAGGATCGCAGTGCTTTAGACCCTACAGAAGCTCGCAGTTCCAGGCACCTCGTCCCTCCAGAAGGTCCCAGCCGTTTCGGAACTGACAGACCAAGAGGGGAGCAGGCCCGGGGGCAGGCTCCAGCCATGCTCCACAATGAGAATGGGCCGACCCATCCACAGGAAGAGGAGATAGGGGGTCAACTTGGCCTCTTCTACCAGAGATGGGTCGAGAGAACGTCAGATAAATGGGTACTAAACATCATTCGAGAAGGTTACTCTCTGGAGTTCCGCAGCATCCCTCAAGACAAATTTATGATGTCACCCTGCCACTCCAAGAGACTGACAGTAGAAACCACCCTAATAAGACTACTCAATCTGAAGGCAATAACTCCATTTCCCCCGCCACAAGAAAATACTGGGCGCTATTCCATCTATTTTATCGTTCCCAAGAAGGAAGGATCGTTCCGGCCCATCTTGGATCTCAAGAACGTCAACAGTCATCTGCGGGTACTACACTTTTGCATAGAAACTTTTCGCTTCGTAATAATGGCAGTATAACTGGGAGAGTTCCTAACCTCCCTGGACCTTTCCGAAGCCTACCTTCACATCCCAGTCCATCAGGATCAACAGCGCTTCCTGCGCTTTACGATACTGGGTCACCATTACCAGTTCTGAGCGCTACCCTTCGGCCTAGCAACCGCCTCCAGAACCTTCACCAAAATCATGGTCGTGGCGGCAGCACCGAGGAAGGAAGGGATCTTGGTACACCCATACCTGGACGATTGGCTAATCAGGGCAAAGTCTTCGGAAGAGAGCCAGCAGGTGACCAGCAGAGTCAAGAGCTTACTGCAGGTTGGGTCGTGAACACGGGCAAGAGCAGTCTGCAGCCCTCTCAATCCCTAGAGTACCTGGGGGCCTGTTTCGATACCAAACAGAACAAAGTGTTCCTCCCTCCTCCGAGGAGAAGGAAACTGATGGAACAATTACGACGACTGATGACCAATGCATGCCCCAAGGTATGGGACTATCTTCAAGTCCTCGGCCTCATGGCATCAACCCTGGAGGTCGTCTCGTGGGCAAGGGCCCATATGCGACCGCTCCAGCGCTCCTTACTGTCACGATGGAACCCACTGTCCCAGGACTACTCAATTCGCCTCCAACTACCAGCAGAGGTACATTCTCAGCTCCAGTGGTGGCTACAGGAAGACCATCTAAGCAGAGGAGTAAACCTATCCCCACTGAACTGGATCTTGCTCACCACAGATGCGAGCCTGCGAGGGTGGGGAGCACACTGTCAGGAACTGACGACCCAGGGACATTGGAACAAGGAAGAGGCGGAATGGAACACAAACCACCTGGAAGCTCGAGCAGTCAGGTTGGCATGCCTGCGATTCAGCCACAGACTCCAAGGCAAAGCAATTCTAGTAATGTCTGACAACGCGACAATGGTTGTTTACATCAACCACCAGGGAGGAACCAGGAGCCAGCAGGTGTCTCTGGAGATAGACCCTCTAATGGCATGGGCGGAGATAAACCTACAAGGGATCTCAGCCTCCCATATCGCAGGAAAAGACGTCGTCTCAGCAGAGAGAGCCTGGACCCGGGAGAATGGACGCTGTCGACCACAGCCTTCCAACTGATAGATCCATGGCTGGGAGGCCCCAGCGATTTACCACCGGCCACCTGTCTCAGTGCCCAAGTTCCCAGGTTCTTCAGCCGCAGACGAGAGCCACACTCCCAAGGAATCGACGCGCTCGTCCAGACTTGGCCAGAGGAAGAATTACTGTACGCCTTCCCCCCATGGCCACTACTGGGCAAGATCATCCACAAGATAAAACATCACAGGAGACTAGTTCTACTAGTGGCCCCGGATTGGCCAAGACTACCATAGTACGCAGACATGCAAAGACTCCTTGCGGGGAACCCTCTGTGCCTACCTCGACACAGGGACCTTCTCTGGCAGGGCCCGATTCTCCACAAAGATCCGTCTCGATTCTCTCTTATGGTCTGGCCCTTGAGAGGACTAGCCTGAAGAAGCGTGGTTACTCAAAGGCCGTGACTGACACCCTGCTCTGAGCATGCAAGTTCTCCACATCCCTGTCATACATACGGATCTGGAGAGTATTCGAAGCCTGGTGTGAGGACCATGGGATACTCCCGCGGACAGCCAAGATTCCCATGATTCTGGAGTTCCTACAGGACGGTATGAAGAAGGGGTTGTCACCCAACTCCCTCAAGGTCCAAGTAGCTGCACTGGCCTGCTTCAGAGCCGAACTGGACGGTATCCGGCTATCAATCCATTCGGATTTGTCCCGCTTCCTGAAAGGGGTTAAACAACTCCAACCACCCCTAAAGTGGCCGGTGCCTCTATGGAATCTCAATCTAGTATTAGACTTCCTAGCTGGGGCTTCCTTCAGACCAACATGCGGTCTGTCACTACACCTCTTAACATTGAAGACTGTATTCCTGGTGGCAATATGTTCAACTCGTCGCATCTCTGAACTACAGGCACTATCCTGTCACGAACCGTTTCTTATGTTCATGCCTGGAACCATACAACTGTGCACTGTCCCCTCCTTCCTACCGAAAGTGGTTTCAGAGTTTCACTTGAACCAAACCATCTCGCTACCATCTCCGGATGAACATAAGGACTCAGACTCATGCCTTCTTCGCCATCTAAATGTTGGCAGACTCCTAGTGCGGTTCCTGGAAAGATCGGAACCGGTGCACAAAACGGACCGCTGTTTGTTCTTCACAGCGGGAAGAAACAAGAAGCAGCCTCACGGGCGACCATAGCCCGCTGGATCAAGGAAGTAATCAAGGCAGCCTACATAGAGGCAGGGAAGTCCTTACCACTACAGGTTATAAGGCTTATTCTACGAGGGCACAGGCAGTTTCTTGGGCAGAAACCAAGTTACTGTCGCCCACCGAGATCTGTTGGGTGACATCATGGTCCTCCATAAACACCTTCTCCAGGTTTTACCACCTGGATGTTCAAGCCCGAGAAAACGCGGCCTTTGCAAGGGCAATACTAAGTGGGCCACGGGCAGCCTCCTGCCCTGTCCGGGAGTAGCTTTTGTACACCCCACTGGTCCTGAGTCCATCTGGCTACACGCTAGGAAATGGAGAAATTACTTACCTGATAATTTCGTTTTCCTTAGTGTAGACAGATGGACGCAGCATCTCACCCATGGCTGCCACAGAAAAAGGACGACCTCGGATAGCAAACCTCGAGACTAAGCAAATACGGGTAAGCCGCAGCCTACCCCTAGTTCAAGACACCCACAGTTTGTCCAGAGTCTGCGTTAATTGGTTGAGTGCACTGGCGGTCTCCAATTTGGAAATTAGTTGAACCAGTTCAAGTTTTGCTCAAGTTTTTTAAGCAAAGATATATCCACAATGGCTTTTCGAAGAGAATGCTGAAGAGCTGAGGTTATTGCAGGGGTATATCTAGAGTGACGTTAGCTTTGAAATCTGACTCCGTCTCCCATCTGCTAGCAGAAGAGCATATAACTAACTGGTCCTGAGTCCATCTGTCTACACTAAGGAAAACGAAATTATCAGGTAAGTAATTTCTCCATTAGAATTGGTCCTGTGGCTCAGGCCACAACGCTCCAGGCTGCAATGCACAAGACTCACATTGAAGTCTCCTGGCCAAGGAGGACAGCAGAATGTGGGCACAGCCAGAGTTGATACACCCAGAAAGGATGGAAAAATGGTTGCTGCTACTGTGGCAACCCCTGCTGTCCATAATGTGCACTAATGATGACTCTTGGCGAACAAATACGTTCTTTTAAAAATGATAAATGATCTAATGGAGTGATATTGAAATACACTGCATAATATTTGAGCTGCCTTTCTCATAGATGTTGCTCCTGGTGCTGGAATGGGAGCAGGATCTACTAGCAGCTGCTAAGGGCACAGGAAAACTTCTTAACTTAGTACGTGTTTAAAATAGACTGCCTTATGCTTCTCTGTGAGGGGGAAAAGTAAAGCTCACTTTTAAATTTGCTACCCTGTGAATATGCTTTGCATATTTCAGGAGTTGGCATCCTTGAGTCATTTGAATAGAGGGTTCTGTAATGTTTATATTTTCTTTTCTTCCTAAGTATGTGCAGTAGCTAAAATAAAAAAAATTGTATTAAAAATAACATAACACAAAATCTGAATCTTATAAATCTATTAATATCCTCTAATCAGGATAGTAATGTCAGTTATGATGCTTAGCTGCAAATTGAGAACTGCCTTCTATCTACACATGCAGAATTGGTAAATCCATCAAGTATCAACCTTTAAATGCAACCAGTCTAATTTGTAAGGTCTTTCTGCTTGTGTTTCCTTTCAACAGTTATTCTTATACCCAGGAGACCAATTTTATTTGATCCCAGTGGGGTCTTACACAAGAAGATAGATAATGTTTAGTTAAGTTGCTAAGGCAGATACGCAAATCATTTTGTTCATAACCTTTTGTGTAATTCTTTTCTTTTTCTTTTTCTGTCCAAAGTATCCAGAATTATTTGCAAACTTGCCCATTCGCCAACAGTCAGGCATTTTGCTATATGGGGCTCCTGGGACAGGGAAAACTCTATTGGCAGGAGTAATTGCTCGGGAGAGTGGAATGAATTTTATCAGCATCAAGGTAAGTTAAATACTTCTTTAGGGGCACAATTCACTAAGGAGTAGATTTTAAAAGCCCTGCGAGCCGCCGGGATGCACGTAAGTCCCGGGGCTTTGCTTGGGGGGCGGGGCCAGAGGCGTGATGGCGGTCCGGGGGCGGGGCTGAGTGCTCCGGCACAGCGGCCTGTGCCGGGGCAGGGAGCCGGCGACGCGAGGCAGGTGTAACTCAACGAAATAAGATAGGGGAGGGGGATTTAGTTAGGGCTGGGGGTGGGTTACATAGGGGAAGGGAGGGAAAGGTGGGGGGGACGACAAAAAAAAAGTTCTCTCCAAGGCCGCTCTGATTTCGGAGCGGCCTCGGAGGGAACGGAGTCAGGCTACGCTGCTCGGCACACGCAGGCTGCCGATTTTGCGCAGCCTTGTGCACGCCGACCCCGGCTACGTAGCCGCGCGTATCTTTTAAAATCCGGCGTACTTTTTTAAAATCTGCCCCTAAGCATTTTTCTCCCCTAGAGACAAAATGAGAGAGAATCCTTAGTGCAGTAGGCCTTAAGTGCATCTATTAGCATAAATCTGCATATCTAGCAGGCATATGCCCCTAAATTGGTGGTCTATTTTTTATAGAACATACCAAAATGATAAATTTAAAACAGACATAATGAAGATGACCTTGCTGAGGTCCCAGCCGGCAGGTAGAAAAGTAGGAGTATCTGGCAGCAGCACTGATGAACTGTGTGGAGGACGAAAGTAATTGGCACAGGAAACTGAAACTCCTACTCATTCCTCGAGAAGGAAAACTTAGTGCTGCCACTGCCCAATATGTTATATACCCATTCTGTGGAAAAGCAGGAGTTGATTTCCAGTATTGTTGGTCTGGCACATTTGAATTCAGTGGAAAAAAGTGTTGGTATTAGTGCATCATGTGTGTGCAATATGGCAGTATTGATTTTAGAAAAGAGAGTGTTCATGAATAAGGCATTTCATCCTAATCAGTTCAAATGTTCAAAGACTGTATACCCTCAATATAAGAAGACAGCTTTTAAATGAAGTATTTTCTCTGCAAATGTGGGGCTTCCTTCGAGATATCCTGCACCCAGCCCTTCCTCTCGCATTCAGCAATGTATAGGTTTGGACTTCGGGAGGCAGAGGCAGGATCTCAGAACCTTTTAGTATTGGTAGGGGAACGAGGCAGGGTTGTCACCTGTCCTGGATGCTATTCAACCTGGTAATTGAACTACTGGCCCAAGCTATGTTAAACTCTCAGGATATTCAGGGCTTCCATTTGGGCAAAGGTATCCACAAAATCTCCTTATATGCAGATGATGCCCTCCTTTAATTGACAAATCTTCCACATTCTATAGCAGAATACAGATCCTTTTGGATCGCTATGGCTCCTTGTCAGGATACATGATAAACTATTCTAAGTCAGAAATTACACTAGCAGGTGGGGGGTGGGATAGTAATGCAGAGGGGTTAGATATATCCAGAAAGCTCAGTCTGGTTTCAAGTACTTGGGTATAGGATCCCAAAGATCTTTGAAAATTATATAACTATGTGCCATTAATGGCTAAAATCAAGGTAGACTTGGGGAATTGGACACCTCACCTGATTTCTTTGATAAGCAGAGTGAATTTGATTAAAAATAGCTAGTCTTCCAAGATTGGTCTATCCCTTTATGTGCATCCCATGTGATGTACCTGTAATGACATTCCAACTCCTTAGAGGAGCAGTGACTAGTTTTTTATGGAAGGGTAAATCCCCGAGACTGGAATATCAAATATTGGTTAAACATAGAGACTCAGGTGGACTGGGACTCCCAGAGTTCCAGTGGTACTATTGGGCCTGTCGTATGGTATGTATCCGTGCCTGGATAAGTGATGAGCTGTCACAACCTGGGCTGGGAATGGTAAGAGAAGCAGCAAGGGGGGGTGCAGTTTGGCCTCCTTGTTGCAAATGCCTTTCTCCTCTAACCCACTCAGGTCTATCCTGAGAAACCATTCAATGATAGCACATACTTTGAGGGTGTGGAAGGCGGTAAAGCATCATATTACAGCCTTGGATACAACAGTGTCATATATGGCAACAATAGTACAGAATCTGCTCACGTTAAAGTGCACTTTCTCTCCAGAAATGGAGAGTTGGGCTGCGGTTGGATTTGAAACACCTTGGTCAATTGACAGATAATGGTAGCATAAAATCCTTCATGGAGTTGGTTGCAAAATTCCGGATTCCTCCATTCCACATTGATACCTTTTATTTGCAATTGCTTAAAGATATCTTTCAAATTGTCATACTGGATCCTGAAATGGTCAAAAGTGCAGGGGTGGAGGTGGTGTTATGCGCAAGAGGGAAAGCAAGGCACTTGATATTGGTGCTTTATAAATCTAGCAGGGCAAAATTATATGAGACAGTAACATCTCCAGAATTGATTCAGCAGTAGAATGTAGATTTGAATACAAACTGGGATACCGAATTCTATATGGAAAAGATCACGGAAACTTATGATATGTTGTAAAGGACAGGAATTGCTGTATGTTACTGAATTGCTTGTACCAAACTCCATTTCTCTTTTCAAAATTTAATAGTGATAAAGCATGCTGGCAGGAATGTGGTGGAATTGTTTTCATGTGCAGTCATTCTGGGCAGAGGTATTTCTAACATTTGCGGACAGAGATTGCAACCGGACCCTGCATTATGTTTTATGGGTCGGTGAGTTGATCGATCTAGAATGAGAGGATGCTGAGGGTTAGTAGGCCAGCTACTGCATGCTGCAAGACTGACAGTGGCCCCACTTTTGAAAGCGGTCTTCAAGGATACGGTGTTAGGGGGGAAAAAAGAAGGAAAATATTGCTCCGATGGAAGATCTCACACACCTGCTCCGGGAGGCTGAAGAAGATAAATATGTCAGGGTGGGCTCCTTACTGCATATGGAGGTATCGAGATGTTACTGCTTAGGAGACTGAATGGGCAGCACGTGGAGGCTGGGGAAATTGATACATAAAATCTATCTATTACCATGTTTGAAGTGCCATGATTGTATCTTGATCTGGCAGAAGCATAATGTAATTCTGTACTGTTATAAAATAAAAAGTTACACACACAAAAAAAAAAAAGTTTGGACAAGTTCCTGGAGGAGAAGTCTATAAACTGTTGTTAATTAAGTTGACATGGGGAATAGCCACTGCTTATTACCAGCATTAGTAGCATGGGATCTATTTAATGTCTGGGTACTTGTATCCTGGTTTGACCTCTGTTGGAAACAGGATGCTGGGCTTGATGGACCCTTGGTCTGACCCAGTAAGCCAACTTCTTATGTTCTTAGGATTTTCTTACTTTGAAGGCACAGCAAAGATTTGTTAATTCTTTTGGAAGTTAAAGCAAACAAAATTACTGAGTTTATTATTTGTTTTTAATTACTACCATATCAGACTGGTGTTCTGTGTGTTTTACAACATACATAAATTAATACAAATGTGCTTTGTGCAATTTGCAGCATAAATACAAAAGTCAAAACAAATGTGTAAGTTGATACAAGTATACAGTATGGTTCAATAAATAAGATGAGCAGTAGGCAGTAGAGATCAGTATTAGATGGGTTGGAGGTAGATTCACGTGGCCAGTGTGCCATCCAGTGTAGGATAGTCATTGTAGGGGTAGAACTAAGTATAAAGGAGGGGTGCTCATTAGATTTTAGAATTATGTCTGGGAAGGTGGATCAGAATTGCCAAACCTTGCAGAGTTTTCTGAAGCCTAGGTAGTACTTGGTGGCTCTTAAGTCCTTTGAGATGGTGTTTTCTAGTTTGGGGCCCAGATAGGACAAGGCCCTGTTAGCTTTAGTTAATCTTGCCTCAGCTATGGGTGAGATGTGCAGGCAGATCTCTTGTGGTGATTGAAGAGTTTTTGTCTGTGATATCTAGAGTCAGCTGGTCTGTTAAGATATTTCGGGCTCTTAGTGTATTGTAGGAAGAGAATTCAGAATTCATCCCTGCTGACAACAGGCAGACCATGTAGGTTGTGCAAGCAGCATGCATATTTCTAGGACAGTTTCAGTCCTAGACGTATGCATGCTGCTGTGTTTTGGACCAACTGGCGGTGGTGATTTGCATTTCATTCCTGACAATACTGCTCACTGTGTTTGAAAGTGCCTTTGTGCATTCTTTTTAGATTTTCCCACTGTTTTGAATCTATATAAACTAGCCGTTAAGCCCGTAACAACGGGCTACATTTAAAAAAATGTTTTCGGTCCATTTCCTTCCCACTTCCTCCCCCCTCGTCTCCCCTCCCCCTCTCCTCCCTCTCCCCCCCTCACCTCCCCCCTCATCTCCCCTCCCCTCCCCCTCTCCTCCCTCTCCCCTCACTCTCTCCTCCCTCACTCTCACCTCCCCCCTCCCCTCCCCTCACCACTCCCCCCACCTCACTCACCTCCCTCCCCCACCTCACTCTCACCCCCTCCCCTCACTCTCCCCTCCCCTCATCTCACTCTCCCCCCTCCCCTCACTCACTCCCCCTCTCTCAATCCCCTCCCCTTTCAGCTCATCTACAACCGGCAGACGGGGGTGTCCCTCCCTCGCGCCGCCGCTACTGCTCCTCCCTCCCTCGCGCGCGTCGCCGCCACTGCTCCTCCCACTCCTGCTTGTTGTTGTCGTCGCCGCCGCCGCGGCTACTGCTCCTCCTGCTCCTGCTCGTCGCTGCCGCTCCTGCTCGTTGCTGCTGCCGCCGCCGCTCCTGCTCCTAAGGAGCAGGTGCCATTTTTTTTTTTCGGGCACGCTCCGCTCTGGCCGACGTGCTCTCGCCCGCGCATGCGCTGTAGAGCTGCTCTCTACTGCGCATTTGCGGCACGTCGTTCAGGGCTCCTTTATCTAGTAGATGGCTGCATTGACCTGTAGTAAGTTGGGAGCGGACATGGCTTGGGAAACATCTGGAGGATAAAGAAGCCAGACTCTGGCTGGATCCTCACACACAGTTTTAATTAGAGGAAAGCAAAATACAAAAGAGAGGTTTATCATCTTTGCAGTCCTGGTAGCAGTCAAATATTAAACACAACTTGTCCCCGCATAGGCTGGCTTTCTGCCTGTACCCTGAGGCCTCCCTAATCCTTCTAGGCCCTGTTGTCTTATCCTCTGGTTAAGGCTCTGACTTTGGGCCATAATACCTTGCTAGGCTGGTCTTTAAGGGAGGACCAGGCCGGATAGCCATGGCCAGTCCTTTAAGGTGTTCTGGGGGAGTTTCCTGTATATTCCCTCACATGATCCACCCAATGAAGACATTACCTAGACTCAAAGTATGAATATAGCATGATCAATTAAAGTACGGATGCAGGCAAGGATATTTTTAAAAAAATAGGCATAGTCATAAGAAAAAGTGCCTATCTTTTATATTAGTAAAAACAAAAAGAGCAGTATCAGGAGAAATAAAATATAGTAGGTCTACTTAAAGGTAACCTAGGAATAAGAACAAAAAGAGGAAGCAAATGAGCCAAAAAAAGAGGTAAGTTAATTTGAATACTGTAGCTAGTACTGCAGTGTAAACTAGTATTACATGAATGTAGGTGTGCTGTGCTATGCAGCTTTCAGGGTTCTCTTTAGTGCCAACCAAAATGCAGAAAATATTTGGGATTTTATCAGTGTAATATAGCGACATTTTATTTTTTAATGATTTTAGTGTATTTTAGAAATTTGAAAAATGCTGCTAATTTTGCTGAGGGGATCTGGCTGGCAGGCTGTCTTTCCCAGGAGCTGGCTGGACCATGGTGATGAGTGGCAGTGAAACGCTCCTAAGAAATACATACTGCGAATACATACTCTTGTTTGCTTTCTTCATTTCTGTTAGAAGTTCCCTCTCCCAAGTTAGCCTGCTTATGAGTCGCACATGAGCGCTCATTCTCCATCTATGGTTCCAGTTTATAAAACTCACTGCCAACTAATCTGCAGCTGAGCAGGGACTCAAAAAGCTTTAAGAAGCTTCTAATTTAAATCATTTTATTAAGCAACAGCAGTACAAACAAACAGTGGCACACACTCTGTTCTGGTGCGCACCCGCACAACTAGGTAAGAATGTTACTTGCTTACGTTCTTCCCCATATGTAATCCCTCCCCCCACCCTCATACAGTCTGAAGATGTGACCAGTGAATAAACATGAAGACAGCATAAAGGACAAGTAATAAATAGATGCATACTAGCTGTCTCTTCATAGATAATGTACTCGCCATCAATAAAAAAAAAAAAAAAAAAAAGGAAGAAGCTTCAACAAGCAACTTCCAATGAAATTACAAAAGGCAATAGCAATGATTAACAGGCATGGCTCAGATGCATTCCCTTCCCCGCCACTCTTTTACAAAGTCTATACCACTGATTTTAACAAAGATAAAATAAGCGAATAAATAAATACATATAAAGGGAAGAGTACCACAAATGCACATTCTAAGGATTATTGATCACCAGGCTTTTTGCTTTGGGAGAAAGCAACTGCAGATACTGGTCCCATATGGACGTGAAATGCAATTTGCTCTTGAAGAATCTCGTGATATCTACATTTTCCATTTGCATTAGTGCATGTAAACTATTTCTCCAAGCCCAATATGCAGGTGCATCTTTATCACACCACAAGGACAGCACAGCCTTTTTCCACAGCAGCCAAGCTTTCCGAAGAAAAAAGCGGTCCCCCTACCCACATTATCCAACATCTGTTATGTTTTACATTTCTAGACTACTTCCTTGAACCAAAGTAGAACTTATAGCAGTTTACAAAGGGAAATAAATAGTGCAATAACAATAAACATACATTAGTACATTAAGAAATTAATACACCAGTAAAATACATTAATATAAAAAAGCTAATACCTCAAAAATACAAGAGTATATCAAATTGGAAAAAAATGAAACCAAGCCTATGTTCACCAGGGAACCTAAGCTATAAGCCAGCTAACAAAATATCCATTTAATATTAGAATAACCATCCAAGCATATCCCGTACTCTCAGCCTACCCAATACCCCTAAATAATGTTAGCCCTCAGTTTTCCAGCTGCTCCTGAAAGCAGGATCAGCTAAAGTGTCTCTCCCCAGATGACATCACAGGGAGGTGGCGGGCAGTGGTAGTCCTGGTCTGTGTCCTTTTGGATCCCTGCAATCTAGCCACTAGGTGTCGCCCTTAAGCAACGACTGTTGTACCCACTGCCCTGCATTGTGAATGCTGCCTCAGAAACATTTTAATAAACCCCTAGATTTATTGATCATACTTCTTCAATATGATCTGTACAGCCTATGACAAACTAAAAAGTCTGCATGTTTTGAGAGCTGCGGAAGCCCATAGTTGTGTGATGCTGAAGCTAGTTTAGAAGGAATATGAAAGTATTTACATACCACCACTGCATGGTTTAGGTAGCAAAATCTATGAATCAATTTTACTTGGCAAATTTTGACGCAGAATATATTAGTGAATGGATTTTTATAAATGAGTGAAGCTGAGGTAGAAATAGTGCTTTAAAGAAACATTTAAGCGCTGTGGACAAATGCTGTATTTTAGTGTTGTATGCTGTCAGAAAGAGCATTTATATTGAAAACTATTTTCTCCATGACTATTTTCACTCTGTTAAGTTCTTACCAAAGAGTGTAATGGGGGTCTTGCACTTCTGCAAAAGCTTCATGATAGGCTCTGCAGGGAGGGTAGAAGTCAGCTTGATAATTGGCATCTAAAGACTAACCCTGAATGACAAAATAACTTTTTTTCCCCCCTATTTTGAAGATGTGTACCCTTCAAGAGTATTTCAAAATAACCATTTACCTTTTGAGTTTGGTTACCTGATATGCTTATTTAAAAGGAGTGTCACCTGCACAGACTTGTCTGTTTGTCCATTAGTTACTGAATCTGATTTAAACAGGTAGTAAACCTGTGGCCAACTCAAAACTGCATTACTTTTTTTTCCTTTCTTTTACAGGGCCCAGAGCTGCTTAATAAGTATATTGGAGCTAGTGAACAAGCTGTACGAGATGTCTTTAACAGGTGATTGCAGATTTGCCCAGCAGTAAATTCTACACTTCATGTTTGTCGTTGGTAATTTTAAACAAAATGTTAATGTATTTGTAATGCACCACTTAGAGATTTATGTATGAAGCAGCTTACAATCTTAATCAGGGCCGGATCTAAGATTTTGGCGCCCATAGGTAGAGTGCGTTGACGGCACCCCTTTGAAACTATGCCAGCACATGTCCCTAAAGCAAGCAGAAGCAGGCTCCTCTTTGGTCTGGATGTTTGGTACCTTCAAAATTTGGCACCCTAGGCAGTTGCCCGTGTTTCCTGTGCCTAAATCTGGGCCTGGTCCTAATGAATTCTGTAAGTTTTAGTTTTATGGAACATTTCTGAGCTTGTAGTCTGTCCACTTTGGACAAGTACTCCTTATTTCAGCGTTTCCCAACCAGTGTTCCGTGGCTGCAGTCTTCATTCTCTTTCCTTCATGGCCTGCAGAATGCCCTCCTGGCAGTAGGTGGGGTTGGAGAGCTGCTCTTATCTGCAGCTGTTCCTGTCTTTTTTCCTCTGCAACAAGAGCTCTGTAGTCTTGCCAGACCTGCTGGCCCAGTGCAATTCTGATTGCAGAGGGAAGCCAGCAGAGGAGGAAGAAGCCAATATTAGGTAAGTGCTGCTCACAGATTTCTACCATTTATTTATTTTATTTAGCATCTCTTATTATTCACTAACTCCACACAGTGTTTGTTGTGAAGTACAAAAAAATTCATAAAATTACATTAAAACAAAACAATGACCATAAAATACAAATATACAGTGCTAACAATAATACAATGCATAATTCAAATATTAAATTCCTGCATAAAATAAAATGCTTATACTTGTTTCCTGAATATTATAATATCAGTAATGAGGCATATTTCTCATGGTAACGCATTCTGTAAAATGGGTGCTATATATGAGAATGCTGAATCACGTATAGTTTGAAATCGATAATCTTTTAATAATTTTATTTTTATTTATTTAAGTTTTTCTATACCGGCATTCGCGATAAAAATCGCATCATGTCGGTTTTTAATAATGGTATTAGACGGTATCATGTCGGTCTAATAATAAAAATCGCATCATGTCGGTCTAATAATGGTATTAGACGGTATTTTTGGATTGCAAGCTTCGCCCTGGCCCATATCTTTTCAAGGTACCAGCAAGTCCACATAAATTATTACCTTGCAGCAATTTAAAAACTATGAGCCCTATTATAAAATGCACTCTCCTACATACAGGCAGCGAGTGCAATTACACTAAAACTGGTGACCTATGCTCAGTTCAACTAATACCAGACAAAATTTGCGCCGTTACATCTTGTAATAATTATAATGCACGTAATGCACACCCCCATTTCCAGGACATGGGGGGATGGGAGAGCTGAATGTGCCATGGGATGTAGGGGAAATGGAAAAGGTGGTGATGTCATGGTGGGTTACCAAAATAAACACTTAAATACTGGCAGCTTAAAGAAAGATCTTTATTTAGATGAAGTATGGAAAATTCCAGAAGATTGCAAGATTACCAGCAAGGCAATTCAGAAGCAATCTTTCAGAGCATTATTTACACAATAGATTAAATACATTATCACCTTCAGCTTACACAGTGAGTTAGTTTGCATAACATTTTCCTAATTGGGTGTCAGTAACATCCTTTTAATAGGATAGTATTATAATTGCATCTCCTGTATGTTAATGAGGCTGGGATTCTTATAAGTCGTGTGATTTATTGTAAATTGAGCCCAGAAAACAGGAAAAAAATGTAAAGCTGAACTTGACTTCTGGCCTGCATTCTACCATTTCAGCAAATTCTGTCATGTCAGTAACCTTGAATAATTTTACAAGTATGATCAGTGTAATTTCAGAGTACAGTAATAACTTCATAGGAAAATCTTTTCAAAGCATACTAACAAGTTATCCATCTAAATGGCTTTGAATATTGAGCTCAGAATGTTCCTTCTATTTCTGTGGGGGCAACCATGATGAATTTTTATATTTTGAATAAAGCAGAGCATAACAAAACAGGAAGAACTTGTTTCCAGTGTACTGTTTGGAGCTCGTAGGGATCTATGGATGAGACAGGACAACTTTATAGTCTCTGCATACTAGACATTATATCAACAATTGGAGAATTTACATAGAGACAAGGTCTGATTTTATATTTGGTTCTTCATTGGTATAAAATGGGACAGGTTCTTCATTCCATCTAACTCAGTATCTTGTATTTTTCTGATATGTACATGCCCCTTTTCTTTCTTACTCTTCTCAGAGACTTTAGGTTTTATTTTACCAGTGTTGTGTATTTGCCTCATGTCTTTGTCCCGCTGAAAATAGATTTGTGCCTAAAGGGTTTATAAATAATTGGAATTATAGTTCAATATCAGTTTCATTTTGTGTTGGTTTTAGATAATTGAAACAAGTTTTATTATCTACTAAGGCACGGTCACATTCAGTGGTCTGCAGAGCAACAGGAATATAAACCAGTAACAGGCCACTTTGATTTGCATTTATTGCTAATTATTTGTATTATTTATCTGTTGTAAAGTCTATAATTATGAATAACAGTGATGAATTAGTGCATGGCTATGTGCTGATGGAGCACAATAATATGCTAAAAAATGATCTAGCTTATGTGCTTAAAAAAGACATCATTTGGAATCTTAGTCTTTAGCTTGTTGAATTTTGTTTGATTTTTTTTTTGTAACTTGGCAGTAGGTAAGAGGAATAGAATTGCTATGTACGTTCTTTGATGGTGATTATTCTGAGCAACTAAAACAAATCTGTGAGATAATGGAGGCATGTAATACAGGGATCCTCAAACTTTTTAAAGGAAGGGCCACATAGGAAATTTCAAATTGCCAAGAGGTGGGGAGGTCCCCCTCAGTTTACTGAGTGATAGGGTGAGGTAGGGAGGAGAAACATGACCTGTCCCTTTTGAATGAATGGTTTGAAATGCTGGAAAAGGGAGGGGACAAGATTCCCAGGGTGTGGTAGATAGTGACAGTAATATTTTTAGATTTCTTGGAAGTTGGCAACCCTGCCACACCCCTGGGAACCTTGCTCCTTGGCTTACCCTGCATGCCCCCTGAGGTACATGAGTAGTATATATTTGGCACATCCTTTTCCCTCTATCTCATTTGCTGCACTCCTATCACTCTTGTCCCATCCCCTCTCATTCCTTCACCTCTTTTCCCCCTCCCTTTCACCTGCTGCCTTAACCTCCCTTCCCTCTCATTCCATCCCTTCCCCCTTTTGCTTCACATTCACCTCTCCCCACTTTACTTCACATCCCATCCTTTCTCACTAATCCCTCTCCCCACTTTTCCCCTCCCTTCACTTCATTCTCACCAGTCCATTAACGGCTATTAATCAAATTTACTTAGGGAATAGCCACTGCTATTAATTGCATCAGTAGCATGGGATCTTCTTAGTGTTTGGATAATTGCCAGGTTCTTGTGGTCTGGTTTGGCCTCTGTTGGAAACAGGATGCTGGGCTTGATGGACCCTTGGTCTGACCCAGCATGGCAATTTCTTATGTTCCTCTCCTTCCCCTCCTTTTACTTCTCATTTCTCTGACTCTGTCTCTCTCTCTCCCTTCCTTTCCCTCACTCACCTCCCCCAATGGTGGCCATTGATCCATCCTTTCTCCTGCTGTCAGAGCTTGGCCAATCTCACCAACCTTTCTCACACTATGCATAAAAACCCCCCAGAAAGCCTTTCTACATGGGCCGAATCCAGTGGCACCAAGAAAAAGCATGGCAGGCCAGCAAAATGAGCTAAATCTGGGTTTTGGGCTATAGTTTGGGTACCCTGATATATTAGATAAAATTGACAAACTAAAGAGTAATAAATCATCAGAACCAGATGGTATCCACCTAGAATTATGAAAATACTCAAATAGGAAATTGCAAACCTATTAGTAGTAATCATTTAAAACAGACACAATACTTGCAGACTAGAGAGTGACTAGTATAATGCCAATTTGAAACAAGGAAGGATTCCAGAAATAATCCAGGAAACTGTAGTCTGGTAAGCCTGACATTGGTGCCAAGCAAAATAAGAGACTATTCTTGAAAACAAAATCACTGGCCATATAGATAGTCATGGCTTAATGGGGAAGAATCAACATGGTTTTAACAAAGGGAAGTCTTGCCTTACAAATCTATTAGATTTTTTTTGAAAGTGTAAATAAGCATTTAGATAAAGATGAACTAGTTGATTATAGTGCACTTGACAAAGTCCTCCATGAGAGATGACTCTAGAAATTAAAAAGTTTTGGGATAGGAGACCGTGGCCTATTATGGATTGATAACTGGTTAAAAGAGAGAACTGAGGGTGGGACAAAATGGTAAGTTTTCCAAATGGAGAAAGATGATTAGTGGATTACCACAGGAATCTGTATGTGTACTGTTTTTTGGGATTTTTTTCCCCAATATATCTTTGAGGCATACAACATAGTTAGCTATACAAATTATATGGTACATCTCCACAGTTTTTGCTAAGCCCCCTTCCCCCATCCTCCCCCCACCCAACCTCTTCCGCACATTCATACTGGCATAAACATGAAAACATTTCCCATTGCTTAAGGGAATCCTAGAAATAAAAGATAAAGTTAAAGTGAAGTCTATTCAATCAATCGGTCATTAATCCAGTGCATATAACTCCTGCAAAGAGTCTGGTAATGAACAAAAAACCGAGATCCAGGATTCCTTAAATAACTTCTTCTTTTGGGAAAACCATTGATACATCGAACCATATTCCATTTGAAAAAGTTTTTAGTCATTGATGTCGTCTTCATTCCTATTGTGGGGGGCTCAGGTTTAATCCATTGAAGTAGAATACACTTCTTGGCAATTAAACACACCTTAGAGAAAAATTGTATGTTATCAGAGTTAACTCTCTCCTCCCCATATAGTTATTTAACAAACAGAGCAGGACCACTTCTTGTAAGGTCTGGACCTGCGTGTCCTTCCATTTTCGTGAGATAGCACATCTTGTCGCTGTGACAGCATATTTAATAAATAAATTGATATGTGGGTGTTCCAAATGTTTGAGATGTTTCACTTTTCTTCGCTTTATTTTCTATTATTTTCTTGCCCTTGCATTCACCCTTGAGGGAGGGAAGGGGTTGGGTAGTGGGAGGGGATTTATATTGCTCTGTTTCTTATACTGGTGTTATTTTAATGCCCATTCATTTGTCTAGATAAGGTTCATAATTCTGTGTTCATATATAAAGTACAAATGGATACTGCACTCTTTTTGTTGTTGAGCAACCAAAATCAATAAAATTTATAAATTAAAAAAAAAAAGAAAGAGCAGGACCAGCGAATCTGTGTGCATTAGAGAACCGAGCACATCACGTATAGATTCCCAAAATGCCGTTATAACAGAGCATTGCCAAAAACAATGAATCAATGAGGCGAGTGGACTATCGCACTTTAGGCAGTGATCATTTTCTATCAACCCCATTCTGCATACTCGTTGAGGTGAGAATACCACCTGATAAAAAAAAACTGATTTGTAGCTCCCTGAGAGTAACATTTAGAAACCTGAAAAATCGTTGCATAACAATACCGCAATGTGAGTATTTTATTTTTTATTTATTTATAGGTTCTTTTATACCGAGGTACGTAAAGGAATACATCACCTCGGTTTACAGTGAAACAATAATTTAGCAACCAGCTTTACATATAACAGTTTAAAACAGTAAAAACAATTAACCGAAAAGACTTTACAGAATATGCTGTACATCAAGATCTTCTCCAACATCTGTTTGCCATTTCTGGACAAGGTTACTAAAGATGGGATAAGGTTTGACTTGTAGAAACATGTAAAGACGTGACAAGGAGCCCTGCTCATTTGCAAGTTTAACAATAGAGAGAAGGAAGAATTGTCCAGCGCCCCAAAGGCTGCTCTCTGGATCCTATGAAAATGCGCCCGTAATTGCCCATACAATAGAAAATGCTCATTCTGAAATCCAAATTTATCTTTGCACTCCTCAAAAGAGTACAAACCCCCTGAGCTAGGATTTATGAAATCTTGCAAGTGTCAGTCTGAGGGGTCTTGCATATCCTCTGATTTGGGGAGCACTGAAGAAAGAATCCTTGGGTTGCTTCTTAAGGGCAATTGAAATAATACATGAATTGCCAGAGAGAAAAATTTACAAATTAAAGCCCAAATATGATGGATACCTCACATTAATGCTAAAATGTCTTAATCCCTTCAGTTCTTCCACCCTGGTATGTAGAACAAATTTTGGGTTCAGAGACGCACAGAGGGCAATCACCAGTGGGTAATCTGTATACTCTGGTTGTTTGCAAAATCTATCTCCCAGAAAGCACAAATTCGCTGCCCATGTATATAATTTAAAATCCAGTACCCCCAAATCACCATACACTTTTGGAGCTCTTAACGTCTCATAAGAAATTCATGCTCTTTTACCTCGCTAGATAAATATTCCTAACATTTTTTGTATGGTCTGCTATTCCTTAAAATGTAAATAGCCAGGGATCATAAGGAGAAAGTATAACAATATAGGAGCTATAACCATTTTTCAATAAGCGGCGGAACATTAATAAAGTACCATTGAGCTGGGCACTTCTGTATATGAACACCTAAGTATTTAATATAGTCACCCGCCCACTTAATCGGAAAGTCTTCCCAGCTCCTCTGCTGGAGAACCTGTCAACTCAAATGCCTCCCTTGTATCTAAATTTAACTTAAATCATGAAAAGGCTTGATATTTAGTAAAGAGAGGAAGTGTTGCCTTAGCATTGGATAATAAACAAGATATCAACGAAGAATGAGGACTTGATCTGAAATTTACCCAAGGTCATTCCAGTAACTTCCCTTTGCTGGCGCAATTTGAGAACGAGAGGTTCCACTGTCAAGATAAACAGTAATGGGGACAGGAGGCAACCCTGTCTAGTCCCCC
Source organism: Rhinatrema bivittatum (assembly GCF_901001135.1). Taxonomy (NCBI): domain Eukaryota; kingdom Metazoa; phylum Chordata; class Amphibia; order Gymnophiona; family Rhinatrematidae; genus Rhinatrema; species Rhinatrema bivittatum. The sequence continues at coordinate 169,934,970 of NC_042616.1, read as the reverse complement.
TCCTGAGTGGGAATGCCTCAGAGAAGTGTCCATTAAAAGATTCTAGCAGACAGATTGGAGTACAGCAAGGTAATTATACTGGTAAATTCGGCCCATAAAACCAAATTCCCATAAAGTTTGAAATAAAAGTGGCCAGGCAACTCTATCAAAGGCCTTTTCTGCATCACATCTGGCTGAGAGTGGCTCCTTGATAGAATTGTTGCTGCACCCCACCAGTACTGCATGTATTTTGTGTAGATTAGAAGTGACGCATGACCCAGAAACAAAGCCCACTTGATCAGGTGATATTAACCTGGGCATTAAATACTTCAAGCGGTTGGCCATAGTCTTAGCATATAACTTAATGTCTAAATTTAAAAGTGATATAGATCTATGAGAGGTCCTGGCTTAGGTAACACCACAATAGTAGCTTCCCTAAGTGCAGCAGGCATTGAACCCTCTTTACACATGGCCTCAAATACTATGTGTATACAGGGACATCATTTATTAAAGATTTATAAAACAAGCATCTAAACCATCTGGTCTGGGTGCCTTCAGTGAAGGGAGGGATTGAACAGCCTCCTGTATTTCCCATAGAGTAATGTTCCAATTTAACCTCTGTAGTTCCCCCTCAGTGAGTCGTGGGCACTCCAAGCCTTGTCAAAACTCAGATATCTCTGCAGAGGCTATAGGTTCAGCAGCGTAAAATTGCTGATATTATGTACTAAATATTTGGGCAATGTCATCCGTAGATGTCACTAGGTTGCCCGCCTCAGTTTTGATAAAAGAAATATATTCAGATGATTCCTTGCTCCGTAGCAGATTTGCCAGTAAGCGCCCTCATTTGTTCCCAAAGCGAAACTGATATTTTATGTATCTGAGCGAGTCTACTGCCCTTGCATGTAAAAAGTGTTCAGTGCAATCTGTGTAGTTTTAAATTCCTCCACAAGGGCCCGGATGAATCACGTGGCATTTTGCTCTTACATGCCTGTAACCTTCTCTCTGTAGCCACAATTTCTGAGTTTTGTTTTTTATAGGTATAACTAACATAACTAATTATGTCACGCCGAAGGACTGTCTTAGCTGTTTCCCAAATATGGGTTAATCTAGATGATGCCCATTGAATTCCACAAACTCCTGCCATTTACGCTGCAGATAGGGGGGAAACTCAGGATCTTTGGTCAGATAAATGGGCATTCACCAGTTACCCGGGCTTCTGGGGTCCCCCACTTTTAGACTACCCAAGACTGGGCAATGATCTGAAATAATCAAATCTTCTATGGACACCTTGAGAAAGCGGGGTAATAGAAGCTCCGATACTAACAAGTAGTCGATCCTAGTTCTGGTGGAATGGGCCCTGGCAACATGCGTGAAGTCCCTTTCTCCTGGATGCAGTAGGTGCCAGAGATCAAGCAGATGTAGGTTTTACACAAAAAATGGGGTCCTTTTATTCTCACCAAGAGGGTGACCACCTCCAGCTGGTTGCCTATCCAATTCCAGATCAATTATACAATTTGTCTCCCCCTCCAAGATCACTGGATAATTGCCAATTTGAGAAATTTGAGCCAGGAGGTTCACAAAGAAAGAATGCTCATATTTATTACGGGAATATGCTGATAATATAAGAACAGTGGAGCCCATAAGTTTCCCCAGTACCATAATCTATCTACCCACAGAGTCCACTACATTGTTTAGCATCTGAAAGGTCATTGTTTTATGAACAAAGATAGCAATACTGCAGCTTTTGGTGGTCTCAGCAGCATGAAAAACCTGCACCACCTACTGCTCCTTAATTTATTGGCTTCCTTGGAACTTAAGTGAGTTTCCTCTAAGCACACTATTTTAGCCTGTAATTTGTTCAAATGGCTCGGTACCTTTTCTCTTTTAATCGGGGCACCCAGTCCGGCTACGTTTCAGGTAAGTAAATTAACCACCATACCTAGAAGGGCAATCTAGAGAAAACCCTGAAGGAAACGACTCAGTGAACCCAAACCTCAAAACCCCCGGCAAAGCAACTGCAGCCCATTATAAAACATTAAAACTGATTCACAAAAATCCTTCACAAGAAAAAAGTTGCTAATATGAAAAGTCATACCAGATGAGATGAAATATACTACTCCCACAGAGCCTAGCCCCCTCCCCCCACCCACCCTATCCTGCAAATACCAACCAATATCCCCTAACCCCCCCCCCCTCCCCAGTTCCCCCAGCTCAGTGTTGAGTATCCAAATGGTCTCTGCTATAGAGACTAGAGGTCATACTACATGATAGACATGCTCAGCCACCACCACTTGGGCAGCCCGACCACAAAGTAATAGAACATTAATATCTCAACAGTAACAGAACAGGTTGCACAAAGAAAAATACACTGAGTGACCTGAAATTCAGCGCCATAACGAGTTGGAGAGGCTGAAAGATGGTAATGATGATAGGCCTGCCTCTCCATCTTCCTCCCACTTTGATAAAGCTGCTTCTCAAAAATAAGTGAAATAAAAAAGAAAAAACCTGGACACACAATCCTGTCACAAGCTTGCAAAACCCTGAGGCCAGTAATCAACTAGCCTCAAGTAAATGTGGCATCATCTGCTGTTATAGACTCCACAAATGTCGCTGCCTCCCATGCGTCTCCAAAACGTTTCGCACTTCTTTGGTGCCAGTCCGCAACTTTATGGGGTATAGTAGAGAGAAGTGAACATTTTTTCGCGCCAAAGCTGAGCAGACCACAGAATTCCTTCCGAAGATTCGAAACTCTCAGAGAAATCTTGGAAGAGCAGGATCTTTTTATTATCAAACTGCATCTCCTTATTTTACCGGTAGTGTTGTAAAATTGCAACCTTCTGTGCATAGTTAAGAACCTTGGTGGTGACAACACGGGGTTTCTGTGCAGCTGCAAGCTTTGGCCCAACCTGTGAACACGCTCAGTCATCCCCGCTGGATTGACTGCCAGTGAAGCTACCTCGGCTGTCAGCCATTTTTCTAACATCAGTACCAGATCCCAATCCGGAATTCTTTCAGGTAGACTCACAAACTGAAGGTTTTTCTGGCACAGTCTATTTTCTAAATCATCGATTTTGTCATCTCTCTCACGAGCAGCTTTTTCTAGGGCCTCCGCCTTTCTTTCTAACAATCCCACATCATCTTCCTACACTTCTGCAATTTGACTGAGTCTCGTATCTAAGGCAGCCATGACTGGTGTGGTAATGCTCTCCTCCAACAACTCGTCCTAAGGAGCTGCGGATGAATCCAACTTAGCGGCGTCCATTTTAGGACCCAGGGCTTTCACCCTTTCCTGCCTTCTTCACTTCTTTACTGGCCATTAGTTAGGCTACAGCAGCAGAAATAACCGTTCAGAGTAAACAGGAATATTTTGCAGGGTCGGTAGATACGTTCTAGTCAAGCTAATGCAGGCAAAGTGCAGAAAATTTGAAGTGGCTGGAGCTCTGTCTTCCCACATCTTACTGAGCCCACCACATCACGTGACCGGGACCGGTGCTGTTTAATATATTCATAAATGGTCTGGATAGGGGAATGAGAGAGGTGATCAAATTTGTAGCCAATACAAAATTATTCAGGGTTGTTAAAACAACCGCAGATTGTGAGGAAATGCAGACAGACTTTATGAGCATAGAAGACTGAGAAACTGAATGGCAGATTTAATTTAATGTGGTAAAGTGCAAAATGATGCACAGTGGGAAAAATAATCCCAACTACAGGTACACATTGCTAGGTTCTGTATTGGGAATCACCACCCAGGAGCTTTGAGTCCATGTAGGCAATACATAGAAATCATCATCTCAATGTGCGATGGCAGTCTAAAAAAAAAAAAAAAAAAGTTAGGAATGGAGAATAAAACAGAAAATGATATATTGCTTCTGTATCGATCTATGGTGTGACTTCACAATGAATATTGTATGCAATTCTGGTTATCCTACCCAAAAATGAAAAACAGCAGAACTAGAAAAGGTGTAGAGAGGCCACAAAAATGATAAAGGGAATGGAACAGCTCACTTTTTTAGGGCTCTTCAGCTTGGAAAACAGTTGGATGAGAGGGGCATGAAAGAAATTGATAAAATCATGAATGGAGTGGAACAGACTAAATAAAAGATGGTTAATTACTCCTTTCAAATAATGCTAAAATAAGGGGACACTCCATGAAACTAACAACCAGCAGTCTTAAAACAAATCATAGAAAATATTTTTTCACTCAACCTACAATCAAGCTGTTGAATCTGTTGCCATAGGGACATGGTCAAGGCAATTAGCATAGCTGGGTTTAAAAAAAAAAAAAAAAAAAAAAGTCTAACACATGGTAAGCCAGGTAAATTAAGGAAAGATATCACTATCCCTAGGAGTGAGTAACAGGAAATCTACTTTATGGGATCTGGTGGTTACTTGTGACCTAGAGTGAACACTATTAAAGAAGGATTATTTAGCAGTTTTCTATACCGACCTTCATAGTAGATAACCATATCGGATCGGTTTACATTTTAACAAAGGGTAAAACTGAGGTAACAATTCTGGGATCAATGGACTTTGGTCAGACCCACCATGGCATTTCTTATGTTTTACTGTTAAAAGTATGTGTGAGTCCTTTTTTTACATCATGAAAGTGGTTAGAGAAAATGATGGTCTCTTTTAAGCTAACAGTAAGTAGCTAAACCTAATGAATTTTTAAAGGGGCATAACATCATATGCAATTATATTGCTAACCAAACCCACTCATGTGTCTGGACAGATTTGGTATAATGTAAGAAAGGAAGGTAGGTAGATTTTGTTTCTCACCCTGATTGGTTTATTTCTGTTCCAGAGCACAGGCAGCGAAGCCCTGCATTCTTTTCTTTGACGAGTTTGACTCTATCGCCCCTCGTCGAGGTCATGACAACACTGGAGTGACGGACAGAGTAGTTAATCAACTGTTGACTCAGTTGGATGGAGTAGAAGGATTACAAGGTAACTAGCTTTAGTGAACTTCATCATTTTGTTAATAGCAAGACCTGAGCAAGCACATATAATTTTTTCTCTTACTCTTTGCAGGGGTTTATGTGCTGGCAGCAACCAGTCGCCCTGATTTGATTGACCCTGCTTTGCTGAGGCCTGGTCGATTGGATAAATGTCTGTACTGTCCACCTCCAGATGAGGTAAAGAAACACATTAAGAAGAAATCTGAGGAGAAACACAGAATAGGCATGATTACACATTCCATTTCAGTCAGTGAAGAAGTCTATGTATAGAGGCACCTAAGTAACATGTTTATATGAATCTGTGGCTTAAGTTGTATCAGAAAAAATAAACAATGATCTATATAGGGATAAACAGAGAAATTATAGGATAAAGCTAGGAGTGAAAAGTAGTTACAAATTAATTTGACAAGGACTCAGGAGAGTGCACCCTCACATCCTTGATACTGATCCTGCCACAGAGTGCTCTGTTGCTTTTATCTTCTTAAATTATTATTGCCAATTGCAATAGAAATGTAGAAACATGATGGTAGAAAGACCATATGGCTCATCCATTCAGCCCATCCATCCAGTTTATTTAGCATTATAATTCCCATCACTTCTTTAGAGATCCCCTGTATTTATCCCATGCTTTCTTGCCTTCATCATTTCCACTGGAAGGCTGTTCCATATATCTACCACCCTCTCTGTAAAGAAATATTTCCTAAGATCACTCCTGAATCTACCCCTTTCAACCTTATCTCATGACCCTTCGTCGTAGAGCCTCCTTTCCATTGAAAAAGGCTCACCTCCTGTGCATGGAAACTTTTGAGATATTTGAATGTTTCTCATATCGCCCCTACTCAACTTTTCTCTAAGATATACATGTTTAGATATTTGTCTTTCCTCATATGTTTTAGAACAAAGACCACGGACCATTTTAGTAGCCACCCTCTGGGCTGACTCCATCCTGTTTATATCCTTTTGAAGGTGCAGTCTCCAGAATTGTATACCGTATTCAAGAGAGGTCTCAGTAGGGACCTATACAGGAGCAAATACCCAAATTACAATCAATGTTAAGTAATCCATTTCCTCAGACATTCACTCAGTTTTAAAGTTAGGTTACTTCTATCCAGCACTTCTTGGTGATCTATAAATTTCTTGCATCTGAGCTATTTGGCCCTAGAAAAAAAATCTAGAAAGATTCTAATCTGCCAGCTGAAAAGATTTATCTTTAGGGAGAAAGACACTTTTTTTTTTTTTACTGTCAAATCCTTATCTAATTGCACAGTAAATTCCACAATTAGAGAAAGTAACCTCCAAAAGATCTTTGAATAAACCTGTCATATCAAAATCCTTAATTTTCAGAGGGGTTGACTTTTTGGAGAATATGTATCCAGTAACATTCTCTTTTTTTCTCTCTTCTTTTTTTTTTTTTTTTTCCAACCCCAAACACTACTAGCTATATAGAAAGTTTTAATAGGCAGCAAATCCTCTTTATGTAATCCCAATGCATCAATTAAATAACTTGGTAGATAAAAACCATTTTAGGAAAATAAATTGCTAATTTTAATAAGATCCTCTAAAAACTTTTTTTTGTTTAAAATGACCTGTATTAAGAATATGACATTGCTGTTATCCCCAAAGTTTTATTTTTCAAGGTCCTCCATCTTGGCTTTCACTTTCTATGAGGCCAAAGATTTGTAGCTTCAGTTTGAATGTCTATAAACGTCACTATAATTGTAAGCTCAGTATAGGCCATCATCTTCTAAATGGTTTTCAAGAAGTGTTAACTGGTAGAATCATCATCTTAAGTTCGATATTGAGTCCAGGGCTCACTTCAGTAAAAGTAGGAATTGGAATCTGAACCAGAAAAACTATCTAATATAGGCACAGACAAAATAAAAGTACCTTATCAACTTCAGGAAAAGCTGAATTGGCAGCTGTGGTTTGAATTTCCTTCACAGAGAGCAGAAGAGAAACAGAAGACAAAATTCCTGGAAATATCAGCAGGGGAGCTTGCTTCCCCATAATTTAACTTATTAATTTATATTATTTTCCAAAAACAGTATTTTCTCAAAGCGGATTACAGTTTTTCAAATAAAATAACAAATAGATTCCAGAGTTCCTTCGATGCATGCTACAGCCACATAGAGGACCCCAGTGATGCTGGAGCATCTTCACCTGCTTACAACCACAGCTGTCCACACAACATCAGGACCTCCAAATCGGGTGCCAGCTCAGAGAGCAGGACAGAAAATGGCTCTGACATCAATCTAAGAATCTTCAAAGACTGACCATGGTTCTGGGCTGAGTTTCTCTTCCAAAGTGCTGGCATCTTAAAGGGGAGGTAGCTGTCTGCACAACAGACAATTTCTTCAGCAAAGAATCATTTAGGAACAAATGTATACATGGGATTTGGACAATGGCTTTCTCACTCCACAGAAATGGAGACATTTTCTTACAAGTTAACTTTCTTTCCATGAATCCCAGTACACCAGCCAGCGAGTCCTTACAGGTGGGTTTTGATCCCTACCAGTAGATAAAGGCAGAGGACAAAGACTTTCTCCATGACATCAATACCACTATATATTGGTGGTGCAGCACAGAGTAACTCCAGTATATTCCCGACAAAGCACCTAGAAGAAACTGCATTAGCAAATCTGGAATATCTAAACAACAATAACATCAACATGTCTTGAGAGAAAAATTTTCAACATTCACCCTCTCTGTTGCAAACGAGACAAAAAGAGGGGACAACGTGAGGAAAACCACTAAACGAAACAACTGATCAGAAATATTTACATACAGTAAATGATCCAGGTAGGTCTTACTTCCCAGAAGTGTCCTGGATTGGTGTAGCAAGATTTATGGAAAGAAGATTAACAGGTAAGAATTTCTCCTTCCATCTCATCCTGCTATACCAGTCCAGTAAGCCCTTTACTCGTGGGAAGTAGCAAAGCCCCCACTAATGGGGGAAAGAAGAAGTTAGAGCTGCCCGAAGGACTCCAGTTTCGTAAGCTGCATTGACTTTAGCTGTCAGATCCAAGCAATAATGCTTCACAAAGGTATGCAAGGATAACCAAGTAGCCGCCCTGCAGATATCTTCTGGTGCTACAGCAATCGCCTCCACCAAGGCCGATTGTGCTCTATTCAAATGGGTGCAAATAAGCTCAGGAGCCTGCCAGCCTCATAGCAAATAGGCAGAAAAAACTATGTTGTTAATCCAGTGGGCCAAAGTAGACCTTGAGGCCTCTGGCCTCTATGAAGATCACCAAACAAGACAAATAGTCTCTCCATCCGCCAAAAGGAATTGGTCACTGCCAAATAACGGATGAGAAGACAGCAAACATCAAGATCCTTCAGAGACCTTTTCACCCCCTTAACACTGCTTAGAGCAGTGCTTCACAAACCAATCCTCGGGGCATACCTAGCCAGTCAGGTTTCAGGATATCCACAATGAATATGCTTATGAGAGATCTGCATGCACTGCTTCCATTGTATGTAAATCTATCTCACGCATATTCATTGTGACTATCCTGAAAACCTAAGTATGCCCCGAAAACTGGGTTGAGAAGCACACTGCCTTAGAGAAAAATGGCAGAGTGATAGATTGGTTCAAATGAAACACCAACACCACCTTAGGTGAAAAGGATGTCAAATTAGAAGAAATGACCCATTAAGGATCCCTAAAGGATAGAACCTGAATCTTGGCGATACGATAAGCAGAGCAAATCACCAAAAAATATCACCTTCAGCATAAGGTCCTTCAAAGAAGCCTGTTTCAGTGGCTCAAAAGGAGAAGGACCAAAAAAGCAGGAGGGTAGGCTATCTTAAAAAAGCCGTTTGGGCAAAAATGGAGGTTAGACGCCAAAGAAATGTCCAAGTGCAACTTTACTAAAATGGAGACCAATGATTTTTATATGAATCATATAAAAATCATTGGTCTCCATTTTAATAAAGTTGCACTTGGACATTTCTTTGGCGTCTAACCTCCATTTTTGCTCAAAAGGAGAAGGGACCAAAGCTTCAAAACCAGATTGAGATCCCATTGAGGAAACAAGGACCTAAAGGCAGATGCAATCTCTTAACGCTGCATAGAAAATGAACCACATCTAGATGGGCTGCTACCAAAACACCCTGAATCTTACCCCTAAAACAGGAAATGGCCACAATCTGCATTTTCTGAGCATTCAAGACTACTTCCTTCTCCAGTCCTACCCGAATGAAGGCTAAGATACATAGCGGATTAGATCTTCAAGGAGAAGCTCACTGCACCTTGCAAAAGACTTTGAAAAGGCACCAAATCCAAATATAAGCCAAAGACATGAAGGATTTGCAAGCTTTCAATAAAGTGAAAATCACCAAAGAAGAATAATCCTTCTTCCTCAAATGTGTCCTCAAGAGGCAAGCTGAAAGAGAGAATGGAGACGGGTCATCTTTGTCTATCAGACCCTGAACCAGGAGATCTCGAGTAGATGGGAGGTTTGACCTGAAGCTTAACAGATCCGTATACCATGGTCTTTGGTGCCAATCTAGTGCCACAAAAATCACCTGATTGAGTTCAGTCTTGATCCTGCACAGCACTCCACATATCAGTGTCCAAGGGGAGAAAGACATGAAAGGGGGGGGTGTCCCTCCCTCGGCCAGGGCCGCACTAAGGCATCTATGCCTTCTGAGCTGAATTGTTTGTGACAACTGAAGAAATGAGGAACCTGGCATTCCTGTAACAGTGGTAAACAGTTTTGTTTCTGTCAGGCTTTTTGGTGTTCCAAATAGATTTTTTGATGCTGATCACGGATATTACTTCAAAATTTGTAATTCACGAAAGGTTTTTGAGAAACAGCCAATTTTGTGTTACAATAATTGTTTCCACACATAAGTGACTCCAAGATAAAAGAAGGTGTTTTCATTGGCCCACAAATCCGAGCTGTGATGGACAGCCACTTTGATGGTCTTCTGCAAGGTACAGAACATGTTGCATGGACAGCCTTCAAGAATGTCGTTTGTAATTTTCTAGGCAACTATAAGGCAGCAGACTATGTCGAACAGGTTGAAATCTACTTCAGGCATACAAATTGATGAAGTGCAACATGTTATTGAAGATACATTTTCTTCATTCCCACTTGGACTTCTTCCCAGACAACCTTGACGCTATGAGTGACAAACATGGTGAAAGGTTTCATCAAGACATTGTCAAAATGGAGAAAAGGTATCAAGGCAAGTGGAACCCCTCCATGCTGGGTGACTATTGTTGGACTCTCATCTGCAAAGCATCGGACAGTGATTACAAATGAAAATCTGCGGCAAAACGTTTTTAGTTTTGTTTTCTGATGCCAACATTGCCATTATAGCTTATGCCGCTACAGACATGTAACAATGCTTAATGTATGTCGACCTTTCTGGCAAACAGTACGTGATATAGACATAATAAATGCATATTTGTGTTCAGCTTGTTAAAATCTACTTGTTTCACTGAAGGTTGTGGAGGAAACAAAATGTTCCCAGAAATGTGTTTACCAGTGTAAGTGGCCATCAAATCCATGTGAGGCAAATCCCACCAGTGAAAAGTGAAGAAATGCATCTTGACTCAGCTTCCATTTGCCAGGGTCTAGGAAATTTCTGCTCATTCTGCTTGCATTTTTTTTCTTGTCCCTTAGTGTGAGCCACCAACACAAGGGAAGATGATGTCTCCTCAGACACTCCCAGACATCTGGTTCCACCTTGCTTGTTCATGTAAACAACCATCGTTGCATTGATTTGAACCACTTTCTCCTTGAGCAAAGGAATGAAATGGCAGAAAGCCAGATGTATCGCTCTGATCTCCAAAAGATTGAAAGACCAGGAGGCTTCCTCTGGAGTCTGGTGCTCCTGGACCACCTGATCCAGGCAACAAGCTCCCAACCAGGCAATAGAATCCAAGTCAGAGTCGCCAGACTGAGACTCTGCATCAGGTTCTGAAGCATCTACCACAGCATGCTGCCCTTTACGGACACTGGCAATGGGAGATGAACGTTGTCCTGAGAATGAGGTGACAACATAGATAACAGAGCAGCTTGTATGAGTGTCATATGAACCCTGGCACCAAATACAGAGCAGCAGCCATGGAGCCTAGAAACTGAAGATAATTCCAGGACCTCAGGTTCGTCAGAGCTCTGAAGCTTCAAACCTACTAGATTAACTTGTCCATCCTTTCCGAAGTGAGCTATACCCAACCCAGCTCTGTGCTGAAATGCACTTCTAGGTAGTCCAAGCCCTGAGAAGGAGTAAGGCTGTTTGCAAAGTTTATGATCCAACCCAGGCTTTCCCAAAACCTGAATCAATCTGCTGGATGTCTGTGTATCTTCTTATTGACCACCCATTCAACCTACACGCACAACTTTGGCGCACCCGGAGCGCATAACTAAGCCTCCCAGCTAGACTTGAACGCACAAACCGGAGGTTTCCGCAAACCTACGCGCACAAACCATGGCACCACCAGACAAGAAGCTTAAGGCTCAGGTCCTCTGTCCAGCATGCCATATTAGAGCTGCGCAGCACGAAGAGGCCACGCCCTGTGGCTACAGTGCGAGGAGACTCTGGGTGAACCAGATCAAGGTCCTCCCCAGCCGGTACTGAGATCCGGATCCACCGACAGTACACCGGACCTCGCTACCCCCAGCGGGAGCCTACTTCAAACGGGGCTCCCCAGGGACGCAGCGCCTCTCAATTTAGACCCAGCATCTTTCTCCTGGGTAAAATTCTTCAGAGGCCTACATACCTTTGTCCACATGCAACCGGCGCTCCCAATGACACAACCACAGCCTCCCCCAGAGGACCCTAACATCCCGGGACCCTCTAAACCCAGAGAAGTGCCTCTCCCGCACAAAATCCCCAACATTGGGGACATGGACACCTCGGACGAGGATCAAGACTCCCTGGAGGAAGGAGAAATCCCTCCAGGAACAGAACCTTACCGAACCATGAGGCGGTTCTTCGCCAGGCAGAAGTGCCACAGGGGAACCGAAGACAAACCCCCTCCTTGAGGGACTCAGTCAGGCCTCCCGCCATTTCCCTTTGCTGCAAGCCGTCCAACAGCTGATTGACTTGGAATGGGAGTCTCCAGAGGCCAATTTCAAAGGGGGATGGACCCTGGCAGCCATGTACCCCCTGGGGCCCGCTGCCAAAGATCTCCTGGCATTCCCTAAAGTGGATGCCATGGTCTGCGCGGTCTCAAAGCGCACTACCATTCCAGTCGAGGGAGAAGCGGCACTCAAGGATGCTCAGGACAGACATCTGGAATCCATCATCAAACAGTCATTCAACGTTGCGGCTATGTCACTACAGATCGCAGCCTGCTGTGCATTGGTGACACGTGCCTGCTTATCTAAGACCAGGAGCTCCACCACGCCCGAAGCACTAGAACCAGCAGTATCATTCCTCATGGATGCGACCTCCGACCTGGTGCGCACCGCAGCCAGAAGACAACTCTGGCTCCGAAGCCGATGCGATGTCCAAGACGAGATTCACGAGAATGCCTTTTAAGGGAACCCTCCTGTTTGGAAACGAACTGGAGAAGTTAGCTGACAAATGGGGCGAATCCCCACTACCGTGGCTACCAGAGGACAAGAACAAGAGAAGCCAGTGCCCCTCTCCCCGAACATCTAAGGGCAGGGGTTCACAGCACTTCAAACCGTACAAAAGTACATATCAAACATCTCTCCCCACAGGCAGGGGCCAGTCCTTTCGGAACAAGCACAACAAAAGGGGAGCCGGCTCTGGTCCAGGCCCCAGCTGCACCCCGCAATGAAAATCAGCCGACCCACCCACAGGAAGAAGCCATAGTGGGCAGGCTTGCCCTATTCTACCAAAGATGGGTCGAGATAACTTCGGACAAGTGGGTCCTAACAATCATTCGAGAGGGATATTATCAAATTCCACAACATCCCTCCGGACAAATTTGTGAAATCTCCCTGCCACGACCCCTCCAAGAGGATGGCAGTGGAAACCACGCTGACCACATTGCTTGCCTTAAAGGCCATAACGCCGGTGCCCACGCAACAACAAAATACTGGGCACTATTCCAGCTATTTTATCATTCCCAAGAAAGAGGGTACATTCCGAACAATCCTGGACCTCAAGTCAGTCAACCGCCTCCTGAGGGTCCCTCGCTTCCGCATGGAAACCCTATGCCTGGTCATAAGGGCAATACAGCCGGGAGAATTCCTCACATCCCTGGATCTGTCAGAAGCCTACCTGCACATCCTGGTCCATCACGAGCATCAGCATTTTCTATGCTTCGTGATCCTGGACCACCACTTCCAGTTCCGGGCACTACCCTTCGGGCTAGCCACAGCACCCCGCGCATTCACCAAAATCATGGTGGTAGTGGCGGCGACACTGAGGAAAGAAGGAATCCTCGTACACCCATATCTGGACGATTGGCTGATCAGGGCAAAATCTCCAGAGGAAAGTCATCAGGCGACCACCAGAGTCAGAACTCTATTGGAGAACCTCGGGTGGGTTGTCAACACAAACAAGAGCTGTCTGCAGCTCTCCCAATCTCTGCAATACCTGGGAATCTGGTTCGACACCAAACAAACAAGGTCATTCTGACTCCTACAAGGAGAACAAAACTGATGAACCAATTGTGAAACCTGTTAAGCAATCTTCGCCCCAAGGTGTGGGACTACCTCCAAGTCCTCGGCCTCATGTCATCCACACTGGAAGTGATTCTATGGGCAAGAGCTCACATGCGACCCCCCCTACAGCGTTCCCTACTATCACGATGGAATCTGATGACCCAGAACTACTCTGTTCGCCTCCAGCTCCCGGAGGAAGTTCGAACTCAGCTACAATGGTGGCTACAAGAAGACCATCTGAGCAAGGGAATAAGGCTATCCCCACTGACCTGGATCCTTCTCACCACGGATGCGAGCCTATGAGGGTGGGGAGCCCACTGCCAGGAACTGACCGCCCAGGGGCAATGGGACAAGGAAGAGTCGGGATGGAACATCAACTGACTGGAAGCACGGGCAGTCAGGCTAGCCTGCTTACAGTTCAGACACAGACTCCGGGGCGAACCGGTCAGTCATGTTGGACAACACCACAACAGTGGCCTACATCAACCGCCAGGGAGGAACCAGGAGCCAACAGGTGTCCCTGGAAATAGACCCCCTAATGGTGTGGGCGGAATCAAACCTATGAGAGATCTCAGCCACCCACATCGTGGGAAAAGAAAATGTCACTGTGGATTACCTCAGCAGAGAATGTCTAGACCCAGGGGAATGGAGGCTATCGACCACAGCCTTCCAGTTGATAGTAAACCGCTGGGGAACACCAGCCATGGACCACCTGGCAACCCGGTCCAACACCCAAGTTCCCAACTTCTTCAGTCGCAGACGGGAACCACAATCCCAAGGGATCGACGCCCTCATCCAGGCCTGGCCACAGGAAATTCTGCTATACGCCTTCCCTCCGTGGCCGCTACTGGGCGGGATCATCTGCAAGATAGAACACCACAGAGGACCAGTACTTCTAGTGGCCCCAGACTGGCCAAGAAGGCCATGGTACGCAGACAAGCAAGGAGACTACTGACAGGGAGCCCTCTCCCTCTACCTCCGCACAGGGATCTGCTCCAACAAGACCCCATCCTCCACAAAGACCCAACTCTATTCTCTCTTACGGTCTGGCCATTGAGAGGACTCGCCTGAAGAAGAGCGAATACTCGGGGCAGTGATTGACACCCTGCTCCGAGCACGCAAGTTTTCCACATCTTTAACATACGTACAGATATGGAGAATATTAGAAGCCTGGTGTGAAGACTGTGACATCATCCCGCGGACAATCAAAATTCCCACGATTCTGGAATTCCTGCAGAGAACGGCTTACAGAAGGGAGCTTTCTCTCAACTTCGTCCGGACGCTGTGCGGTGCAGAAGGGGGCTTTCTCTCCCCTTCGTCCGGACGCTGTGCGGTGCAGAGGGGGACTCCAACGCTGCCGGGCCTGCGCGATCGGCGCCGGAGACCCGCCGGGGTAAGGCCTGATTTAAATCTTCTCTTGCCCACGGCCGCCTCCGACCCCGACCACGAGGCTGCCCCTGTTTACCTCCGTGTCGCGCTGACGCCGTCCCGCAGACCGCCTCCAACGCCGAGGGAACACGCTCCACGCTGCCGATTTCCAGCCAATCAGGGGACAGCCCTGATTGGCCTTTAAATTTGAGAAGCTCCTGCTCGGAGCCCCTTCGTCCGGACGCTGTGCGGTGCAGAGGGGGACTCCAACGCTGCCGGGCCTGCGCGATCGGCGCCGGAGACCCGCCGGGGTAAGGCCTGATTTAAATCTTCTCTTGCCCACGGCCGCCTCCGACCCCGACCACGAGGCTGCCCCTGTTTACCTCCGTGTCGCGCTGACGCCGTCCCGCAGACCGCCTCCAACGCCGAGGGAACACGCTCCATGCTGCCGATTTCCAGCCAATCAGGGGACAGCCCTGATTGGCCTTTAAATTTGAGAAGCTCCTGCTCGGAGCCCCTTCGTCCGGACGCTGTGCGGTGCAGAGGGGGACTCCAACGCTGCCGGGCCTGCGCGATCGGCGCCGGAGACCCGCCGGGGTAAGGCCTGATTTAAATCTTCTCTTGCCCACGGCCGCCTCCGACCCCGACCACGAGGCTGCCCCTGTTTACCTCCGTGTCGCGCTGACGCCGTCCCGCAGACCGCCTCCAACGCCGAGGGAACACGCTCCACGCTGCCGATTTCCAGCCAATCGGGGACAGCCCTGATTGGCCTTTAAATTTGAAAAGCTCACTGGCGTCACGCGCCGAGCGTCACGCGCCGAAGGAGCGCGACAAAGGCCTTTGTCGCGCTCCTTCGGCTCAGCCCCGAGGAAACCACGAGCCAGACCCACTGTTGCAACTATATCGTATTTTAAGGCCAACGGTTCCTGGACAAACGGACCTAACAGACCGGACAAAGACATCTCACATCGACCCCTTTCAAACATTTCAAACATCTCAACCAATCCTTTCCTGCCACAATTTAGCACCCTATCCAACCCTTCCAGCATCCATTCCAGCATCCAGCAATTCCAGCATCCATTCCAGCAATTCCAGCATCCATTCCAGCATCCAGCAATTCCAGCTGTTCCAGCATCCATTCCAGCATCCAGCAGTTCCAGCAGTTCCAGCATCCAGCAATTCCCAGCATCCAGTCCTACAGTTCCCGCATCCCTTCCACAAATTCCAGCATCCATCCTAGCAGAATCTGAACCTACCCGGTTACAGACCCAACACTATGCTTAACACAGCAAATCAGCTTACAATGACGCACCACCACTCTATCCCCATACTCAAGAGAAAACCCAGAAATAACTCCCCCCCTGACCCCAGTCAGACACCCAGACAACAAAGACTCCTCACCATCATGACATCTCCCATTACACAACTTCTAGGCCTCTCATTATTCACTCTAACTTTATTCAATGCACAGTCACTTTCCAAAAAAATGCATTTACTCAACGATTACCTCATTGAAAACAACCCAGACATATGTGCAATAACAGAAACATGGTTAAAACCCACGGACATATCCCTAACAAACCAACTACCTACTCAAGCATTCGACGTCTTCTCAATACCTAGACCAAAAAAGAAAGGAGGAGGAATTCTACTCGCTGCAAAAAAACAATTGGGCATAACCCTACAACAATCATACTCCACTCCTAAACTTGAATGTTCCATATTCAAATCTCAACATCTACAAATATTCCTCATCTACGCCACACCAGGAACTCTAGAGGCTAACCCCTCCCCTTTGATAGAGACGATAGCCAAACACTACAATGCAGACAAACCAACCATCATACTGGGAGACTTCAACATTCACGTGGACGCCATCCCGCAATCCTCTAATTGCGAAACCTTCCTTACCTCCCTCAGTCACATTGGATTCACACAAATAATCAGTGGACCCACTCACAAAGCAGGTCATACATTAGACCTCATTTTTATCAACGATAGCTGGACCATTTACACCAATCCCACCTGCACGCCAATCCCCTGGTCAGACCATCAGATCATAGACACAACCCTCAAAATGAAGAACACACCACCCCCAAACATCTCCAAAACCACCATTCATTTCAGGAAACCATGCTCACTGGACTTACTCAAAGAACAATGCTCCAAAGATCTCAAACTAATAGACCTCTCGGACGCCAACACAGCCACCACGTCATGGATCAAAATCACTAACAAAATAGCTGATCAACTCTGCCCAACCTCCTCAAAGATAATCCAACCAACAAGAGACAACAGAAAACCTTGGTTCACCCCGGAACTCAAAGCACTAAAACAAAAACTACGAAACAAAGAACAAAACTGGAGAAACAACCCTTCACATACATCCAGACTGGACTACAAAGCCATCCTTAACACCTACAGAAACGCTATCCACAAAACAAAAAAGGACTTCTATGCAAAAAGAATTCATAACTTCATCTTCGACTCGAAAGCTTTATTCTCTTACGTTTCATCTCTCACCAAACCAACGCCCCCGTCCATTCCAGACCAACTAGCGCTCAGCAAGGCCAACGAATTAGCCATCTACTTCAAGACAAAAATCTCAAACCTTACTCGCTCCCTTACAACCCATCATACTCAACCAACACCTCAGAGCACATTCCAACCCACACTGAATGCTAAACTAGAGTCATTTGAGACCACATCCGCCTTGGAGATTGAAAATTTACTTAAGAAAATTAAACCATCAGCACATCCTTCTGACCCACTCCCTACTAATTTGCTCACCGCCATCCCTAACACCGTCGCAAAAACTATTGCAGAAATCATTAATACCTCCTTAACCATGGGCACAGTTCCTAATCAGCTAAAACTTGCTATCCTCAAACCCCTACTGAAAAAACCAACTGCTTCACCCACTGACCCAGCCAACTTCAGACCCATCGCAAACCTGCCCATGATCGCCAAACTGATGGAAAAAGTTGTAAATAAACAACTCTCCGAATATCTCGAGGAGCACAACATTCTCACCCCTGCACAATACGGTTTTCGGAAATCACTAAGCACAGAGTCCCTTTTGCTTTCTCTCACAGATAAATTACTTTTGAACCTGGAGAAAAAACAGTCATTCTTGCTGGTACTGCTAGATCTATCTTCAGCGTTCGACGCGGTAAATCACTCACAACTCCTAAACCAACTATCAAACATAGGAATTAAAGGCACAGCTCTCAATTGGTTTAAATCATTCCTATCAAATAGGTTTTACAAGGTCAGAATAAACAACAAAGAATCTGACCCCATCCTATCAGATCAAGGTGTACCACAAGGCTCATCGCTCTCTCCCACCCTGTTTAACATTTACCTCCTCCCCCTCTGCCATCTGTTATCACAACTCAAGCTCACGCATTACCTCTATGCAGACGACATTCAGATCCTCATCCCCATCACAGAATCAATTCAAAAAGCCTTCGCCTACTGGGATAATTGTCTCCAACCAATTAAACAACTACTCTCCAGCCTGAACCTGATTCTAAACTCAAGCAAAACAGAGCTGCTACTGATTTCACACAACCCGAATACCCACCCAATTAGCCTCGCACAACCCACACCTTCAAACATGGAGCTCTCTGCAGACGTAAGGAATCTAGGAGCATGGCTAGACAACCAACTTAACCTAAAAAAATTCATAAACACAACCACCAGGGATTGCTTCTTTAAACTACAGGTCCTAAAGAAACTAAAGCCACTCCTTCACTTCAATGACTTTCGCCTCGTTCTCCAATCCATTATTTTTTCGAAACTTGATTACTGCAACTCAATCTTACTTGGACTCCCCGCCAACAGCATCAAACCTCTACAGATGGTACAAAACACCGCAGCCAGAATCCTAACTAACACTAATAGAAGAGACCATATTACCCCCATCTTGAGCAACCTCCACTGGCTACCCATCAAGCAGAGAATCCTATATAAAACCTTAACTATTATTCATAAAGCAATTCATAACATCGCACCTGTATCTCTACAAACTCAACTACGTCTACACTTACCCTCCAGACCCATCAGAAGCATCTACAAAGGCACATTAGTCGCAGCTCCAACCAAATCAACTCTAAGAAAAAGAGCACTCTCAACTGCTGGACCACACCAATGGAATGCGCTCCCACCAGTCCTACGACTCGAACCTAGTCTACCAGAGTTCAAAAAACGGTTAAAAACCTGGCTCTTCAGTCAAGCCTTTCAATGCCCAGAGGGTAAATAGGCACCTCAGCATAGACTCTCAGTTCCAACCATTGCAGGTTGACATTAACACCTTGCACTTAATTACATATAAGTACTTGCTTATTCGTTATGTTGATTTAACAGTCATTATTTACATACTATATAACAGTACATTATTTACAAACTATATAACAGTACATTTGCAGATTATCTTCACTACTAAAGTGCCTTGTAAAAAGTTGTACACACACATTCTATTCCAAAACACTAATAATGTTAATTGCCATTTGCTAAATGTTATTTTTACCTTCAATGTTCCTTGTAATAATGTTTAATGGTTGATTGTTATTGTTATTGTTCAATGTTCTATGTACAAAACCCCGGTCTAACCTCCCAGACCAGGGCAACCTTTTCGTTACTTGTAAACCGGAATGATTTGTATTGCATACAGGAATTCCGGTATATAAAAATTAAAAATAAATAAATAAATAAAACTTCATCAAGGTGCAGGTGGCCGTGTTGGCATGTTACAAAGCCAAGGTGGAGGGCGGCAGCCTAGCATCTCACCCAGACGTCTCCCGCTTCCTGAAAGGGGTCAAGCAGATCCAAACACCTCTAAAGTGGCCGGTGCCCCTATGGAATATCAATCTAGTCCTAGACTTCCTAGCAGGAGCTTCCTTCAAACCCATCCGCGGTCTGTCCCTCCAACTACTAACATTGAAGACTGCATTTCTAGTGGCAGCCTGTTCGTCTCGCCGCATCTCCGAGATTCAAGCACTGTCCTGTCGAGAACCGTTCCTCAAGCTCACACCGGGATCCATACAACTATGCACGTTCCCCTCCTTCCTCCCAAAGGTGGTTTCTCACTTCCATCTAAACCAAACCATCTCGCTGCCATCACCAGACGAGCATAAGGACTCTGAAGAATCTCGCCGCCTTTGCCATCTTAATGTCGGCAGACTCCTAGTCCGATACCTGGAAAGGACAGAATCTGTACGAAAGATGGACCACCTATTCGTCCTTCACAGCGGGAAGAAACAAGGGGAAGCGGCCTCGCGGGCAACCATAGCCCGCTGGATCAAAGAAGTTATCAAGGCGGCCTATGTAGAGGCAGGCAAGCCTTCACCTCTACAACTCAAGGCCCATTCCAATAGAGCCCAGGCAGTGTCCTGGGCGGAAACCAAGATGTCACCCACCGAGATCTATCAGGCGGCGACATGTCCTCCATCCACACCTTCTCTAGGTTCTACCGCCTGTATGTTCAAGCTCGGGAGAACACAGCATTCGCAAGGGAAGTACTAAGTGGGCCACGGGCAGCCTCCCACCCGGTTCGGGAATAGCTTTTGTACATACCATTGGTCCTGAATCCATCTGCTACATGCTAGGAAATGGAGAAATTATTTACCTGATAATTTTGTTTTCCTTAGTGTAGACAGATGGACTCAGCATACTGCCCACGGCTGCCGACAATCACGGAAACCTCGGGTGACAATCCCCGAGAGCAAGATAAACACAGGTAAGCCAAGCTTCCCTCTAATTAGGCCATCCATACCTACCGGGTGACGGCATTTCTCGGTTGAGTGCACTGGCAGTCTCCAGCTATAACCACATCAACCAGTCCAAGTTAACCAAGTTATGCAAGTTAGTCCAAGTTAATCAAGTTATTCAGTCACACATATATCCACAATTGCTTTTCGAAGAGAATACTGAAGAGCAGAGCGCCCTACAGGGGTATATGTACTGGGGCTGATGTCAGATTGAAATCTGATCCGTCAACTGCTATCAGGAGCACACTATACCCATTGGTCCTGAGTCCATCTGTCTACACTAAGGAAAACGAAATTATCAGGTAAGTAATTTCTCCAATGAAGTTCCACATGTAACCCAGATTGATTACATCCATCACCCTCTAATCTGAGGTAATTCAGGCCCACTCCTGGTGAAATTGCTGCAAGTGATCACCCACAGGCAACACCAAGGAATGGACTGACCAAGTGTCATTGGGAGGCTTGAGCAGTTCTAGCGCAGGAGGCTGGCTCTGACCTCTGCCTTCTCAAAATCACAAAAGGGCCAGCTCTTTTCCTTAGAACTCTGTGACCCTCAAAAGGAATAAGAATAGGATTGTCTTCCCAGTCTATAACATCTGGACTCCCAGAGTTGGCCTCGACCTCAATTAGACTTAAAAGACCAACAGCTTATCTTCCAGAAGCCCCTGGGCTTAGGATCCCCAAAATTCTTTACCAGCTGTTCCAGGTCCTCCCCAAAGAGCAGCCTGGCCTTAAAGGGAGCTTGCCTAATCAAGACTTGACCAGGAATCTGCAGACCAGTTGCGGAGACAGAGAAATCTCTTGGCTGCAACTGAAGAAGCCACTGATTTGAAAGACACTTGCAAAAGGTCATAGATTGTCCACCAAAAACTCTGTCATGTCCTCATTCTTTGGGAATTTGATCCAGTGCAAGAGCATCAAGATCACAATATAGACACAAATCAAAATCTGGACTTCCAAAGCTGTGAAGGTGAACATATGTTTGAGCAGAAGTTCAGTCCTTCAATCCTGAAGTTACTGAAGAGAAGTACTGCCCTCAACCAGGATAGTAGTGCACCTTGTGACTGCAGTGACTAAGGCATCAATCTGAGGCAAATGAAACAGATGCTGTACAGCCTCAGCAGCCTGAGGATACTATGGACTTTAGAATAGAAAATACCCTCTTCCCCTGTGGAGTCAGCTGGAGAGCTGGTTATGTGAGGTGCTGGCCACCCCCGTGACCTTGTCTCCCCAAATTGTGCTTTTGAACTTTCCGGTGACCGCTTTGCCTAAATCTCAATGTATTTTTGTGAAGGCTGTTCTATTGGCGGTGAGGGGGGTCCTGGCTAGAGACTGGCGGAGTGCTCATGTCCCCCCATTTGATAGTGTCTTGAGACGCCTTCACTGGGTATACTATATGGAGAAGCTAACTGCAATTAAATATGACCGCTTAGTATGTTATGCTGAGCCTTGGAAATAGTATCGGCAGTGGCAATTGACACATTGTCAGGTACCTATTTGAACTTGCCTTCCCTATGGCACTACATGGTTGGTTTTTGCTCTTTATGGATTCCTATGGGGATGTGTTCCTGGGAATGGCTCATTGCTCGAGAGAAGGGATGTTAGATAATTTCTGTGGCCCTTGATATATGGTTTTGTTTTATATTTTTATATTGTTATTACACAATGTATTTTGTTTTCTTATCTCTCTTCACTGGGGGGGTGGTGGGGGGGGGAGTGGTTTTGTTAACATTTAAAAGACAGGGATGCTTATGTGGATTTGTTGTACTTCTTGTATTCTTGATGATTTTTGAACTTTTCTTGTTATGCACTGATTTGACGTTTGTCTGTTACCCTGTGTATAAAGTTTATTATTAAAAAAAAAAAAAAGACCCTCTTGGTGTCTTAGGGTCTTCATTACTAGGCCAGTTTTGCAAAGAGTAAAGCTGTGGAACAAAAAAAAAAGCTGAGCTAAGCAATTTGTTTTTGCATGTGTTTAAAGTGTTAATATCTGATTTAAGAAATGAATGATTAAGTCATAACTGTCTGAAAACAAGAATTATTTTAAGCCCGCACCTGGAGTATTAGATCATAAATGAAACTCCAGTTCCCCTTTTTGTAGAAAATAAACGTTTTCCATTTGAAAGAGTGAAAAACATCACATGATGCTCCATCTGAGATGGAGGACTTAAGGACAGCTTGTCCTTGGATCTAAAATGGAGGATAAGATCTAAGATGGAGAATAAAGGTGCATATTATAGCTTACATCATTCTAATTATTAATCAGTGTATCTTTGGATTAAGGAATAAACCCCATCCATGATTGGCCCTATGAGGTGATGTCATGAGAATATGATGCAAAAGTTCAAATCAAATAATAAAGCATATAACGAGCTGCCTGTGTAGGATGTGGCAGAGCAACTGAATTCTTAGATTTTACTGTTAGAGCTTTAATTTTTGCAATAAAACCACATAAATGAGGAAGTTTTGGTTTCATGTCAGACTTTCTTGGTCAGCCAATCTGCCACTTTAAAAGTTGCTCCATGAAAACATTTATTTGGGACCTGTTGATCAGTTTTATTCTGAGATCAGGTTTTTTAAAGGAAATGGGACATTTTTCCAAATTAGTGCAATACAACCTAAGAAGCCTCTGCACACCCCTGAGACCACTCTCAGGGGCCTCCCGCTCTGTTAAAACTATCTCCTCAACCTTAGAGTAGTGGGGGAATATCTCTAGAGGCTTTACGGACCTCCCTTAATAATAGGATTCCAGACTGGCGTCTCCACTACAACTGGATCTGCTATTCTAAGGCACAAGACCGCTTGATCTATAAGGGCCACAATTTCCTCCTTGTGAAATATACGAATCACCTTGTCATCCTTTCTATCCAAGGATTCCTCACCTTCTTCAATAGAAGGAATGCTCTAGAAACCAACCTCATCCTCAGCATCCCCTGGAAGCTCCTCTTTCCCCGACGAGGGACCGGTCAAATGATCCCTGGGGCTTTTTGAAGCAGATGTCCCTGACAGAAGAGAAGAAATCACAGCTGTCTTTTTAAGTACTTAAAAAAAAAAAAAAAAAAAGAGAGAGAGAGAAAGACAGGCACAGAAATGTGGGAGTGGGAGAAAGGATGAAGGATTCTCTCTTGTACTTGCTGTAAATTCCAGAGCTCCCTTGCAGGTTTCCTTCTCTTTTTTTTTTTTTTTTTTTAAACAGAGCTAAAGAGAGAAATCCCCCCTTGGTGGAGTCTAAGTCCCCTCTGGGACTGGTAGCCTCCAAAGCAGGCTTTTTCTCCTGGCAGTACCAAAAGTATCCTGGAAATCCTGATGCATTTCCAATGAGTCCTACCATCTACGGGAGGCAGAAAACACTAGTTTGTGTGCTGCACCACCTATATATAGTGGTGATAATATCACAAAGAAAGTCTGCATGCTCTGCCTCCATCTGCTGGTAGGGGGACATAACCCTCCTGTAAGGTCTCGCCAGACTGAAGTAGCAGGATAAGATGGAAGCAAGTATTGTCTTTGCTTTTCCCCATTTTAGGGTTATAGGAGGAATAAGAAAATGAAGCTATCGGGACCAGACAATCACAAAGAGACAGCATGTCTCAATGGTGATGTGGTCATCTTTGACCTAAATGCAGTTTATAAAATGTTAATTTTGCTACTTTAAGTTAAAGTAATAGAATCATGAATTTTATTTTAATCATTGCCAGTGTCTCTTCCAATGGTTGTAGAAAACTCTGAGCATTTTATTCAGTCTCTGAGTTTTAGTTAAATGATGCATATGTTAAAAGGTTGATCCTGGGTTTAAATTGAAACCTAATTTAGGATTAGAATAATTGATAATTTAATGTCTGGGGGTTTTCTGCAAGAAGTCTTTTGGTGGAAGTTTCTAGTGCAAATTGTATCCCAAATGCATTGGGGATGTTGAGGGAAAATCCAGCATATTAATGTTTATAATGGATACCTACAGCAGTGATACACAACCTGACACACTCTTAGTTTGTCCTATTTGGCCAAAGAGTTTTTAAAACATCAGAACTGAATTGGAATTGGTACTTGAATTTGAAAGTTTAAAATAAGAGGACATTAGAATGAGGCTTTCAGTTTATCTTTCTAAGGTAACTCATGGAGTGATGGTTGTGCATCGCTGGAAGAGAAGTGCAGACTAGATGGACCATTTTGGTCTTTATTTGCTATCATGTACTATATTGCTATATTGGTAAGAGAAACAGAATAGGAGAAGCCTGAACAGGAACAGATGTCTGTTTTTATTCTAGCTATTGTGTTATAATTATTTTTGAAGTAAAAATAAATATTAATTAGCTTATTTCCTTGATACTGTTAACCCCCTTACTTTTAGGCACGTATTAGTGTTAGGGAAATATATCCCTGAAACCCATTTATGTATATGCTCTCAAATAGTAGTATTTATTCAGTAAAGCATTTACTAAAATTTGAGAATAGACCATACTGCAGCAAGATCTTGGTGTGTTCTCTCTGTTATTGGTACAGAGTTTGCCATATTGATAAAAAAAAAAATAATACTTTTAGACCTTTGGCTCTTATTAGTAAATGAGTATTGTCCTTTCCTCTAGCCCTCTCGACTTGAAATCCTAAAAGCCCTGAGCCATTCTTTGCCTCTGACAGAGGATGTCGACTTTCCATATTTGGCATCAGTCACTGAGCACTTCACTGGAGCTGATCTGAAGGCATTGCTGTACAATGCCCAGTTAGAGGCGGTGCATGCCAGTCTGCTATCAAGCTTACCACAAGTAAGTTATGCATAATGCTTGTTTGTATCTGTAATAAAGTTCTAAACATAATGGGCCGGATTTTAAAAAGGTTACGCGCGCCGGGCCTATTTTAAAAAGGCCCAGCGACGCACATAAAGCCCCGGGAGGCGTGTAAGTCCCAGGGCTTGCAAAAAGGGGCAGTCCGGGGGCGAAGCTAGAGGCTCCAGGCACAGCGGCCATTTGCTGCTGTGCTTGGGATCGCGCGCCGGCAGTTGGCCGGCACGCGCAACTTACTTCAGCCCCAGGGCTGAAGAAAATTTTGCAACAATAAAAAGAAATCAACAAAGGTAGGGGGAAAGAGCAGGGAAGGTAGGGGAAGGGAAGGGGGGGTGGGGGGGTAGGGAAGTTCCCTCTGAGGCCGCTCCGATTTCGGAGCGGCCTGGGAGGGAGCGGGAGAAGGCAGCGTGGCTCGGAGCAGGCTCGGCACGTGTAAGGTGCACAGTTGTGCACCCTCTTGCGTGCGCCGCAGACATGTGCCTGCTTGTTATAAAATCGGGCGTACATGTGTGTGCGCGCCAGGTAGAGAATGCACATGTACGCCCACGCGCTCCTTTTTAAAATCTACCCCAGGTTCTGCTGTTTCTTTATGCATTATCTGAATAATGGTTAGCACTTCATAAATATGTGAAAACATAAATGCTGCTTTTCAAAGACCATGACATGCTCTAATTCTTTTGTGATATTCTGCCTGTGGTTCCAAAGCTAAAAATGCAAAATAGGGAGCAACAGAGCATCTCTTTCTAAACATGTAGAAGCACTGCTTTCATTCTCTTGCATCCAAAGTGCCACATTCTTGGGATTGGAATGAATCCTGCATCAGCCACTGTCATAAAAAACATTCTTATTAAAGATGAGGCATCACAAAAATGTTTTGTTTTATCATGTTTTGGGTGGGATCTAAAAATGTCTTTTTTTTTTCCTAGTCTTTCATGCATTTTATTAGTCATTTGTTCTGCTTTTTTTGTCTTAATCATACCCTTTAGGCAGAGTTTTTTTCATTGTCCCCAGGACATTGCTATAATTGGCTATCTCTGATGAAATCATATGTAAAACTTATAATTTTGAGGCAAACAGAAACAGTTATACCCTGTTAAAAGATCAGAACATTTCTCAGCTGTGTAGACTATTTTCTTTCTTACCAGGCAACAATACTCATGTTTGTCTAAGATCTGTCAAAAAGCAGTGGTCAAAAGTAGAGTGTCCATAGTTTTTGCAAATTAAATCAGTTTTATTTAACCTCAGAAATTAAACAGTACATTTGTAATCCACTTTCACAATCCTCCAATACAGATTGCATTTCGATTAGCTGCGTCGGGGGAGACCTCAAGCAAGAGTCTAGGTGCTTCACAATACAAGATTGAATGGCATCATTCCTGTTGCATTATTACTGATGGCTTGGTCTTCCACCGCTCTCTTACACTTTTCTAAGATCAGTGCAATAAACTCAAACGGCATGAATAGAAGCAGCTAAGCTAGGTACTAGCTTGATAGGTACAAAAATGATATTTCAAAGACATCATCTAAAGAAGAATTAGTTAATTAAACAAAGGTTTTGGGGCAGCATAGTTCTCCCAGTACAAGCAGGATGGAGGTCCTCACATATGGGTGATGTCACTGGATGGAGCCCTATCACGGAAAACTTTCTGTCAAAGTTTCTAGAAAGCTTTGACTGGCACACTGAGTGCACTGAGCATGCCCAGCATGCCATTATCCCTGTGTCCACAGGGGTCTCCCATAAGAACATAACAAATTGCCATGTTGGGTCAGACCAAGGGTCCGTCAAGCCCAGCACCCTGTTTCCAACAGAGGCCAAACCAGGCCACAAGAACCTGGCAATTATCCAAACACTAAGAAGATCCCATGCTACTGATGCAATTAATAGCAGTAGCTGCCCCTAAGTAAATTTGATTAATAGTCGTTAATGGACTTCTCCAAGAAATTATCCAAACCTTTTTTGAACCCAGCTACACTAACTGCACTAACCACATCCTCTGGTAACAAATTCCAGAGCTTTATTGTTCGTTGAGTGAAAAAGAATTTTCTTCGATTAGTCTTAAATGTGCTACTTTCTAACTTCATGGAATGCCCCCTAGTCCTTCTATTATTCGAAAGTGTAAATAACCAATTCACATCTACTCATTCAAGACCTCTCATGATCTTAAAGACCTCTATCATATCCCCCCTCAGCCATCTCTTCTCCAAGCTGAACAGCCCTAACCTCTTCAGCCTTTCCTCATAGGGGAGCTGTTCCAGTCCCCTTATTATTTTGGTAGCTCGTCTCTGTACCTTCTCCATCGCAATTATATCTTTTTTGAGATGCGGTGACCAGAATTGTACACAGTATTCAAGGTGCGGTCTCACCATGGAGCGATACAGAGGCATTATGACATTTTCCGTTTTATTCACCATTCCCTTTCTAATAATTCTCAACATTGTTTGCTTTTTTGACTGCCGCAGCACATTGAACCGACGATTTCAATGTGTTATCCGCTATGACGCCTAGATCTCTTTCTTGGGTTGTAGCATCTAATGTGGAACCTAACATTGTGTAACTATAGCATGGATTATTTTTCCCTATATGCATCACTTTGCACTTATCCACATTAAATTTCATCTGCCATTTTGATGCCCAATTTTCCAGTCTCACAAGGTCTTCCTGCAATTTATCACAATCTGCTTGTGATTTAACTACTCTGAACAATTTTGTATCACCAGATCATTTATAAATATATTGAAAAGTAAGGGTCCCAATACAGATCCCATACTTTTTACTTTTCCTAGAAGCCTCTCATGAGGAACTTTGTCAAACGCCTTCTGAAAATCCAAGTATACTACATCTACTGGTTCACCTTTATCCACATGTTTATTAACTCCTTCAAATAAAGTGAAGCAGATTTGTGAGGCAAGACTTGCCTTGGGTAAAGCCATGCTGACTTTGTTCCATTAAACCATGTCTTTCTATATGTTCTGTGATTATGATGTTTAGAACACTTTCCACTATTTTTCCTTGCACTGAAGTCAGGCTAACAGGTCTGTAGTTTCCCGGATCGCCCCTGGAGCCCTTTTTAAATATTGGGGTTACATTAGCTATCCTTCAGTCTTCAGGTACAATGGATGATTTTAATGATAGGTTACAAATTTTTACTACTAGGTCTGAAATTTCATTTTTTAGTTCCTTTAGAACTCTGGAGTGTATACTATCCGGTCCAGGTGATTTACTACTCTTCAGTTTGTCAATCAGGTCTACCACATCTTCTAGGTTCACCGTGATTTGATTCAGTCCAGCTGAATCATTACCCATGAAAATGTTCTCCTTCTCCAGTACTGGTACCTCCCCAACATCCTCTTCAGTAAACACTGAAGCAAAGAAATCATTTAATCTTTCCACGATGGCCTTATCTTCTCTAAGTGCCCCTTTAACCCCTCGATCATCTAACGGTCCAACTGACTCCTTCACAGGCTTTCTGCTTTGGATATATTTTAAAAAGTTTTTACTGTGAGTTTTTGCCTCTATGGCCAACTTTTTTTTCAAATTCTCTCTTAGCCTGTCTTATCAATGTCTTACATTTAACTTGCCAACGTTTATGCATTATCCTATTTTCTTCTGTTGGATCCTTCTTCCAATTTTTGAATGAATATCTTTTGGCTAAAATAGCCTCTTTCACCTCCCCCCTTAACCATGCTGGCAATCGTTTTGCCTTCTTTCCACCTTTCTTAATGTGTGGAATACATCTGGACTGCGCTTCCAGAATGGTATTTTTCAACAATGACCACTGCTTTTGCACACTTTTTTACAAACAGTCTAACTTCAGTTAGTCAGCCAGAGTGACTCACTGCTCTCTTGATTAACAAATGTTGGTACCTATTCAAACCAAATCACACTACCTCAACACCTTTCCAAGCTGAGTAATTGAGCTGAACTTTTCAACCTTTTTACTTAGGTATACACTGCTCCTAGCTTATTTCTAGCTTCTGGCTACTTTTTGGGGTTTTTTGGTGTTTTTTTGTTTTTTTTAATACAGTCAGTTCTGCTTACTAGCTGCCTTACAGACTTTTAAAAATAAACACACTACATACTGCTTACTAGCTGCCTTATTGACTATTTAAAAATACAGTCTATTATTCCCTACCTTACTGACTATTAAAAGTACAAACACACTAAATAATATTCCCAAATAGTTAACTTTGCCCCAATACTTTTAAAAAAGACAATTTCCCAAGCAAAAACTTACTGATTCCTTTCAGCCACCAGCAAGGTGATCCTCTCCTCTCATTGTTTCAGTTCCCCAGTCAGAATGCCGGACCAGACGCTCCTCCATTTATTTCGTGGTGCCCAAAAAGGAAGGATCGTTTCGGCCGATTTTGGACCTCAAACAGGTCAACAGGGCGTTGCGGGTACCTCTGTTTCGAATGGAGACATTGAGGTCGGTCATTGCGGCAGTCCACAGAGGCGGGTTTTTGGCTTCTTTGGACTTGACGGAAGCTTACCTTCACATAGGGATCCAGGAACACCATCAGTAGTTTCTGAGATTCATGATCATGGGTCAACACTATCAGTTTTGCGCCCTCCCCTTCGGGTTGGCGACTGCTCCCCGTGTGTCCACCAAGGTGATGGTAGTGGTGGCAGCAAGCCTATGATGGAAAGGGATCTTAGTACATTCCTACCTGGACGACTGGCTCATACAAGCGAAGTCGGAAGCCCTCTGCAGGGTGGCGGTTCGTTCGGTTTTGCGTCGCCTGCGGTCCCTAGACTGGGTTGTCAATTATGCAAAGAGCCAACTGATCCCATCCCAGGTGTTAGAATTTTTAGGGGCCCAGTTCAACACTGTCATGGGCAAAGTCTCACTACCTCTCGGGCGCATGGACAGGTTGATGTCTCAGGTGCGACGGCTACTGTCGTTCCCCACCCCAGTGGTTTGGGACTATTTTGGTTTTATGGCATCTACCCTGGAATTGGTTCCTTGGGCTTTTGCGCATATGAGACACTTGCAGAGAGCACTACTGTCTCGTTGGGATTCCAAGTCCAAAGAGTTCCAGCTTCTCTTGCCTCTGCTCGAACCTGCCAGATCCAGTCTGGACTGGTGGCTCACTCCGGATCACTTACTGCAAGAGGTAGACCTCGAGAACCCTCAATGGATAATTGTGACAACCGATGCCAGCCTATCCGATTGGGGGGCGGTTTGTCAATCAAGGTCAGCTCAGAGTCTTTGGACTCAGTTACAAGCAAAGTCGTCCATCAACAGATTGGAGACCAGGGCGGTTCGACTAGCACTGCAACAGTTCTGACCAATGATCCGCTGCAAAGCAGTATGGATTCTCTCCGACAATGCGACCACGGTGGCCTACATAAACCGGCAAGGAGGCACAAGAAGTCGTTCCATGGCCAATGAGGTAGACATGTTAATGGTCTGGGCGGAATGTCACCTGGCCCGAATTGCGGTGTCTCACATAGCCGGGGTCGACGACGTTCAGGCGAACTTCCTCAGCCGACAGTGGTTGGATCCTGGAGAATGGGAACTGTCCGAGGAAGCGCTGCAGATGATCTCGAGACGATGGGGAACCCCCGCCTAGACTTGATGGCGACTCGTCTGAACACAAAGGCAGCTCGCTTCTTCAGTCGCAGGAGGGACCATGGGTCAGAAGGTGTGGATGCCCTGGTCCTTCCATGGCCAGCACACATTCTCCTTTGTGTTCCCTCCCTGGCCACTGGTGGGAAAGGTATTGCATCGCATAGAGCCTCACCAGGGACCGGTGATTCTGGTGGCCCCGGAGTGGCCGCGAAGACCGTGGTTCGCCGATCTGATCAATCTAGCGGTGGACGGTCCGATGCACTTCAGTCACTTGCCCAACCTTCTAAGGTATGGTCCAGTATTTTTCGATCAGGCCGACCAATTCTGTCTAGCAGCCTGGCTTATGAGAGGAGGCAGTTAAGAAAGAAGGGTCACTCGGAGGTGGTTATTTCTACTCTTCTCTGTGCAAGAAAAACTTCTACTTCTATCACCTACATGCGAGTATGGAAGGTGTCGCGGGTTGAGCTTGTCCCCACGACGGGCCACTATTGTTCACATTCTATCATTCTTGCAGGATGGCTTACGCAAGGGCTTGTCGTACAGTTCGCTCAGGGTTCAAGTATCTGCCTTGGGCGGTCTTTGGGGTAAAGTTGGTGGTATTTCCCGGATGTGATACGGTTTTTGAAGGGGGCCAAGCACTTGAAGCCGCCAGTACGCGTGGTTTGTCCATCCTGGCGTTTAAATTTGGTTCTTCGTAGCCTCTGCGGGTCACCTTTTGATCCCTTGAAGCGGGCTACACTTAAAGACTTAACGCTTAAAGCAGTGTTTCTCATGGCTATCTATTTGGCTAGGCAGGTTTCGGAGCTCCAAGCCTTGTCATGTCGAGAGCCTTTTCTGCGTATCTCTGATTCGGGTATTTCTCTTCGCACGGTACCCTCCTTCCTTCCAAAGGTAGTCTCAGCCTTTCATGTCAACCAGGTGGTTGAGTTGCCGGCATTTCCTGATGAGAAAAAGGATCTCAGGAGATTGGATGTCCGTAGAGTCCTCTTGCAGTACTTGGAGATAACAAATCCGTTTCGATTGTCTGATCATCTTTTTGCGTTGTGGAGCGGTCCTAAGAAAGGGACTAAGGCTTCAAAGACTACCATTGCCCGCTGGTTGAAAGACGCTATTGCTTCAGCTTACATTTGTCATGGACGACCAGTCCCGGATGGTCTTAAGGCACATTCTCTTCGGTCGCAAGCAGCGTCCTGGGGAGAAAGCCACTGTGTCTCACCCCAAGAAATTTGTCGGGCGGACACTTGGAAATCCCTGCACAAGTTTGCTAAACATTACCGGTTGGATGTGCAGGATCCGAAGGTGGATTCTTTTGGTAGCAGTGTGCTTCGCGCGGGACTCTCCAGGTCCCACCCCTTTTAGGGCAGCTTGGGTACATCCCAGCAGTCTGGACTGATCCTGGTACATACAGGGAAAGGAAATTTAGTTCTTACCTGTTAATTTTCATTCCTGTAGTACCAAGGATCAGTCCAGACGCCCACCAATATACAGGAGAGTCCGTTCAGCTGTTTATATTTCTCTTGACAGATTATGTTCCAAGCCTGTTCATTTTTGCAGCATACTTATAGTTCTAATTGTTCTTTCTTAGACATTCATACAAGTTCTACCTTTTTTTTTAACAGATTTAGCTTTAACTTGGTCTAGTCATTGGTTGATAAAGCGTGTTTATGCATAACAGACTATGAAAATTATAGCAACAGCCATTCATTCTGCTTTGATATCGATTATACTGAGGGATCGCAGGTGGCACCCCAGGTTATATGGGAGGTGCTTTTCAGCTTTTCTCTGACTCAATCTGCTGGAAGGGAGGCATAACCCAGCGGTCTGGACTGATCCTTTGTACTACAGGAACGAAAATTAACAGGTAAGAACTAATTTTCCTATCCTTCCACACGTGCCCTCGACTGTATTTCATCCACCAGTGATCTCCCGCTTCAGTTTCCTAAGCATTGACAACACACTGCCAGGGGCACTGAAATAATTTTTATAGTGGAGATGAAGTGTGCCTTCCCCCTTATCCCCCTCTGCCCCTTTCTTTCCCCATCTTTCCTCAGTGGTCATACCATCATTATTTATGTAATGCATCATGTGCATTTGAGGCTCTGGAAAACTACAGTGGTCACCCTTTTCTCCTATTTGATTGTTTTTATAATGCAATATATTTTGCTAAATGGGAAATCTGATAATTAATTATTGAAACATTTGGCAGACCTTAAATGAAAGGTAAAGACTTTTTATTTGTTTGTATGATCATCCTTTCTTAATAGCAAGTTAAAAGCCAGAAAGCTTGTTATAACAAACTTTGTATGACAATACTGCGGATGATTTATTTAAGGGAATGGATGTAGATTGTTATAAAAGGATATATCACTGCAATTTGTTCATAAAATATGGACAATTATGTATGACAGTTTTTATATTGTTTGTATTTATGTATTGTAATTTATATATAGATAACTTTTTAAGATATTTTTTTCCTCTTTTATTCTTTTTTGACCCAGGAGACCAGTTCTAATTCTGACAGTGATCTCAGTCTGTCCTCCATGATTTTCCTAAATCACAGCAGTGGATCTGACGATTCAGCGGGAGAGGCAGAAGGCAGTCTAGAACATTCTCTCATATCTCTAGAGTCTTCTGAGCCGGTTCCTGAAGACCCTCGCTCAAACATGTGGCGTCTTTACTTTGGAAGCTCCTATGAATCTGAACTAGGAAATGGAACGCCCTCGGAGCTGGTAACTTTTCATATATATTTGCTCAGTATTTTTATCAAAGTAATTTTACCCCTCTGGCTCTCTCTTTATACCCATTCCTAGCATACAAAATCTCTCTTCCAAAATGATGATCCACTTTGTATGTACTTTAATTTTCTTGATCTTCATTTTAAGTCATCAATCAGAATAAACAATATTAAGATTTCCCTTTATATTTCTAATTTTCTTTTTCTTTCTGAGAAAAGAATGCTTCTGCTGCTGAGTCACTCTCACCATTACAGATCTTGAGTAAATTGTAATAATAATCGATAGGAGGCACATTTGGCCGGAGGATCAAAAGTAACAATAAAAATATTTACAATTTGGGAATATAAAACAAGAAATGTAGATTGTGAGTCAGAAATTAATTGACAGATTAGGGGATCAGAATAGTATTTACAATATTAAGAGTATTGCTAGTATATAGGTCAAAGGGTGTGCTTAGTGTTATTGAAATGTAACTGATTGGTATGGATAGATAATATTGTATAAGTGGCATATTAAATATTATCTGAAGGGAAGTGTTCATAAATTGTAGGCTTGTTTAAACAGCCAGGTTTTCAGGTTCTGTTTAAATTTCTTATGGCAGGGTTCCTGGCGCAGATCTGTGGTCATTTTGTTCCATATGTTGATTCCATAAATCATAAATATGTCATAAATCTGTGTAGTTGTTATAATGATATATCTGAAATACTGTATTATAATGACAAAAGTAATTTTGATCTTGGGTTGAGGGGGACAGATTTTTATAAAGAAAAAGTGGAGATCTAGGAATAAAACTGGGACAGGAAGGATTATATGCAAGAAATCAAGAATAGATGAAGTTTAACTACTCCAGTGCTGATACTTTAAAATTTTCAGGAGTTCACAGCTGTCTTCCATTATTAGCAAGAAATTGCATTTTTCACCAAGGAAGTTTATGATAAGTTTAATGAACATCCATGGATAAAATAGTGTGGTTGCTGTATTAGTTCACTTGAATGCGTGGAAATATAGGTCGATGAAAAAAAAATTATAGAAGGTGATATCTTGTCATTGGACTAACTTAATACATTTCTTGACTAGCTTTTGGAAGCTAACATCCCCTTTCTCAGGACCAAACAGAGTATCCATGAACTGCTGTGACCATCATTAATCACGACTGCAGGTTACCAGTGGCCCCTTTACAGGGCCAGAGTTATAATACTGCCACTGTAATGAAACTCAGCTGAGAGAGGAGAGCACCACAATGAAACAGGAGGTTATAGTACAGTGTGATATTTTGCTGTTCCATTTCTCTTAGCTTCCAAATGCAAATGGTTGCTCTGAGAAATCTAATGCAGTTTGATGCGTAACTGCTAAAAGATGCCAAGACAAATAGTAAATCCCATCTGATGTTCAGCTGATCAGCAGACTGTAACCTAAGCCTAGCAAGCAGGGGCTGCAGAACTGCAGAGTTTCATGTCATGGCTCACCCAACAACTGAAGGTTTTGAAAACTCTTCCCGTACAGCAGTTTTCACTGTACCCAGGGGTGCACTGTGTTTTCAACAGCTTGTGCAACAGTGGTTGGGGCAGGAAGCAGAGGGCTGTTCACTGCTGATGAAAATCCCTTGCATAAGCCCTGTGTGCCTATGTCTAGGGAAGGGGTGAGTACTGAGTTTGGTCCTAGGGCCAGGGAAGTGGAAGATTGCTGGGATAGAGCATTGGGATAGAGGGAAGAGTTCTGGAGTCATCCCCTAGAGGGGGAGGATAGAGAGAGGAGATGTGTGTGAGGAGGGAGGGTAGGAGAGAAAGTTGATGCATGCACCTTCTCCTCCAATCTACACCAAATGGCAAGATTGACCACAACTCAAATGTTCCTGGGTATGGCATTTGCAGAGAGGGGACTGAATGGGGAAAAGAGTTGGAGAGAAGATTTGCTATTTCAGACTACATACAAACACTGTGCATTGGTCGTGGAACTGGATCTATTGGTGTCTGCTGAAGTGGGGTGAGCGCTAATCCAAGTTATAAAAAGAAAAAAAATTGATTGGGCTCGAAAATCGACCAGTTGTGAAGGAGAAACAGCTGACAAGATATGCTGGACTTGTGGCAAATAGAGAAACCTAATAAGAAGCTGAAATCTAGTTTAAAGGACACTGAGTGATGTCTTGTATAAGTCTCTTGGGGCTGGATTTTCCAACAGCGCGTGCCTCTCTGAATTCGGAGGTAGCGGGGGGGGGCCTGCGAAAGCCGGCAGCGATCGCACCACTGCGGTGCTATCGCTGCCGGCTTTCGCACCCAATAGCACCATCGTAAAAAGTGGTGCTATTGAGCGCGCTACTGGCAGCGAAGTTTCCAAGGTGGCCGCCCCGACTCCTCCTCTTCTGGTGCTGATGCCGCCCCGACTCCACCCCAATCTAGATATCTCATGCATGCGATAGGGTTTGAAAATAACCCCCTTAGTTACCATTTTCAAGGTCACAGTGTGACCATACAAGAAACTTGCAGATGTGGCAGTTGCCTTGTTTTTCAGGCTTTTAAGCATTGTATCTCTTCGATATGGAATGTGTGCTATACAAAGTGAGACTGTATGCCTGCTACTGGAGTTATAAATAGCAGACTCATAGGTATAGGGATTATTCTTAGCTGTCTGATGGGAATAGAATCCTTCTCACTGTGCTCTGAGGAACTATACATTTTGTTGATATCTTTTTATTGGACTAACACAGTACGTTTCTTGACTAGCTTTTGGGAGTTAATACTCCCTGCCTCAGCTCAAAATAGAATGAACAAAAGATGACATTACCAGAAAATACAAGTAAATCCTAAAAGGAATTCCAGTGGTGATGTGAAGGGGAAAGGAGAGGTGGGGCATAGCCTGCAGCATGGTACATTACTGGAATATGTGTGCCGAGGAGCGAATACCCCTTGTTATATTTAAATAGAATTTTTGTGTGGTGGGTTTTTTTTTTTGTTTTGTTTTTTTAATGCATGTTTTGTGGTGGCTCAATATTTCAATTTTATTTGAATTAACTTTTGTGATTATTATTGAACATGTGGTATATAAAATCAGAATGAATTAAACTAGTTACATAGAACTCAAAGCTGGAGAAACTAAGAAAAATCACAAGACCTACAGCCACTACTTCTGGAAGATGAGTTACTTAAAGAAATCTTCCTTGTCTCACCGATATTGGCCTTAAGTCAACCATATAATCTAAAGCCTAAAAGTAGTGTGTAAAAAAAAAAGTATATAGATATGTGTGTGTATATGTATGTGTATGTATATGTATATATAAAAAATTTAAAAAATGCTTCTTACAGAAACTCAGAAGAAAATGGCACACATCCCTGCAAATGTACCATGATGCAAGCTCGTAACTTGCTCACAGCTTACTCACAGTACAGATATGCACATGCTTTTCTAGTAGCATAATAAATTACTGTCTTCTGTCTTCACAGAATTCTCAGTGCTTGTCTGGACCAAACTCCATAACACATGACTTCAATGGTGTGATAATAAGAGATTTAGTTTCCTCACAGCCTTTAGTGTTCATAACATCTTCACAAGAAGGAAACCAGGAGCTTAATCAGGAGCAAATAGAACAACTCAGGACTGAGATCAGTGTCATCAAGGCCAACTACAGGAGCAGGAATGGGGTATAACCATTTTCAAAATGATTTCATGCTGCATTGTTTTCCTTTGGTTTACTTTGTTTTTGTGCCTGCTGTCCTTTTCTCTCTGTTCCAAAACATTGTCCTTGCTAGTCAGCTTCGCCCAGCACTGGGAGGGGATCACCTCGGACCGCTGGGCCCTTTCCATTGTACGTCGGGGGTACCATCTGTGCTTCAGCCAGCTCCCGGAGACCTCTCCCCCATGCCCTTCGTGGGGTTCATCCACCCATGTG
The DNA here is from genome assembly GCF_901001135.1 of Rhinatrema bivittatum. Lineage (NCBI taxonomy): Eukaryota > Metazoa > Chordata > Amphibia > Gymnophiona > Rhinatrematidae > Rhinatrema > Rhinatrema bivittatum. The sequence goes on along the minus strand of NC_042616.1, from coordinate 169,897,328 downwards.
GTCGTTCTTCAACAAGAACTTTCCACCCTCCTCACAGCAGGTGCTGTGGAACCGGTTCCTCACGGACAGCAGGGCCACAGGTTACTCGAGGTATTTCCTCATCCCAAAAAGGAATGGCGGCCTGCGCCCCATCCTCTGCCTCAGAGCACTGAACAAGTTTCTCGTAAGAGAAAAATTCAAGATGCTGATCCCCCTCCTTCAGAGAGGAGACTTGCTCTGCTCCCTCGACCTGTCTGAGGCAGACGCACATATTACGATCGTCCGCAACCACAGGAAGTACCTCCGCTTCATGGTGGGGAATGCACATTTTCAATACAGATTGCTGCCCTTTGGGCTGGCATCAGCCCCATGCACCTTCACCAAATGCTTGGTGGTGGTAGCGGCCTAGCTCTGTCCATGTGTTCCCATACCTGGATGACTGGCTGGTCAGGAGCGACTCCTGCTCCTGAGCCTTCCAAGCTCTGACCCTGATAGTTCAGACCCTGCAGACTGTGGCGTTTGTCATCAACTTCCCCAAGTCGCACCTCTGTCCGTCCCTGCAGCTGGACTTCATAGGCGCCAGGTTGGACGCGGCAAAAGCTTTCTTGCCCAAGGATCCGGCAGTTGCCCTCTCCTCGCTGGCCACCCTCATCCGCAACAGCGGGAGGATGTCAGCCCGTCTCCTGCGCCACCTGCTGGGTTACATGACTGCCTCTGTCCATGTGACACCCTTCGCCCGCCTCTGCATGTGGACCCCTTAGTGGGCCTTGTGGGATCAGTGGCAGCAGACATCCCAGGATCTGGAGGCTGTGGTCACGGACCCTCTCAAGCCATCCTTCTAGAACATGGACTTCCCATCCAGCCCGCGCCGGCCCAGGTGACCCTCACCACTGAGGCTTCTCCACAGGGGTGGGGAGCCCACACGAACAGCCTACATACTCAGGGCCTTTGGACCACCGCTGAAACACGTTGCCAGATAAACTTTCTGAAGCTTCAGGCTTTTCGGGATCAGTTGTCATCCAAGGTAGTTCTGATCAGGACGAGCAACCAGGTCATGATGTGGTACATCAACAAACAGGGCAGCATGGGCTCATTCCTCCTCTACCAGGAGGCAGTGCAGGTTTGGAACTGGGCCCTTTCCCAACGGATGTATCTGCAGGCGACCTACCTGCCGGGTCACCTCAACATACCGGCAGACCATCTCAGCCAGTCCTTCCAGCCACACGAGTGGTCCCTCAACCCTGCGGTAGCGGCAGAGTTATTCCGTCGCTGGGGTACACTGGATGTGGATTTGTTCACCTCCCCTCTCAATCACAAGGTGAGCAGGTTCTGCTCCCTAGTAGAGGGGAACGATCATCCGGCCTGCAATGCCTTCTCTCTTCACTGGGGGCAGGGCCTCCTGTATGCATCCCCATCTCTCCTGCTCCTCTCGAGGAATCTGTTGAAGCTTCAGGACAGGGGGACCATGATTCTCATGGCACTCTCCTGGCTTTGGCAGGTTTGGTTTCCACTCCTCCAGAACCTGTTGGTGTGTGCACCCAGCACCACGCGGGCACTAGCCCTCACGGCTTGGATATTGAGCACATGATCCTCCAGCCATTGCAGCTTTCCGACTGTTTCCCAGGTCCTGATCGAGTCCCGGATATCTTCCACCAGGAAGTCCTACTTCTCAAAGTAGAAATGCTTTTCCATCTGGTGCGGAGGGCATGGGTTGAACCCCCTTCTCCTGCCCTCTCCCCCGCCTGCTGGATTACCTGTGGCACCTGTCTGAGTCTGGGCTACAGACCAATTCCATCAGAGTACACCTCAGTGCAGTCAGCACGTACCACCGAGGTGTTGCTGGCTCACCCGTTTCAGTCCAGCCCCTAGCTGGCCGCTTCATGCGGGGTCTCCTCCAATTGAAGTCCCCTCTTCAGCCTCCAGCAGCATCCTGGGACCTCAACATGGTCTTGGCAAGACTGATGTGGCCTCCCTTTGAGCCTCTGCAGTCCTGTGGTCTGAAGTTCCTCACCTGTAAAGTCATATTCTTGGTGGCGTTCACTTCCACTCGCAGGGTCAGCGAGCTTCAGGCCCTGGTTACGTATGCACAATACACGCGGTTCTTCCACAACCATGTGGTCCTGCGAACGCATCCTCGATTCTTGCCCAAGGTGGTGACTGATTTCCACATCCGTCTATCGTTCTCCCCACCTTCTTTCCGAGGCCATATTTCCATCCAGGGGAATGTGCTCTCCATACCCTGGACTGTAAATGGGTGCTGGCTTTTTACCTAGACCGCACAGTGAGCCACAGACAGTCCACCCAGCTCTTTGTGTCTTTTGACCCCAATTGACTGGGGTCAGCAGTAGGTAAGCAAACCCTATCGAACTGGCTGGAGGATTGCATTGCTTTCTGCTATACGCAAGCAGGCCTCCAGCTGGCCAGCAGAGTGAAGGCTCACTCTGTGCGAGCCATGGCAGCATCAGTGGCCCACCTGCAGGCGGTCCCTATCGCCGGAATCTGCAGAGTTCACTCCACACCTTTGCGGCTCACTACTGTCTCGACAGGGATAGTTGCCAGGACAGCGCTTTTGGCCAGTCTGTCCTCCGCAACCTATTCCAGTCCTGAACCCAACTGTTCTTAGCATGCTCTCTGTGGGGACAGACCGCCCCTGCTTCACACAACACCGCAGTTGTGTTGTGCCTGTTGGCACCTTGTTCGTCTACTGTGGGACCCTCTGTTCCCAGGAGGCAGTCTGGAGCTGTATAATCACCCACATGTGAGGACTACTATCCTGCTTGTCCTAGGAGAAAGCAGAGTTGCTTATCTGTAACGGGTATCCTCCTAGGACAGCAGGATGTTAGTCCTCAGGAATCCCACCCTCCTCCCCACGATGTTGGGTTCACCTTCGTTTTGTTTTATTTTTCGCTTGTATTTTGCTACCTTACGAGACTGAAGGGGGACCTCGTGTGGATGCGCAGATAGCAGCAGGCTGGGCATGCTCAGTCTGCCAGTCAGAGTTTCTAGAAACTTTGGCAAAAGTTTTCCAAGCCGGGCTCCATCTGATGATGTCACCCACATGTGAGGACTAACATCCTGCTGTCCTAGGAGAGCACCTGTTACAGGTAAGCAACTCTGCTTTCACATGGCACTTTAGCTAGAGTTCATGCCCCTTAAGTGAGGGAAGCCTTGCTGCCATGCTGCAGCTGTAGAAAGGAGGAGGAAATCTTGTCATGCCTCAAATGATGTAAAAATAATAAATATGGGACAACAATCTAAGGGAAAACAGTCATGTTTTCACACTGTAAAATATCATGGATTATATACTCATGAAACATGATCGCAGTCATCTAGCTGTTTGATCCTTAAAAGATGAGGGTTTTTGAAACACAGTGCATGCAAAGCTCTGTTCTTATATTTATACCCTTCCTAATCAATCCCAAAGGATCACTTACATATGCATTTGGGTCACCATAGCAGCTGGCAAATACAGCAGTTCAACCAAGTTGCTAATTTTTCCAGTAATTATCCTGAATAAGAAACACTACCCTACGATTACATGTTCCTCAAAGGAATCTCAGGTCAGCCAATAAAGCACTGCTAACCATACCCTCAGTCAAAACAGCAAAGTTAACCCAAGTTAGAGAGAGAGCACTATCTTTGGCAGGACCATTATTATGGAACACACTACCACTTGAACTAAGACTAATGAAAGAATTAAAACTCTTCAAGAAAAGCCTAAAAACTTGGCTTTTCAAAAAATCATTTCACAGTGAGAGTGTTGAATAACAACAATAAATACTTCCAGCTGAAAGTCACCTATATATAAAAAGTAGAATTATTTTATTTTACTCATAATTAAATATTAAATGAAAACAATATACACATATATGATTATCCTGACAATCATATAAATGGTAACCTCTTCCCACTTCTCATTTAGAGTATATTATTGATCTATGTAACCGTAAATATTGGCACACTATGGATAACCTAGAAACCAAACCTTTTCGTGCCTAAATGTAAACAGTTGTGATGGTACATTACTAAACGACGGTATAGAAAAGTTTTTAAATAAAATAAATAAATAAATAGACATTAAAGGAAGCAAATGGGAAGCCGATCAATGATGCTGGAAAGCAGGACAAACGGTAGTGATCGGTAAAATAAGGGATTCTTTATTGGTGTTAGCCCAATTCTGGCCGAGTTTCGCTCGCGTAGGAGCTGCCTCGGGCTACTACAAAAACAATATTAATTAAAAATAAACACAAACAAATAAACATAGATGTATGTTTTTTTATTTAAAATTATTTCTTACCTGCAGTTTCCACAGTGCAAGCTGGGGTACATCATAGCCCTGGTATTACATTTCTTCTTTGTTTTGGCAGTGTTTCCTTCAGCAGCTTTGGGCTTCCAGCTTCAACAGAACCAGCCTCTGTTGGGCTTCATTCACAACTGCTGGAGGGGTGGGGAGAGCAGGTTACCCTATTTTTATATCCCCCCCTCCCCTCCCTTTCAGCTTAAGTCCAGCCATCACAGTGACTGTCCTCGGCTGGGTGCTACAAACTGCAGCTCCACCCAGAACCTGGCTAACAGACTGAGTCAGGCCACTGGGTGGACACAATAGCATTTCAATTATGAATTCATCTGGATCCAAAGAATATTTCTGAAAACTCGTAAATGGCCAAAGCACAATTAAAAGGAAATGCAACATATGAAAGATGACCCAATTCTATACTCTGCAGTTATGTTTCACAAGTTTAGCATCAGGAAAATGTGCTCCCTCACATTTGTTTCCCTGTCTGCTGTGCATGAAGCTCCATAAACTCATTACTTTGAGCGTTCCCTCCCTCCCCTTGTTATGATGGTTTGAGAAGCTTCTTATTGGACTGAGAGCCCAGTAATGAAGAAGGCAGTCCTGTTAAAGAAAGCCAACCATATTGTTGTAAACTATATTTGTTTTAACATATAACTGACTGAGATTGTGAGGTTCATACATAGATTTCTTAGGCTGTCTGGCTGGAACAAAGAGTAATATATTATAAACATGTTTTGTTTTCTGCCAGTGTGATCTATTTCTGTATACAATTGTATTTTCCCATGTCCTTTCTTTAAAGGAAGATGTAGCCCATAGTCAGGTGGAGACAACCAAACGCAATCTGTTTATTTGCCAGTCCCATCTATTAACTGCACTCGGCAACACAAGACCATCCATCAATCAAAAAGACTGGAAGAGTTTTATGGAGCTGTAAGTATGTAAAGCTTGAGATAGAAAACTGAAATACCATATGTGATTTGCTTATACATCTGATGCTAAGAAGACCGGGTTACCTGGCCACTAAAATAGTTGGCGGGGCAAACATGTGAGCTGTGACATGAAAGCAACTTCCTACGGCCAAAAAAGGGGCGGGGGGGGGCGAACATGTGCAGCTGGCCGTGTCAAGGCGGTGCAGTATCACTCGCTGTAGCAGCCACGCCGAACACTTTCGCCCCGTAGCACCACTAGAAAAGCTGTAGTTATTTCCGGCACTGCTGGCAGCGATAATATATGAAGCATTATCACCTGCAGTGCTACCGGCCCCTCATTATTCAAAACCTCGCCCAAACTCCTCCCTTTTTTATTTTAATTTCAAATTTAAATATTCAAAGCGCGATGCGGTAACTATCGCGAGTTGATGAATGACCCCCTACGTTCTTTAATGAGCAGCTCGAGCTTGCGCTTCAGTGTCTTCATGTTAGTGTGGTGGGGATGCTACTACGTAGCTTGGATAGTGTCAGGGGTCCATCAGCCAGTCAGATTATTGGCTGGCATGCCTCTGTCCTATCGTAATATGTACAGCGTTCCAGTGAACAAAAGCAGGAGTAGTTTGCAATATTTTGGGAGAGGAGGATGGGGGAGGTAAGGGTAGCAATTTTCTCCTAATCCTTTGGGCTTCTAGCTGACTCAGAACTGGCCTCTGCTGAGCTATGCTATCATCAGCCCTCATTCACAGCTACCTGGGGTTTTTCCTCCTTTTTATAACGTTATTCTGCCCTTCTTCCCCCTCATCTAATGTGGCCATTGCCACGATAGATTTTGGTCAGGAGCCACAAACTGGCTGTTTTCAGAGCCCAGTTCACACACACATCCTGAATCTACCCACTAGGTGTCACCATTGTGGGATAATTGGGATACCCCAAATGGACCGTGAACGCTGCCGCCGCACCATCCCCAGCTGGAGAAATCTCATTCTACCACATGCATTGCGGTAAAGAAAAAAACATAACTAATGTTAATGACCTGGATCGATGATCTCCTACAGAAATAGCCCAAAATGGACCTGCCCATAAGGTCTGTACCAGCGGTTGGGAATCCTGGCATTATCTACCCCCACTCAGCTGATCCTCCAAAGGGGAACACCCCCATCCCCCACCTCCTGCCCTAAACCCAGTCAGCTAACTCCAGAGACTCGCAAGACATTCTCAGTGACAGCCAGTTAAAAAGTTGGGCTGTCGGTAAAACAAAAAAACACCTAAGACTGACAGTTAAAATGTTTCTGGGGAGTTGGCAACAGTGCCTCTCCACTGTACCCTCCAACTGCACACCATCTTCTCTGAGGAGGAGGAGGTTTTGCTACTGAGCAGGGCCTCTGGCATTGGCAGTTCCAGTGACATATGTTCCTTTCTTTATTTCCAGCTATGATCATTTCCAGAATCCTGGCAAGAGGAAAGGTCAGAGCGGAGGCACTGTAAGGGCAGGGCAGAGAGTCACTTTGGCATAGTTGCTCGCTGCTCAGTTTCTTCTCTATGAATTGGGCTGCTGCTGATGTGCGGAGTTAAAAGTATATTTTAAGCTGTCAAATTTTTAAAAGAATCATTCTAGTCTTGTCTTTACATTGATCCATGTACAGATTAGCTGGTTGAAGGATTTCTCAAACATTCTTTGAGTACTGTAAAATAATTTAAGAATTTTGTCAATTTATTTTGTGCAGACTGATTTATATTTTTCATTAAATCTCTAATACTGGTTATTTTGTGATTCAAGTGAGACCCCATGTTTGTGTTTTTTTGTTTTGTTTTTTTTGCAAAGATATATCACAGTCTGAGATTGTTATTGGACAGTACTGTCATTAGAAAGAGATTGCCTCATCTTTACTGTGAAAATAATCCTTAGACTATTGAGTTAACCATCTGTTGGATTTCAGACTCACTCAAGAATGTGTATACTGCCTTCTGTCAGAGGTATATATAGCAGAGAAACTTGGGTTTGTATAAATAAATGAAACAAGACAGCTTAAAGGAGGATTCTTGTCTGATGCTGAGGCGTGATTCTAAAATAATACACAGAAGTACATGATGGAAGCTGCATTTTTCAGAGTTACAACTCAAGGATAGTTGTATTTATTGTGTAAGATTTGATTACACTCTTCCCATCAAAAAAACACAGAAGCAAGTTACAAATATTTACATAATAAAACAACCTCCCCAACTCCCCAGCCATAAAAAAACAATTGCTCCTCACCACCCACTAATTACCGACTCCCAACACAACTTTAGCTTCACTCTCTATTCCATCCCCCACCATCCTAACAGCTCTGCTGTCATCTTCATATAGACCCTCCCATCCTGCTTTTATACAGTCATATCCACTCTTCTCCTAAGTCCTCTCTCTTTACCCAACCTGGCAAAAAAGCCAAGCTTTGACTGATTTCCTGAATTTCAAGTAATTCCCTTCAAGTCTCCATTCTAACAGATTTTTGGCCCATGATGAGTAACAAAGCTTCACCTCCTTAAGGGCAAACAATACTTAAAAGAGCATTCTCGGAAGACATCTCACTGGATTGTCTTGTTTTATCACGTTGGCCAGATATTTAGGAATACCAATGCAAATATAATTAAACATCAAGACCAAAATCTTGAAATAAATTTGTGCCTCCAAAGGTAACCAGTGCAAATCCCAAAGAATGGGCGAGATATGATTATATTTCCTGGTACCCACAACAAATTTGGCAGTTGTATTTTGGACCAATTTCACCAGTGCAACTAGAACCCACCAAACTAATAATGAAGCATTGCAGTACTCAAGCCTATTCATTATAAGCTGATGCAGTTGTGTAATCTGTCTAACATGGAAAAAGCTGAACATACTACAGCTGATACTTTAGATAATAAACTCACTATGAAAGGCTAACAGTAACCCCAATCTCAACACTGTATCCTTGGGAAAGAGTGAAAGTTCTCACCACCAACATGCTAACAGCAGCCTATCTCTTTGACTTATCCAAAGCACCTCCAGATTCATCCAAAGTCTGTTCTGTTTAAGCCATTTACTACTACCAACAAGCAGGCATTTATCTTAATCCTCCCCAAAGGTGGCCACTAGCCAAATATAAGCAAACAAGTGGCAGTACCAAATGAGCCAATGAGGTCTGCTACTGAGGCCGCATTCAAATTAAACAAAATAGTGCCAGCGCAGAGCCCTGGGCATCCCCACATAATAACTGGCAAAGTTTAGAATATTTCCCCTTGATGGGGTCTATGCTGAGGATAGGACCCAAACTATCAAAGCACAGCCCCCCACCCCCTAATTCTCATCAGCCTAAGACATTCCAAGAGAAGGGCATGATCCAAAGTTTCAAAAACTGCTGACAAGTCTAATAATAATAACAGTGAACCCATCCCTTTATCTGACCACATTCTCACATAGTCCAATAGACTTGGAAGAATTGTCTCTGTATTTTCTACCTGGACCTCTGACCGTTGCTCGTGCAAAACCTCCTTTGAAACAGCAAAATCTGGAGTTGGGTATAGCATAATCTTTCTTTCCTTTCTAATCATCATACACCAGTCCAGAATGATTGGATTTATCTCCCCCTCCCAGCAGATGGAGGCAGATCACATGACCTTTTCCTGTGATGACATCTTGATTTAAGTGTCCTGCAGGGCAGTGAAAGCCAGTATTCTCTGCTTTCAGCAGATGAAAGACATACTGGTGGTGCAGCAGGAAATTCCATAAGTTTTAAATTAAAATGTGTTAAAATAGCTCAAATAAGAAGTGTAGCTGAACCTGCAACTTACATAGTTGTCTGTGGGCCAGGCATCTGTTTAATTCAGAGTTTGCTAGTACTGATGCTGTTAGCTCCCAGTCCTATTGAGAGTCTTAGTAGAACTCAAAGGGGAATCTAAATTAAAGAAAAGGATAAGAAGATCATCTTCTTAAAGTCGTTTCACCTTCTATTCCCCCTTTATATTTTTCTCTCAAAACATTTTTCCCTGAAGACAGAGTACTGCATATTGGCTATTCCCACAAGAATGTTGAATCTTGAAAGCCTCTTATTTTAATAAGATACTAATATTAGGGATGTCGCTGCTCTCTCTCCTGCAGTGGCAGATGAACTGTGGGTCCAGTAGGCTCTCTGTGCGACCTGCTTCCATAATGAAAGAACAAGTGACAAAAACAGCTCAAACCAAGTGAGTTAGGGGCTTCAGTGGCTGGAGCAAGTTCCTCATTTATACCTGAGGCTGAAGACAGTAATTGGGGATAAGGAGGCCACTGATTGAAAGCAAGCCATGTGATTTTCAGCATGGCACAGGCAAACAAACAAAAAAAATTCTGAACCTCCATATTTTAACTTGTAAGGTCAATCATGCATTGTATTTAGATTTGGATACTAGCTTGCCCACTACTGGAAAAATACCCTCTGAGTTTTTCAAATTACTACACACCAGGCCTTATGGTAACGTACAGAAGTCTGGTGAAGGAATATTTTCTGCGATTCCAGCAGCACATAAGCTACAGGACAGCACTCAAATATAATCTTTTCTATTAAAAAAAAAAAAAAGCTTTCACCTGATACAGGTGGAATATTTTTTTTCCATATCCTCTTGAGTCTATTTTTGGATTATGAGGATCCATATGAAAGGAGTAGCTGTCACTATTGAGGGAAGGGAAAATTCAATTTGATGGATAAGTTCTAGTATTTAAACTCCTCCAGTTCAACTGAAACAGCAGCATATCTTTGACAATCTGTATGATCTTATAAGAATTCATTAAACATCACTAGCTTCATTTGGAGCTAGAAGACAACTTTGGCTTCAATGGGCAGCTGACTCTAGGTCCAAAAAAATACTTATGCAAACTTCCCCTTTAGGAAAAAAATGTGTTTGGAGAGGAATTCAAAAAGTTAGTCAAAAGCATGGGGGTGAAAACCCCCAAAGACTACCAGAAGACAGAGAATAAATTTTGGACATACAAAGGTAGAGTATAAGAACATGCCATACTGGGTCAGACCAAGGGTCCATCAAGCCCAGCATCCTGTCTCCAACAGTGGCCAATCCAAGCCATAAGAACCTGGCAAGTACCCAAAAACTGTCTATTCAATGTTACCGTTGCTAATGGCAGTGGCTATTCTGTAAGTGAACTTAATAGCAGGTAATGGACTTCGCCTCCAAGAACTTATCCAATCCTTTTTTAATCACGCAACATCAATTTATCACACAGGCCACGAGATTTAAGGGAAGAACACAATCCTTTCGAGGAGCAAGAAAGTTAAGACCTAAAACAGCAGGTTCATTAGGAACAATATGTTCATCCCAATGAAGGTATTTGCATCAGCTCTTTAGGGCAGACAAGTAGATCCAGATAACCCCAGACCCCAATGGGTTTTGGAAATTATTCAGAAGGGATATGCATTGGAATTTAATTTCGGAAAGCTTACATGATCTCGCCATGTGGAAAGCCCACAGAAAAATTGGCAGTCAAAACCAAAATAAACAAGCTGTTAATGTTAAAGGCAATATGCCCTGTTCTATTTGAGGAGCAAAGAGGCGGATGCTGCTTATTTATATTTCGTGATTCCAAAAAAGGACAGAACATTCAGACCAATAATAGACCTAAAGAAAGTAAACAGAAGTCTACATATGCCACGTTTCCATATGGAGACTCTGTGAGCAGTCATTTTGTCAATATGGCAGGGCGAATTTCTAACTTCATTAGACTTATCAAAGGCATAAGTTCATGTTTCCATCTGGGAAGATCAGAAATATCTTTGTATTGACAATGGCTCAAAAAACATTCACCAAAGCAATAGTGGTTGTAGCAGCATTTTTAAGAAAAAAAAAAAAAGGAATCATGGTTCATCCGTATTTGGACAATTGGTTGATCAGAGCAAAATCTTATCAAGAAAATGTTGCAGTATCCAACAGTGGTACAGATTTTAGAAAGTTTAGGCTAGGTAATCAATTATGCAGAAAGCAGTCTTATCCTATCCCAGCCTCTGGAGTATCTGGGCACCAAATCAATACCAAGGAAGGTTACATATTACTGACTTCAAAGAAGGGGTGAGCAAGATACACAAGGAACCCCAAGAGCATGGAACTACTTTCAACTGCTAGGATCAATGGCAGCAACTCTAGACCTAGTGCCATGGGCCAGTCGCACGCAACCTCTACAGAATTATCTTCTTTTCCATTTGTCTCATTAAACTCAAGACTAGAGTGTCATCTCCTTCCTGCTCAAGTAAAAGTGTGTCTGTTTTGGTGGTCAGATACACACAATCTATTAAGGTGTGTTAGCCTAGAAGCACCATTGTGGATTTTAGTAACCACAAATGTGAGTAACAGGTTGGGGAGCACATTGACAACATCAAAGTGTCCAGGGTCAATGGACATGGGAATAGGTTGTCAATAGGTTAGGAAAAAGAGCATGGTGAAGGAGAGAGCAGCGAGAATATTATGCAACAATGCAATTGCAGTAGCATATTTGAACAAATAAGGTAGAACTTGAAGTCAAGGTATATCAGGGAAGATAAATCTCTTGTTCAGTTAGGTGGAAAGAAATCCTTTACAGATTCCAGCACTGTACTTTGCAGGTCAAGTAAATGTATAACTGATTCTCTAAGGAGAAATCTTCTGAATCCAGACAAGTGGGAACTCACTTGATGCTTTTTTTTTTTTAAGATAGTGAATTGATGGTTCTTATGGCAACTCACAAAAGCACAAAAAATCATCAATTTTATAGACAACACAATTAAGTGACGAGAGAGATGCACTGATTTAGTTATGGCCAAAGCTGTATTTAATGTATGTTTTTCCACCATTTCAATTGATAGAAGAACAATAAGAAAAATAGAGAAGGAAAGAGTTGGGTTATTCTAGTAGCACCAGATTGGCCAAGGAGATCATGGTATGCAAACCTAATGAGGTTACAAATCATTCACTTTCTACAGCTATCAAATTCCGGGGCTCTCTTACTCCAAGGTCCAATAGAAATGAGTCCTCTCCATTTTATTTATTTATTAAATATATACCATCAATCAGAATTTCTTAGCAGTTTCTGAAAAGTCAAAATTATATAAAAAGGCCACTCTTCCTCCATGATTTCTACTTTGTTAAAAACAAGAGAGAATTCAACATCACTAGGATATGTACGTGTATGGCATTTGAGGAACAGTGCAAAGTTTTATTCAATTTCCCCTTGGGCAGGTATACCAAATATTTTCTTTTTTTACAAAAAGGTTTAGAAAAAAGTGTAGCATTAAATTCTTTAAAAGTTCAGGTAGCAGCACTATCATATTAAAGAGGTAGAATTAAAGGAAATTGTTGTATCAAAATGTTACATTCCCCATTCCCCACAGGAAAATCTAAATTTGGTATTAAAAGCACTTGTATCAAAACCTTTTGAACCACTGAAGTATGCCACAGTTAAGGATCTGGTTTCTGGGTGCAGTAACATCAGCAAGATGTATTTCAGATATTCAGGCACTACCTGTAGGGATCCATTTTTTAATTTTTCCCAAAAGTCAGTAATTCATTCAGTTCCTTCATTTTTACCAAAAGCGATTTTCAAGTTTTCATTTAAATCAATCCATATCACTAAATTTCTTCTTTGAAAATATTGGAAAAGGAAAAAATAAATGGTTGAGGTAACCAGAAGTATGATGTAGCCTTATCAAAAATGTAAACATTAAAAATGTATTTCTTAAATTGAATAAATTATTCATTTTATTTGGAGGACCCCATAAACGTGAAGCAGCATCAAAAGCTACCTTAGCAAAATGGTTTAAGAAAACGTTATCTTCAGCATACTTATTAAAGGGATGACATCCTTCAGTAATTATCACAGCCCATTTCACAAGAGCTCAATCTTTTTGGAGAGAAGTGGTGGCTGGACATCCCATAGACATTTGTAAATCTGCAAAGTGGTCTTCTTTACAGTCTTTCACAAACATTATAGATTATATGTTCTCGCAAAAGAAGACCATTCCTTTGAAGCAAGCATTATCAGAGCGGGTTTAATATCATCCCACCCAGAATAATTGAGCTTTGATATTCAAAATGATAAATGACCAAGTTAGGTTGTAAGCCCTTTGGAGATAGGGAAATACTTACAGTACCTTAATGTAATACTCTTTGAAATATTGAAAAGTGGAATATAAAATAAATATAAATATACATGAGACAAGCCCAATAGACAAAGGAAGGATAACTCAAGCAGCTGCACACCCTCCTGTATATGCAGTAGGCTACAAACCAGGGTTCAAATCCCAGGCTGCTCTTTGAGACCTTGGGCAAATCACTACACCCTCTATTGCCTCATCTACAAACTTAGATTGTGAGCCCATTGGGGACAGGAAACTACCTACAGTACCTGAATATAATTTGCTTTAAAGTGCCTGAAAACTAGAATAAATAAAATAAACTTGTGCATATATGATATTTGCAGGTTATAATACACACAAATGTATCCTGCAACATAGGCACACGTAAAAATAAAAGTGTGAATACATATTGCACTTATCTGGCTAAGTAGCAGATTTTATCCAGATAAGTTCCAATGTATTCAGGAAAGTAGCAGCTTTGTTGCATAAGTTTTAAAAGCATCATTTATGCAGCTCTCTGACTTAGCCGAACAAGTAGCGCTTTTAATACTTATCCAGCTAAGTATCTGCTTTGCTGCTTTCAAGGACTTATCTGGCTATGTAGCAGCAAAGCCATTATTTAGCTGGATAAAGTAGTGTGCATATTTTTACATACATATGGAGACTTTAGCTACCTAATGTACAAACATTTATCCCATAAGTCGGGTTTTTGTAAGTTAGAGCTTTTCTAACATTCATGCAGCAATGAAATTGTCAGTTTTACCAATTAGTCCACCTGCAGGTCTTTGAGACTCTCCTTGCTTTTCAGCCTTAACTTCCCCCCCATTTCACCCAAACACCCCCCCCAACCCAGTCAGTATTTCACTTTTAAGATGTTTATTGTCCCATACTCCAGATACAGAGCAGATGTAAAAAATGCGAGTAAGTTGCCAAGTTGCAATTTACATGTGTAAATATCGGCCCTGCCCAGGAATGCCTCTGGCACACCCCTTTTTTTACATGCCGAAATTTACTCACCAACCCTTACCTATGTGTGTGTATGTTTGAGGTTTATAAAATAGCATGTATGAGAGTATATGCTATTTCCATGTGAATATGCTGATTTTTACACATGCAACTCTTGAAAATTCACCTTTAACATCTCAGTGGATGCAGGCCATATAGGATCTCCAAATCACTCAGCAGCTCGTGGATTTATCCACTGGAAACTGTAAATGCTATAACATCACTGTACCAGAAAAGTACTGGGATCACAACCCTGAAAAGAATGGTAGAGAATGAAGGTGTGATCACTTAGGCCATTCCTATAAAAGCCTGACACAAGAAAACCAGACAGTGTGGTAAAGGAGAAAAATACAAATACAGAATTACTCATAGAAATGTCAGCACCAAGCTACTATTCTGTATAAGACATGGAAAGAGAGAATATCTTCGAGTACCAAAAGATGCAATCAACAACTAAGAAAAAGCAGAACGAAATAAAAAGTCGGTTATGGTGGGGGCCAGCAGCTTGATTAAAAACTTCCACATACACTTTGTTATGTTGCCTATCAATATTAGATCTTATGAACTCCAGAAGCAGGGGTGGTTCATGGGAATCTGCCTGAAGCGAAGCATATGAGGGTGCTCCCTGCCCCCATCCAAGGCATGGCCCAGGTCAAATCACTGAAAGGGACAAAGCGGGGGGGGGTTCTCTTTAGTTTAGCCCTTTCAAAGATTTGAAATGCTGGGGAAGGGGGAAAGCAGGGGTCAGAGTTCCCAGAGGAGTGGCAGAATTTGTGATAATATTTCTAGGAAACTGGTAACCCTGCCACACTCCCAGGAAACCTAAGACCTGCCTTGCACATTTTCCCCTAGAGAATTGGGAGCTGGGTGAATGGTGATGCCCAGTCTATGGGCCAATGCAAGGGCATTATGCACGCTAAGCAAACTTTACAGCTTTATGCCTGTGCCCCCTGCCTTCACCACACAAAACAATTCTGCATTTATGATAACCAATTTTACATGAAAAGTCTTCTGAGATGATAATATCACAATAAGAAGTATGTTTTTTTTATATGCACTGCTGTGGTACCAACGAGAAAACCCTGCACAAAAGCAAAACCCATTTAAAATGTATATGGTATTAAGTCTATTGTAATGCATGGTTTTTTGTTTGTTTTTTTTGTGGGTTTTGTCCTCAGAAAGCCATTAGTAACTTGAATTACAATTACAATATAGCTAACCTCCCATACTAAAAAAGCACTAACTGCCAGCACTCAAACAATAGAAGCCTTAACTATGAAAAGGAAACACTGCAAATACTACACCAGGCGCTAAACACCAATATACCTCCTAGTAGGAAAACAGAACAAGCCTGCTACATGCTAGCAGAATACCTTACCTCAGTCACACATGCAAAACACAGTAGGGATGTGCAGAATAAAACAAAATCATTTTGGTTCATTCATTCGTTTTCTTGGGACCCAAATTTGTTTCATTAGTTTCAATACAAAAAAAAATAAATTGTTTCATTAATTTATTCTTTTTCCATTAAAAGCGATGGGGGAAGCATTGCAAACTATGCTGGGCTCCAGAATAGTGATTTACTTATGAATTCTAATGAAACTTGTGAGAAGAAATCCTCAGAAGGGGGAAAGAATTGCAAGGTAGTTAGATTATGGCAACGTGACGTCAAAAGTGGCATAAATACTAGCCTAAGGTTCTGCAAACGAGTACCCTTCCAGCATTGGCAGGAGTTCTCCAAAGCACTGTGAGAGGAGCAGCGCAGCATGAAGAGGAAGAACAACCCACGGTGCAAAAAGAGGACACCAGCAGTAGTGACATGAACACTTGATGATATCTCGAGAGGCAAAGTGGCATCAGCACCCTAAGGCACCATGATAGGGGAACAAAGCAGAAAAAGTGGCAGGAAAAATCCTAAGGTACAGATTACAGGACCAACAAGCATAAAGAGTGGTATTGATTTCAAAAGCATAAGAGGGTACACCCTAGCTTGGCAAGAAGATCTCAAGGTGTAAGAGCTGGTGTATGCTAGGAAAGTACAGTGGCAGAAAGAAGTTAAGAACCCCAAAGTATAAAATCTGTTCATGGCAGCAAGGTTGAGCAACACACAAGGATTGAGAAGTGTAGCATGAGGGGCATATCATTAAGGCAGAATAGCATAGGAGATGCCACTCATTTCATACAGAAAACCAGAAAGAGGGATGCCTCTCCCTATGGCTGCACCTGGCTGAGCCACCAGTCAAGTAGCATAGGTTTGTGTCATAGAGTAAACCATGTACCTCAGAGGTACCCACATACACAGTACATTAGAACTACAAGTGGGCCATGAAATCAGTTTTAGTTCATGGATCAGGGCAGCAAGTATGCAAAACAATAGATAGCCATATCACGATTAAGAGATGGCAAGAAGGTGAGTACCATAGATGAAGATAAGAATAGTATTAAAAACCTGAGGAGTGTTTCAGTAAATTTACAAAGCAATGTATGGCTAGGGTAAGATAAAACGTGAGCAAGTACTGTAGGGGAAGGGGATTTGGCAAGAACCTTGAACACAACTGGAACAATGGAGGTACCAAGACCCGCTTGGAATGGCAGTGACAGCAGTGATGCTGGTATATCTTAAGAACTGGAATGGTAGGAGCAGCGCAGCAAGAAGAGTATCTATAACACTCCCAAAGTTGTGGTGTTGTCAGTTTCCTGTAGCTTTTCAAAAATAGCGTCCTCTGCAAGCAGAAAATATAGAGTTCTTAGGGACTGCAAAGTTTATTTAAAATTATTAAGGATTCTGAGCCTTTCTAAGTCTGTTATGATATGGTTGGGGCATGGCATGCTGCAGCTGGAAGTGTCAGCCCACCGTGGTTATGTTTGGAGAAAGACAGGCTTAGGCAGGATATCTTAGGCCTCAGTGGATATAGTGGAGCATGGCATGCTACAGTTGGACATGTCAGGCCACAGTGGTTACGACTGGAGTAAGACAGGCTTATGCAAGATACAATAGATCATTCAGATCTATTGTATCTTGCATAAGCCTGTCTTACTCCAGTCGTACTGGAGGCAGAGGATCTCAGTAGTCATGTTTAGTGATGGTGATTGTGACAGAGCAGGTAGAGGAAGTCAGTGGATATATGCTGCAATGGTGGTTGGTTGGCAAACACCATCACTGGGGTATGACTTGACTGCCTTCCTCTGTCTACTTTGCCAGAAAAACTGACACCACCGCTGAGGCATGACACTTTATGGGATAAAGCAAGAAGAGGAAGTCAGTAGAGTCATACCTCAGTGGTGGAGTTTGGCAAACATGTTTTTTTTTTAAATAGGAAAATTAGTTTCTTACCTGAATTTTCGTTCCTGTAGTACTAAGGATCAGTCCAGACTGCTGGGTTATGCCTCCCTTCCAGCAGATGGAGTCAGAGAAAAGCTGAAAAGCAGCCCCCTAGATATACTGGTGTGCCACCTGCGATCCCTCAGTATAATCAATATCAAAGCAGAATGAAACATAACTCATCCACTTTATTTATTTTTTTAAACAACCAATGACTAGACCAAGTAAAAAATGCTCTGAAATTACAAGAAAAACTTGTCTTCCTTTTTGTAACCCGAGAACTTGCCGAAACCAACGTAGCAACGCGCGTGCCCGTCCTCTGTAGCGGCACGAACTGTAAAGAGACAAACAACAAGAATACGAGCGGGCTTTCCTGTAATAAACATACTTGGGCGGGCGTCTGGACTGATCCTTGGTACTACAGGAACGAAAATTATCAGGTAAGAAACTCATTTTCCTTTCCCTGTACATACCAGGATCAGTCCAGACTGCTGGGATGTACCCGAGCTGCCTTAAATGGGGTGGGACCCAGAGAGTCCTGCTCTCGAAGCACACTGCTGCCAAAAGAATCTACAGCCAGATCCCGGACATCCAACCGATAATGTCGAGCAAACATGTGCAATGACTTCCAAGTAGCCGCTCTGCAAATTTCCTGGGGCGAAACACATTGGCTTTCAGCCCATGATGCCGCCTGAGAGCGGAGAGAATGAGCCTTAAGACCGTCAGGAACAGGACGTCCGTGACATATGTACGCGGAAGCAATAGCATCCTTCAACCAGCGGGCAATTGAAGTTTTGGAAGCCTCATGTCCCTTCTTTGGACCATTCCACAAGACAAAGAGATGATCCACCCAACGAAAATCATTAGTCACTTCCAGATACCTCAAAAGAGTCCGTCTGACATCCAATCGCTGTAAGTCTCGACCGTGAGAAGAGCGGGTATCCTCCGAGAAGGATGGCAAGTCCACAGACTGATTGACGTGAAATGCCGAAACCACCTTAGGTAAAAAGGAGGGTACAGTCCGTAAGGATACTCCCGTCTCCATTATATGCAAAAACGGTTCTTTACATGATAATGCCTGAATTTCGGAAACGCGACGCACCGAACAAATGGCCACGAGAAATATTGTTTTGAGAGTTAAATCCTTCAAAGTGGCCCACTTGATAGGCTCAAACGGCGAAGCGCAGAGACCACGGAGAACCAAATTCAAGCTCCAGGATGGACAAAGCGCCCGCACCGGAGGGCACAAATGTTTAACCCCGCGTAAAAAAACGAGCAACATCCGGATGACGGCAATGGAAGAGCCTTCAATCTTACCCCGCAGACAGCCCAAGGCCGCCACCTGCACTCGAAGTGAACTGTAGGCCAGGCCCTTTTTCAAGCCGTCCTGCAAAAACGCTAGGATATATAGGGGCGGATTTTCAGAGCCCTGCTCGCGTAAATCCGCCCAAAACCGGGCGGATTTACGCGAGCAGGGCCCTGCGCGCCGGGAAGCCTATTTTACATAGGCCTCCCGGCGCGCGCAGAGCCCCGGGACTCGCGTACGTCCCGGGGTTCTCGGAGGGGGGCGTGTCGGGGGGCGGGGCCGGAGCGCGCGGCGTTGCGGGGGCGTGTCGGCAGCGTTTTGGGGGCGGGTACGGGGCGTGGCTACGGCCTGGGGGCGTGGCCGCGCCCTCCGTACCCGCCCCCAGGTCGCGGCCTGGCGCGCAGCAGGCCCGCTGGCGCGCGGGGATTTACGTCTCCCTCCGGGAGGCGTAAATCCCCCGACAAAGGTAAGGGGGGGGTGTAGACAGGGCCGGGTGGGTGGGTTAGGTAGGGGAAGGGAGGGTAAGGTGAGGGGAGGGCAAAGGAAAGTTCCCTCCGAGGCCGCTCCGATTTCGGAGCGGCCTTGGAGGGAACGGGGGGAGGCAGCGCGGCTCGGCGCGCGCAGGCTATACGAAATCGATAGCCTTGCGCGCGCCGATCCAGGATTTTAGTGGATACGCGCGGCTCCGCGCGTATCTACTAAAATCCAGCGTACTTTTGCTTGAGTCTGATGCGCAAGCAAAAGTAGGCTGTTCGCGCGCCTCTTAAAATCTACCCCATACTATAGAGGTCCGCCGAGGGGACACCTTCAACCCACTGCACCATGAGTCAAAAACCTTCCAGACCCTAATATAGGCAAGGGAAGTTGAGGTCTTGCGGGCCCTAAGAAGAGTGGAAATCACAGCTTCCGGGTAACCCTTCTTTCTCAGTTGTCTCCTTTCATAAGCCAAGCTGCTAGACAAAAGTGATCCACCTGATCGAAAAATACGGGACCCTGCCTCAGACGATGTGGGAGATGACAGACGCAAGGGACCGTCTACCACTAGGTTAATTAGATCCATGAACCACGGTCTTCGTGGCCACTCCAGAGCCACTAGAATGACCAGACCCCGGTGGGATTCTATTCGCCTTAGAACCTTTCCCACCAGTGGCCAAGGGGGAAACACATAAAGGAGACTGGCGGGAGGCCACGGGAGCACCAGAGCATCCACCCCTTCCGACCCGTGTTCTCTCCTGCGACTGAAGAAGCGAGCCGCTTTGGCATTCAGCCGCGTCACCATCAAATCCAAACGTGGGGTCCCCCAGCGGCGAGTTTGAGCCGCATCGCCTCAGACGACAGCTCCCACTCTCTTGGATCCAGGCACTGTCGGCTGAGAAAATCCGCCTGGACCTTGTCCACGCCTGCGATGTGAGAAGCCACGATCCGGGCCAGGTGACATTCCGCCCAGGCCATCAACAAATCTGCTTCGGAGGCCACCGGACGACTTCTTGTACCCCCTTGTCAGTTTATGTAGGCCACGGTTGTCACATTGTCGGAGAGAATTCTGACTGCCCTGTGATGTATTAAGGGAAGAAATTGACGTAGGGCCAGACAAACTGCCCAGGTTTCCAACCGATTGATCAACCATTTGGCCTGTCGAGGGGACCACCGTCCCTGCGTTGACCTGGATTGACAGACTGCTCCCCAACCGGTCAGACTGGCATCCGTTGTAATGATGATCCAAGGTGGAGGTTCCAAGTGCATCCCCTGAAGGAGGTGCCGTGGTACCAACCACCAACTGAGACTGGTCCTGGTCGGATCCATTAATGGTAAGGACAGATGATAGTCTTCCTACTTGGGATCCCAGTGGGAAAGCAGCGCTCTCTACAACGGTCGCATATGAGCAAAGGCCCAAGAAACCATTTCCAGAGCAGAGGCCATATGTCCAAGCACTTGCAAATAATCCCATGCCATAGGCAAAAGGAGGACCAATAGACGCTGAATTTGAGACATTAAATTTTCCATCCGCCGGCGGGGGAGGAAAACCTTGCCCACATAAGTGTCAAAAGGGGGCTCCCAGAAATTCCAATTCCTGGGACGGAACCAGCTGGCTCTTTGTGAAATAGGTTGGGTAGTCAAACGATTGCAGTCTGTCCAACACCGACTGAACTGCTATTTTGCAAAGTGCCTCCGACTTCACTCGGATGAGCCAATCGTCCAGATAGGGGTGAATTAAAATTCCTTGCCATCGGAGGAAAGCCAAGACTACTACCATCACCTTGGTGAATACTCGGGGAGGCCGTCGCCAAACCGAAAGGCAGGGCGAAAAACTGATAATGCTCCCCCAGAATCATGAACCTCAGAAATCTCTGATGATGCTCCTGGATTCCTATGTGGAGGTAAGCCTCCGTCAGATCTAAAGAAGCCAAAAACTCGCCCTTGTGGACGGCTGCAATGAGCGACCTCAGCGTCTCCATCCGAAAACATGGAACGCGCAAGGCTCGGTTGACCTGCTTTAGGTCCAAGATTGGTCGGAACGTGCCTTCCTTATTGGGAACCACAAAGTAAATAGAATACCGACCGGTTTGACGCTCGGCTGGCGGGACTGGAACCACAGCTCCCAGTGCTCGTAACCGAAACAACGTCTGCACAATCCCCTGGTGTTTAGCAGGGGGACCGTAAGGTGAGACTAGAAACAGATTGCGGAGTGGGCGAGCAAAATCCAAAAGCGTAACTGTGACGTATAATGTCGAGAACCCACTGGTCCGATGTTATCTTGACCCATTCCTCCCAAAACAGGGACAGCTGTCCCCCAATCTGTGGGATGGAGGAATGGGTCGGCACCCCTTCATTGAGAGGCCTTGTTGGGGGTAAAACTGAGAGGCCCCCCCCCCCCCCGAACGCTGAGGTCTCCTGCCTTGAAAGGAATGCGCCCATGCCTGTGACAGAGACGCCAACTGCCTCTGTGCGAAGGAGGAACCCCTCCCGGAACAAAAACGGCACTGACCATGAGAACGGCCCCTGAACGTGCTGGAAGGGTGAAACTGTCTGGGCTTGTCCTCAGGAAGCTTAGAAACTTTGTTGTCCCCCAAGTCCTTAATAAGCTGTTCCAGCTCGTCCCCAAATAACAATTTTCCCTTAAAGGGAAAGGAGCCCAACCGGGATTTGGAGGAAGCATCTGCCGACCAGTTACAGAGCCAAAACAGCCGCCTTGCGGATACCGCCGATGACATAGTGCGTGCAGAAGTTCATAGAAGATCATATAAGGCATCTGCTATGTAGGCAACCGCAGACTCCATGCGGTTGGCCTGCTCTGCCTCTTCCGGGGGGGAGCTCCTGGGCCGTAAGCAATTGTTGAACCCAGCGGAGAGTGGCCCTCTGCATGAGGCTGCTACAGACCGCGGCCCGGACGCCGAGCACAGATACCTTAAAAATGCACTTCAGTAAGATCTCCAGCTTCCGATCCTGAAGATCCTTAAGCACCGATCCTCCTGTCACGGGAATGGTAGTATGCTTAATTACAGCCGTGACCACAGAGTCTACCTTGGGAAGTTTGAGAAGATTTAAGGATTCGCTCGGCAAGGAATACAGTTTCTCCATAGTCCTGCTGACCCTTAATGATGCCTTGGGGAAATCCCATTCCCTGGATACAATTTGAAACAACTTAGGGTGAAATGGGAAAGTTTGCAGAGGACCTCTAAAGCCCGCTAAAACAGAATCTCCCAGAGAAGAATCTGCCTCTGGTTGCGGTGCTGGAATCTCCAGCTCCCGCAACACATGTGGAATTAAAGGATCCAGCTCGTCCTTACTGAACAAGCGGAGGATCTGAGGATCATCCCCCTCCTCCGGTACGTGTGTGTCCACATCACCTCCCATATCCAGGGCTAAAGGGTCCTGGGAGGGATTGGCCGGCTCGGGAATATCAGGTTCCGCAGCTGGATGGGGAAGACGAGCCCCCGCCTTCCCCTGGTCCTGTATGGGCTTAAAAAGCTTAGGCGAGGAGGAAAGCGAGTCCTCCCAATCTGCCTCAGCCTCTAAGAAGGCTTTATGCATCAATAGGACAAACAACGAGGAAAAAGGAGCTGGTCTCTTTAAGGCGCCCCCCCCCCCCGCAGGTCGGGAGAGGGGGGGGGGTTCTAAATTCACTGCAAAATCGCGATTGCGCTGGGGGCTTAGGGCCGGTGGAGAGGAAGGAGGGAATTCCCCTCCCTCCGACGCTACATCAGCGTCTGTGCTCGGTACGGGCAAAATGGCTGCTGCTCCCTCGTCAAGTGGGGCCTCTACCCCGTCAAGTGGGGCCTCTACCCCCGAGTCGCCAGAATTCGCAGTTCACGCAGCCGCGGGAAGTGAGAACCGTGGGTTGTACTCAGCCGCTGAGAGAGTCTCTCACCCCCGGGGATACATCGGGAGCAGAGACGCTCTCGGGAGAGCTGTGTCCCTGACTCCCCGCAGGCCGTGCAGGCAGAAGTGCGCGGCATGGTAAGCGCGGGGCCGTCTGCAAAAGCGAGTGAAAAGCACTGAAGAAGCAAAAATATCGCGCCGGGTGAACGGGCCACCCCCTCCGGAGTCCCGGGGCCGTTTTGTGGCAGGCCGGGGCTGGAAAGGTCTACACCACGCGCCTGTCACCAACAGGTCTGTGCGTCTTTTTTTTTTTTAAACAAGGAAACTAATCAAGCCCTATGAAATATACAAACAGTCTCCCTGCTATCGCAATCGCGAGCCCCCTTCAGAGGTATGCACTTCTCTGGAACATAGGTAGGGGGGAGAGTGACCGGCCCACCGGTGAATACTCCCCTGGCCACCGAGGAAATAAAAGCTCCGGGAATTAGGCATTAGGGCATTGCCCTGCCTAGCCTGCCGTGAAATATGCCCCCGCACAGCCAGTGCCAAAAAATAAAAAACTTAACTAGTACTGTTAATACTAAAATAATTTTAACTAGACAACTGTTTTTTGTTTTTTTAAAAACAAGTGAAATTGGTCTAGTCAAAGGTGCTGTACAATCAAGATTAATCTGAAAAGGATCAGGACTGCAGGTTATGCCTCTCAATCTGCTGGAGTCAGAGAAATACTGAGGGATCGCAGGTGCCACACTGGTATATCTAGGGGGTGCTTTTCTCTGACTCCATCTGCTGGAAGGGAGGCATAACCCAGCAGTATGGACTGATCCTGGTACGTACAGGGAATGCATTTTTGCTTTATTGTACATCACTTAGCCTATAATTGTAAGATAGGTGAGAAGTATGTATAAATAAATCAGTGGTGGTGTTTGGGAGAGGAAAAGGAGTTAGAGGAACACAGTGGAGTCATACCTCAGTGGTGATATTTGGGGAAAAGGAGGCAGAAGAACTCATTGGAGTCATGCCTCTGGTGGTGCTTGGGGAAAAAGAAGCAGAGGCCCTCAGTGTAGGCATGACTCTGGTAGTGTTTATGAAAAGGCAGGCTCAGGAACTCTGTGGAGTCATGACCCTGCAGTGGTGCTTGGGGCTAAGCAGGCAGAAAATTCAGTAGAATTATGCACCAGTGATGGTACTTGGAACATTAATTATTTATTTATTTAAAATCATTTATTACCCACCCTTCCTACATTCAGGGTGGGGTAGAATGTGAACATATATAGATAAGAACATCATACAGTATGTTATTGCATGACAACAATATTATAAAACATGGGAGATGACTCCAACTGAAATAGGCTAATAGAGGGCCTAGAGAGGTTTATAATGGACTTGCTTAATGGGAGAGATGCTGGGATTATCCATTATTGCTTAGGTTTGGGAATGCTTTTTTGAAGAGGAAAGCTTTTAGTGCTTTTTTGAAGAATATTCTTTCCTGGAGGCATCTTATTTGCTTTGGTAAGCTGTTCCATAGGAGAGGAACTGCTACGAAGAAAGCACATTCTCTAGTTTCATCAAGGTGGGTAAGCCTTGGAGATGAGACATCTAATAACATTAGGTTTGCTGATCTGAGGGATCGGGAGGGGATGTGGATTCTTAGTATCGAGGAAATCCGGGGGGAGTGTAAGTGACAACTCAGAACCAATGTCAGGAAATATTTCTTCACAGAAAGGATAGTTCATGCGTAGAATGCCCTTCCAGAGGAGGTGGTGAAGACAAAAACAGTAAAAGATTTCAAAAGGGCATGGGATAAAACACTGTGGAACTGTTGATCCCTTAAGACTAGAGGATGGGAATGAAGAAAAGAGTGCATAGGGGTAACTTGCTGGTGTGGTTGTTATTACCATTAACCAACAAGTCTTTATGCTGTTGATGCAACTCCAACATGGCTCTCTGCTTCAACAACAGGGGAAAAAGAGGAAAAGGGGAATTAGATTCAGCCAGCAACCAGAAAGGACATTGAATTACATAGTCTGGGAAAACAAGCATGAGAGTAACTTGCAGATATGGCTGTTACTATCCTTAACCAAGAAGCCTTTATGCTATTGTTGCAACTCCTAAATCAAACAAAACCCAGAAAATACAAGAAAAAATATCACAAAAAAAAATTATATCTTGCTAACTAAAAATAAGAGTGGACTATTCAAAATGATGATCATTTATGTCTCAAAAGTGACCATCATAAAGCACTGGGTCAACTTTGCAACTTGTGTCCATTGGCCCAAAAATTTGTGCTTAAAAATATTTTAATCATCAGTCCCTTAGAGATATGGTGTACAGGATATAAATCTTGCCTTGCTAACACCATCAAAACAAACAGATACTCAAGGGATACTTCAATTATTAAACATCCAAAGCAATCACTTGAAAACATTCACTTGACAACTTTTTAAAGAAATCTTTTTAAGAAAAATGCACTTATCTTCTGACTGAATGAGTAACAATCCATCAAGGAGTCCCATAAAAGGTAAATACAGGAAGAATGCTATATGCTTCAATCTTTAAATGCCCTTCAGTCTTCAAATGCCCAACACTGCAGCGTTTCGGAACCTTACTCCTTTTTTAGGGGTTATTACCACCAACAAACAACTCCTTGTTTATTAATTCCATATTAATTCCAGACAGTCTTTTCAATCCTGCAAAATAACGTGATATCCCTTTGAATACCATAATATGCCAAGGTGAAAACTGTTGTGAACCCAACTCTTTTTAATATGGTGCACGATTGTAAGAAAAGTTAAAGCTCACTTATGTCCTTACATCTGGTGATCAGAACTGCATTTGTGATGCCACCGTGCTGGCAACCTTCTAGGCATCTGATGATGGCTCTACGAATGACGCCATTTTAAACCATTTTAAACCAGAAAAGCCCACGAAAAGTAGATGTCAAAGAAAAATGCTTAAAATGAACCGAGTGTTGTTAAAGCAATGTATACCAATCAATCTTATTATTTAACCCGTTTGGTTCCACGGTATTTAATTTGTGAATCCAAAAGTTTTCTCTGAAGTAGTCTACCATCATGATCTCCCCCCCCCTGCCAGAACGGTGCAATATGTTCCAATGTAATCCACCTGAATTCATCGAAAGAATGACCCTTTCAATATACAACGAATGGCTTTTGTAATTTTTATTCTAAATATGTATTGTATGTTTATTTTATGAATAACATGTACACCATGGAGACTGAAACCGGTTTCTGTATAACGGTATAAAAAAGCTGTACAAATTAAAAAAATAAATAAATGAGATACGATAGGTGTTGAACAGAGGCTTGTCTTTCATTTCTACATGTGTGCATGATTCCTTTGAATGTAAGATTTTGTTGCACCATTTTTTTCAGTCCCTACAAATTAAGTTATTTTTTGCACAAACACCACAATTAAGACAGGATATTTCAATGGTTAAACTAAATCACAATGGATACCACCAGGTCCAGTTGACCCGCAAATAAAGGCATTTCAAAATTTAGTTTTACAAGAACTTTCAGAAGTTGAACAAGAGACCCATCATACTTTTTATAATTTGTCTTCTGCCGAAAAAAACGCTTTAAATCTCTATCAGGAAACAAGGAAATTATTATTAAGAACATAAGAACATGCCATACTGGGTCAGACAAAGGATCCATCAAGCCCAGCACCCTATTTCCAACAGTGGCCAATCCAGGCCATAAGAACCTGGCAAGTACCCAAAAACTAAGTCTATTCCATGTTACCGTTGCTAGTAATAGTGACTATTTTCTAAGTCAACTTAATTAATAGCAGGTAATGGACTTCTCCTCCAAGAACTAATCCAATCCTTTTTTAAACACAGCTATACTAACTGCACTAACCACATCTTCTGGCAACAAATTCCAGAGTTTAATTGTGCGTTGAGTGAAAAAGAACTTTCTCCGATTAGTTTTAAATGTGCCACATGCTAACTTCATGGAGTGCCCCCTAGTCTTTCTATTATCCGAAAGAGTAAATAACCGTTTCCTGGCGTGTAGCCAGATGGACTCAGAACAAATGGGATAGTATCCGCGTGCTAGCAGTTGGAGATGGATCTGACGTCAGCACGGGGTATATATATCCCCACAGGAAGCGTAGCAACTTAGTAATTTCCGTCTCCAAAGCAGTTTGGAGAGCCTGCACGCTAGCTGAGCGTGTTTTCCAAATCTACTTTTCTTTTTCTACTTACTAAAACTTCTATAGCATCGAGCCCCTCACTCCTGCGGTGATATCCTAAGGTCCCTCCCCCACTAGAGTTTCCCGGGGTGATTTCTGTGATCACCCCGGAGATGTAAGTCCTCGGTCCGGTGGCCGAATCGCGGCAGGGACACAGCCCCCGGGCGAGGTTCGGGTGAGGCTTTCGAGGCGCCTCGGTCCCGGCGTGGACGAGGCAGCGGGTGCATATCCTCAAACGCGGCGGTGAAGGTACTTGCCCTCTCCCCCCCGCAGCCGGAGACCGCCCAGGTTCCAGCCGGGAAGCGCTGAGGATCAGGTAAGGCGTACATCTTTTATTTCTGGTCTCCGAGGAGCAGAGGATCGGCGGCGTGGCATGCCGTGGAGGACGCCATTTTGGGGCCTTGTTCAGGTATTGAGCGCCCGTAATAGGCACGGCTCTATTCCTCCTTGTGCGTATATTGACTTATTGCTGTGTGCATATGCCACTGAGCGTGTATTAGCTGTTGATGAAAGCATATTGAAGGCCACTGAGTGTGTATTGCTAACTGCCTATTGCTGAGAGCATATTGCATGCTATTTAGTGTGTATTGCTAAACGCTTATTGCTAAGAGCATATTGTATACCACTGAGCGTGTATTGCTGACCGCCTATTGCTGAGAGCCTATTAAATGACATTGGGGCGGATTTTAAGAGCCCTGTGCGCCGGTGAGCCTATTTTACATAGGCCTACCGGCGTGCGCAGAGCCCCGGGACTCGCGTAAGTCCCGGGGTTTTCGGAGGGGGGCGTGTCGGGGGCGGGGCCGAGCGCCGCACCGTTTTCGGGGCGTGTCGGCAGCGTTTTGGGGGCGGGCCCGGGGGCGTGGTTACGGCCCGGGGCGGTCCGGGGCCGTGGCCGTGCCCTCCGTACCCGCCCCCAGGTCACGTCCCGGCGCGCTAGGGGCCCGCTGGCGCGCGGGGATTTACGTCTCCCTCCGGGAGGCGTAAATCCCCCGACAAAGATAAGGAGAGGGTTTAGACAGGGCCAGGGGGGGGGGTTAGGTAGAGGAAGGGAGGGGAAGGTGAGGGGAGGGCGTTAGAGGATTCCCTCCAAGGCCGCTCCAATTTCGGAGCGGCCTTGGAGGGAACGGGGGTAGGCTGCGCGGCTCGGCGCGCGCCGGCTATACGTAATAGCCTTGCGCGTGCCGATCCAGGATTTTAGCGGATACGCGTGTATCTACTAAAATCCCGCGTTCTTTTGCTTGCGCCTGATACGCCAGCAAAAGTACACGAACGCGCCGTGTTTGAAAATCTACCCCTCAGAGCGTATATTGCTAAACGCTTATTGCTGAGAGCCTATTGAATGTCATTGAGCGTATATTGCTAAACGCTTCTTGCTGAGAGCCTATTGAATGCCATTGAGCGTATATTGCTAATCGCTTATTGCTGAGCGCTTATTGGAAGCCTTTAAGCATGTATTGTTGGCGGCATATTGCTGAGAGCATATTGCATACAATTGTGCTGTTTTCATGACCACCTAGTGCTGAGAACCTATTATTATTTTTGTGCGCCTATTGTACTAAGCGCATATTGCTGCCGCATATTATTCTTCTTGTGCGCCCGTTGTATTAAGCGCCTATTGCTGCCGCATATTATTCTTATTGTGCGCCCGTTGTGTTCAGCGCCTATTGCTGCCGCATATTATTCTTATTGTGCGCCCGTTGTATTCAGCGCCTATTGCTGCCGCATATTATTATTCTTGTGCGCCCGTTGTATTAAGCGCCTATTGCTGCCGCATATTATTATTCTTGTGCGCCCGTTGTATTAAGCGCCTATTGCTGCCGCATATTATTCTTCTTGTGCGCCCGTTGTATTAAGCGCCTATTGCTGCCGCGTATTATTCTTATTGTGCGCCTGTTATATTAAACATATTATTGCTGCTTCTCTTTCAATGGAACAGAACGCATCACCGTCTTCAGCGGCGGCGGCGCCTGCATCAGGCATTAAAGCCCTTGGCCTCTGCTCTGCATGCCAGCTTAGAGCCACGCACAGTGAAGAGCCAGACTCCCTATGTGCCCAATGTGAGGAGGCCGTGGGACCCTCGAGCCAGGCCCAGTCTCAGCCACGGTTTGCTGACAGTTCCCCAGGGGCTACCCCGGATTTAGCGGGCAGTCTCGACCAATCGGGAATCCCGGGGGATCTTGTACCCCGGCGATTAGAGGCTGCTTCCATTTCCTGGGTGGATCTCTTTAAGGGGATTCATGCCTTTGTACAGATGCAAACGGCTTCCCGTCCGGGCCCTGCGGTTCCTGCTGTTCCTGTTGTTCCTGCGGTTGCTGCGACTGCGGCTCCTGCGGATCCTGTTCCTGGACCCTCACGCCCTTATCGCGAGCGGGACCTCCCACCGCTGGACAGTCCAGATCAATCAGACCAGGAGGTTTCACCGGACGAATCCGAACTCCTGGACGAGGGAGAGCTTCCCCCAGGGATTGAGCCATATAGAACCATGAGGCGGTTCTTCCCCAAGGAGGATCTCTCCGACCTGGTGTCTCAGTGTCTGGCGGAGTTGGATATTACAGGTCCCAGCGCTGCGGCCCTCTGCGCAGAACCCCCTGCTGGAAGGGCTTCGTCCTACAGCCCGCCATTTTCCATTCTTACAAGCGGCACAGCAATTGATAGATTTAGAATGGGCGGCACCAGCGGCTTCCTTTAAAGGGGGCCGGGCCCTGACGAACATGTATCCATTGGCACCGGCTATCCAGGACCTGCTGGCGTGCCCTCAGATGGACGCCTTGATTAGCGTGGTGGTCGAGCGCACTACCATTCCAGTTGAAGGGGGGACGGCTCTCAAGGAGCCTCATGACCGGCGACTGGACACCATTCTGAAACAGACCTTTGAGGTGGCAGCTCTATCTTTGCGGATCTCGACCGGCTGCACAGTGGTGACGCGTGCCTGTTTGTTAGGTTAGGAACAACGCTCCAGCAGCTGACATGGAGTCAGCTCTTTCGTTCCTCACAGATGCTGCATCAGACTGGTCCGGACAACCGCTAAGGGGATCTCATCCTCTGTAGCCGCCAGGAGGCAGCTCTGGATCCGGAGATGGTCAGCGGATGCGCCTTCAAAGACACGCCTCACCAGATTGCCCTTTAAGGGCTCTTTCCTATTTGGCAGCGACCTTGATAAACTGGCCAGTACATGGGGTGCCTCTCCAGTGCCTAAACTGCCGAAAGATCGGTTCAGAAGGGGCCAGCGCACCTTTCCAAGGCCCTCCAGGGGCAGGAGTTCACAGCGCTTTGTTCCTTACAGGGGTCGCTACTAGGCACCACGTCCTCAGGCCAGGAATCAGTCCTTTCGGACCAAGCAGCGCAAGAGGGGAGCAGGCCCGGGCTCGGGTCCCGGCCGCGCCTCACAATGAGAATCCGCCGATTCATCTGGGGGACGGAGCCATAGGGGGCAGGTTAACCCTCTTCTACCCCAGATGGGTCGAGATCACGTCGGACCAGTGGGTCCTCGCCATTATCCGGGAGGGATATTATCTGGACTTTCATCATCTCCCTCCGGACAAGTTTGTGGAATCTTCATGTCCCATGCACAAGAAGGCAGCATTGGAAGCTACCCTGGCGAGGCTCCTGTCCTTGAAAGCCATCATCCCAGTACCTGCCTGGGAAGTGAATTCTGGACACTATTCCATTTATTTCATGGTACCCAAGAAAGGGGGCACCTTTTGGCCTGTACTGGTCCTCAAGTCCGTCAATCACTACTTACGGGTACCGAGGTTTCGCATGGAGACTCTGCGCTCCGAAAAGCTGCAGTACAGCCAGGAGAGTTCCTCACGGCATTAGACCTGTCAGAGGCATACCTGCATATCCCGATCCATCCGGATCAGCGCTACCTACGCTTCAAGGTTCTAGGCCGCCACTTCCAGTTTCGGGCTCTGCCCTTCGGGTTGGCCATGTCACCACAGACATTCACCAAGGTGGTCGTAGTGGTAGCAGCGGCACTCAGGCGGGAAGGAATTCTGGTCCATCCCTACTTAGACGACTGGCTGATCAGGGCGAAATCTCGAGAGGAGAGCCTTCGGACAGCCGACAGAGTGATCGCCCTTCTGGAAAGCTTGGGCTGGGTAATCAACCTCAGCAAGAGCTGTCTACAGCCTTCCCAGTCTCTGGAATACCTGGGAGTACAGTTCGACACCCGGGCGGACACAGTCAGTCTCACTTCCAAGAGACAGTTGAAACTTCAGCAGCGTATCCAGTATTTGATGGGAGCCAGTCGGCCCATAGCCTGGGATTATCTGCAGGTTCTTGGTCTCATGGCATCCACCCTGGAAGTGGTGCCTTGGGCGAGGGCCCATATGAGACCTCTACAACACTCCCTGCTCTCTCGCTGGAGCCCCCGTCTATGGAACTATTCCACGCACCTGCATCTGCCAGCCAGAGTGCGGACCCAGTTGCGGTGGTGGTTGCAGTCCAACCACATGAGCAGGGGGTCGAAGATGTCTTCACCCATGTGGACTTTGCTCACCACAGATGCCAGCCTGAGCAGCTGGGGAGCACACTGCGAAGAACTCACCGCACAAGGGCGGTGGAACAGAGAAGAGTCAGCGTGGAACATCAACCGTCTAGAGGCCCGGGCAGGCCGATTGGCATGCCTTCGATATGCTCACAGACTGAAGAACAGAGCAGTCAGAGTGATGTCCGACAACGCCACCACGGTGGCATACATCAACCGACAGGGCGGAACCAGAAGCCGACAAGTATCTCTGGAGATCGCCCCACTGATGGCTTGGGCAGAGGCGAATCTTCAGGACATCTCCGCCGTCCACATTGCCGGGAAGGACAATACCACAGCGGACTTCCTCAGCAGAGAAAGCCTAAATCCGGGAGAGTGGCAGCTATCACCCACAGCCTTCCAGATAATTGTAGATCACTGGGGGATTCCGGACATGGATTTACTGGCGGACAAGTCCAATGCTCAAGTACCCAGATACTTCAGCCGCAAGCGCGACCCATTCTCACATGGAATCGATGCCCTGGTCCAGCCATGGCCTCCAGGGACTCTGCTATACGCCTTTCCTCCGTGGCCTCTGCTGGGCGCCATCATCCACAAGATTCAGAAACACCGGGGCCTAGTTCTTCTAGTGGCACCAGACTGGCCAAGAAGACCCTGGTACGCGGACATGAGAAGACTACTGGCAGGGGAGCCTCTTCCCCTGCCTCCTCTCCGGGACCTTCTACGTCAAGGTCCCATCCTCCACGAGGATCCAGCTCAATTCTCTCTTACGGTCTGGCCATTGAGAGGGCTAGACTGAAGAAAAGAGGTTACTCGGAGCCCGTGATAGATACACTCCTCCGAGCTCGCAGGTTTTCCACATCCCTCACCTACGTAAGGATCTGGAGAGTATTTGAAGCATGGTGCAACACTCATGGCACCAACCCACATACAACCACAATCCCTATTGTGTTGGATTTCCTGCAAGATGGACTTCAGAAGGGTCTCTCCCTTAGCTCCGTCAAAGTCCAGGTAGCTGTGCTGTCTTGTTATGGTCCCAGGAGGGATGGCAAGACTATCGCCAAGCACCCAGATGTTGCTCGCTTCCTGCAAGGAGTCAAGCATATTCGTCCGCCACTAAAGTGGCCTGTGCCCTTATGGAACCTTAATCTTGTTTTGGATTTCCTCGCGGGATCCACCTTCAGACCCCTTCGGGGTCTGTCTCTTCATTCTCTGACCTTGAAGATGGTGTTCCTACTGGCGGTATGTTCAGCACGCCGCATCTCAGAGCTACAGGCACTGTCCTGCCGTGATCCCTTTCTCAGAATCACTCCTGAAGCTATCCATCTTCGTACGGTTCCCTCTTTTCTACCTAAAGTAGTTTCACAGTTTCATCTTAACCAAACCATATCCTTGCCTACCACGGCGGGTTTGAAGAAATCTGAAGAAGGGCGTTTATTGCGCCATCTCGACTGGCAGATTGCTACCCAGATATCTGGAAGTGACACAAGACCTACGAAAGACAGATCATCTGTTCGTCCTACACAGTGGGAAGAAGCAAGGTGAAGCGGCCTCGCGGCCCACCATCGCCCGCTGGATTAAAGAAGTTAGAGCAGCTTACGTGGAGGTCGGGAAGTCTCCGCCTCTACAAGTCAAGGCTCATTCTACCAGAGCACAAGCGGCATCTTGGGCAGAATCCAAGCTGCTGTCGCCTGCAGAAATCTGTAAAGCGGCCACATGGTCCTCCCTCCATACCTTCTCCAGATTCTATCGTCTGGATGTCCAGGCTAGGGAGGACTCGGCATTTGCGAGGGCGGTCCTACATGGTCCTCAGGCAGCCTCCCGCCCAGACTGGGAGTAAAGCTTTTGTACATCCCATTTGTTCTGAGTCCATCTGGCTACACGCCAGGAAATGTTGAGATTACTACCTGATAATCTCCTTTTCCTTAGTGTAGACAGATGGGCTCAGCATCCCGCCCAGCTGCCTGTGTACATGGGTTTCACCGATTCAAGGTAAGCCATGTCATTTGTTTACATGAGAGCGTACACTCTACCAGGTGTCAACGCCTTCCGGTTGTGAATGCTGGCGGTCTCCAGCTACTATCAATCGGTCAGGGGAATCCTGTTTCACTTTTCACTGAGCGTCAGTACACACATCCATAACAGCTTTTGCAAGGAAGATTACTAAGTTGCTACGCTTCCTGTGGGGATATATATATACCCCGTGCTGACGTCAGATCCGTCTCCAACTGCTAGCACTCGGATACTATCCCATTTGTTCTGAGTTCATCTGTCTACACTAAGGAAAAGGAGATTATCAGGTAGTAATCTCAACAATTCAGCAGACAAAGGGGAAGCAATTGTGATTATGAATACATGCGATTATATCCAAGAGCTACATCAACAATTAAATAACCAGGCATTTTATATCAAGATTTGGCAGATCCCACTTTAGATTTACAAAGTAAAGTGCACACATTGCTGAAACGAGCCCAGACAGTGGGCTTTCTCACAACTAAAGTATTTGCTTTTCTACAAGTTCAGTTTCCGTGGGACCCTGTCATCTATGGAATGCCCAAGTTACATAAAACGTTAATTCATCCACCATGCAGGCCTATCATATCTGCTAATGGTTCGATTTTGGAACCTCTGGCCAAGTTCGTCGATTTTATTTTTACAACCATTTGTTCGACAAACAGCTTCATATATTCAAGACACCTCCCTTATGCTTAGGAAATTATCAGCATTGGGTAAATTGCCAAAAGATTAATTTTAGGTGAGTTTAGATGTGGAAGCATTATACACGAATATTCCCCAGCAGGCAGCATTGGCGATTGTGAAGGACATTCTGTCTCGAAGAGAAAGACCCCAGCACATCCAGTCTGACTTTTTAATTGAGTTAACAGAACTCATTCTGTTTCACAATTTCTTTATTTTTGATAAAGATTATTATTTACAAACCCATGGGATAGCCATGGGCACTCCATTGGCACTCTATGTAGCAAATTTATTTGTCACTAAATTTGAAGAATCAGTTGCTCATGCCTCTGATTTTTTTCAAATATGTACATATATGGTTGAGGTATATTGACGATATATTTTCTGTTTGGACACAAACAGAAGAACAACTCTTGGCATTTCACTCGTGGTTGAATAGACGGACAAGTGTTTGAAAATTTCTCTAAAGTATAATTGCAATCAATTGGCGTTTCTGGATATCTTGATTAAGAAAACAGATAAAGGGCTCTAGACCACTTTATTTTGGAAATCAACAGATAGGAATAATTTATTACGATTCAAAAGTCACCATCCACGACATTTCAAAGATAGCCTCCAGTTGGCCAGTTTTTTCGACTTCGAAGAATATGTTCTGAAGATAGTTTTATAGTCAGTCATCAGAACTATCCATTCAGCTGGGTCATAGAGGATATCTGACAAAAGTCATCAAAAAAACTTTCACTAGGGCACTTTTTCAGATTGTGATCAGCTTCTTCAATAAAAAGCTAAACCATCAGTCGGAGCAATAGTCTGTGTGTTAAAACATACAAATTTCACCAACTCAAGAAGATTATTCAACAGAATTGACATGTTTTAAGCATACATGAAATTTTTGGTACTCCACCAATGTTTGCATATTCCAGAGGGTCAAACATTAAACATATTGTACGCTTTATCAGACGAATCACAGAGACCTATCACTGCTGCAGGACACATGATATGTTCTAAATGTGATTTTTGTGATTCTACAATTGTGGGCACTTCGTGGCAATATCCTAACACAGGGAATATAATAACACATAAGCATAACACTAATTGCGATTTGAGCTATGTGGTTTATGCACTCTTATGCCCTTGTCAGAAATTATATATTGGACGTACATCTCGTAAGATTAAGTCACGCTTGATAGAACACCGTAGTCTAGTTTCTACAAAAGATCTAAAAACACCTATTGTATCCCATTGTATATTGAAAGGTCATTCTTTTGTTGAATTCAAGTGGATTATATTGGAACATATTCCACCGTTCTGGGGAGGGGGGGTGGAGATCGTGATGCCAGACTCAACTTCAGGGAAAACTTTTGGATTCACAAATTAAATACCATGGAACCAAACAGGTTAAATAAGATTGATTGGTATGTGTTGCTTTAACAACACTTGGTACACTTTAAGCTTTTTTCAATTGAACTTCCGGTCTTTGATTCACATCTACTTTTCGCGGGCTTTTCTGGTTTAAAATGGCATCATTCGTAGAGCCATCATCAGATGCCTAGAAAGTTGCCAGCACGGAGGCATCACAATGGCAGTTCTGATCGCCAGATGTAAGGACATAAGTGAGCTTTAACTTTTCTTACAATTGTGCACCATATTAAAGAGTTGGTTTCACAACAGTTTTCATCTTGGCATATAATGGTATTAAAGGGATATCACGTTATTTTGCAGGATTGAAAAGACTGTCTGGAATTAATATGTACAAGGAGTTCGTTGGTGATAATAACCCCTGAAGAAGGAGTAAGTCTCCGAAACGCTGCAGTGTCAGGCATTTGAAGACTGAAGGGCATTTAAAGATTGAAATATACAGCGTTCTTCATGTACTTACCTTTTATGGGACTCCTTGATGGATTGTTACTTATTCAGTCAGAAGATAAGTGAATTTTTCTGAATGTTTCCTTAAAGTTGTCAAGTGAATATTTTGGATGTTTAATAATTGAAGCATTCAGTATCCCTTGAGTATCTGCTTGTTTTGATGGTGTTAGCAAGGCAAGATTTATATCCTGCACAGCATAACTCTAAGTGACTGATGATTAAAACGTTTTTAAGTACAAATATTTGGGCCAATGGACACAAGTTGCAAGGTTGACCCAGTGCTTTATGATGGTCACTTTTGAGACATAAATGATCAATGTCATTTTGAATCATCCACGCTTATTTTTTATTAGCAAGATATAATTTATTTTTATATTGATGCAACTCCAGCATTGCTCTGCTTCAATGTCAAGAGGTAAAGGGGAAATGGACTCAAACAGCAACCAACAAGGGCCCTGAATTTGACAGTCTGGGAAACTGATAACTATAAAGTTGGCTTGTATGGTCAGTAGTTACTACCATAAGCTTGCTGGGGAGACTGGATGGACCATTTGGTCCTTTTCTGCCATCAATTCTATGTTTCTATGAGTGTATGATCATAGCGAGTTTGTATTGTATACAGTATGGAATTGGGAGCCAATGCAATGTCTCGAGGGTAGGAGTGATATGTTTATGAATGGGGGTGCCAGTTATAAATATTTCTGCCAAGTTTTGTATAATTTGCAGTGGACGGATAGCATATAATGGGAGACCTGTTAGGAGAGAGTTATAATAGTAAATACCAGAGAATAATAAAAAAGGGATGAGTTGGTAACAGCTCTTAGATGGTTGTGCAGAGAGAGAGAAGGGTCGATGGTGATTTCCAAGTTACATTCAGTTTGGGAGACAGTGAGAAGGTGAGTCTCAAATAAGAAATTGTTGGTGTTTTCAATAGAATGATGTGATAGGACAATTATTTCTGTTTCAGATATATTGAGAGCTATGTTATTGCAGTGTAGCCATTTTTGGATGGTTATGAGACTGTGTAAGGAATTATTCTGTAAGGGCCCATGTTTCTTTCAGAGGAAAGAAAACTTGGATATCAGCATAGATTTTATAGTAGACTCCAAGGCCAGCCAGGGACATCACTGAAGAGGTGGAGGAATCAATACGGACTTGTTGGGTCCTGTTGAGATATGAAGAGAACCATGAAAGGACAGATCCGGCTACACCAAGGAAGTAAGATGAGATGATTTACTGTCATGCTGAGGAGATTTCAAGGCGACATAGAAGGAAAGTGAAACCCTGGTCGAAACTTGTCTCACCATGTCAAAGCTGGAAAGTAGCAGCAGTTCAGTGCTATGATGTTTCCTAAACGCAAATTAGTATTAAGGATATTATTAGAGCCAAGAAAGTGGCACAATTGGTGAAGAACTGACATTTCTGTTTTTCGCCATGAATGAAAAAGACTAGATTGGGTGGTAGTTGGAGATAAGAGTTGGGTCTGCTGAAGGTTTTTTGAATATGGGTTGGACTGAAGCTTGTTTTAATAGGTCAGGAATGATTTCATGTTGCTGTGAAGAATTAATGGAGTTAGTAATAAAAGGAGCAATGTCAAATTTAATCAGTTTAAGTAAAGTCGTATGACATGGGTTTCATATTATTGATGATCTCAGTAGTATCAGGTGTTGCACATTATTGAAACATTAACAGATTGGACCATCAGTGATCACGTCATCAGTGTTATCGGTATTATTGGTAGGGGAATTATTAAAGGTATTGTTTACAGTTACTGTCCTATTACTAAAGTATGTTGCAAATGTCTCAGCGATATTTATCCCAGGGAGGGAGAATCAGGATGTATCAGACCCCTGTACTGTTGATTGGGTATGGAAGTAGAAGGCTTCTGCTGGATATGCTGCCAGACCTCTGTGCTTTTGGTATTGGGGTATGGCAGTGGAAGGCTGCTTCTGGATGTGCTGTCCACCTCAGTAGTGTCAGGACCCAGTGTTGTTGGGATGTGTAAGGAGGAAGCAG
Source organism: Rhinatrema bivittatum (assembly GCF_901001135.1). Taxonomy (NCBI): domain Eukaryota; kingdom Metazoa; phylum Chordata; class Amphibia; order Gymnophiona; family Rhinatrematidae; genus Rhinatrema; species Rhinatrema bivittatum. Next base: position 169,858,773 of record NC_042616.1, on the reverse strand, counting down.
GAGGAGTGAAGCCCCAGCATTGTTGGGTACATGTAAGGAGGAAGCAGGCTGAGTTAGGCCCCAGTGTGGTTGTTGGGGATGTAGTAAGGAGGAAGCAGGCTGAGTTAGGCCCCAGTGTGGTTGTCGGGGATGTAGTAAGGAGGAAGCAGGCTGAGTTAGGCCCCAGTGTGGTTGTCGGGGAGGTAGTAAGGAGGAAGCTGCCTGAGTTAGGCCCCAGTGTGGTTGTTGGGGACATGACTGGAGGCAGCAGAATTGGCCATGCCCCAATGTGATGATGAACAGGGTCAGGCAGGCTGAAGGTGTCAGTATATGTTGGCCCCACTGGTGTTTTTGGAGACATAGCAGGAAGAAGCAGGATATGTGTGGCCTAACTGATGGTGTTGTGGACACAGCAGGCACGTGTAGTTAAGTCACTGGATGATGCTAGATGTATAGGCCCCATTCCTGCTATTTGAGGCATGGCAGGTACAGCAGCTACACAACCTTCAAATTGCTTTCATTTATCGTGTCACTCGCTTGGTGAATCTAGAACCCCAAGCAAAAGCAGATTAATTTTCAGGAACATTAGTTTGTTTCCATCAAATGTGGTGATATTGTGAGCCCTCATTGCTCAAGGTTATCACCTGTCATCGAAAACACTTTCGCTGGGTGCATTTGGTAGGTAAGAGAGATAGTGATGAGCCACTCTTTCTAGGTCTGGCCAAACACTGGACTTGTGGGACCAATATGCCAGCACATCTGTGTCCATGTCCTCGATGGTCTCTGGAAGAGAGCATGTCGCTGAGAGTTGAGCTGCCCTTTCCCTTGTTTGTGGTGGACATGTCTTTCTTTCTAGCTGCTTTTGCGATCGCCTGAGGAAGAAGTGAGGATTCTTTCAGTTTTACAGTGGACTGACAGTGGACTGACAGGGTCCTGCTCTGCTTGTACTACTGTCTATCCTGCCCAATAATGGTGTTTCCTCTTCTGCTATATCCCACCTCTGCCTCAACCTCTGATAGACCACCTCTCAGCATGCTCTTCAGCATGGAAGTAGATGGCCAGCTTTGTTGGCCTGCAGGGTGTCACCCTTTCATAGGTGGATTACATAAAATAGTGAGTATGTAGGTGGGTTTCTGGTCAGCGGTCCTAGTCTCTCTGTCACCTGTTTCCAAGGACTCCAGCCAGCACAGCACCTGGCCTGTCATTCCCTCTTCCTTTTGAAAGTTCTCCAACTTTTCTAACAGGATGTTTACAATAGCAATGACATAGTCAGCTCTGTTGTGGCATCCTTAAAGGGCTGCAGGCTTTTCACAAGCTGTCTCATGTCTCACAAATCATGTAGGCCCTAAGGGATGCAGCACATCTCTCTCCATTGCCGTAGACAGATTATGCAGGGGTGTCTACTACTCCACTAGCCTTTGCCATATCATATAGGTAGAATTCCAGTAAGTGCCTACATCTTAAATAAGGTGCTTGTGAGGCATCTTGAAATCCTCCTGCTTTTCACAGAGAAGCTACCCCACCTTCACCCTTCAGTGGAAGTACCCAGCTTTTCCCCCCCATGTCTCTATTAAATCATGCAGGTAGACATTCTGTGGGGACCTTGACCCCAACCCTAGGGCCTCTACAGCTAGATGCAAAGTATTGTATACCCTGATATCCCCCATCAGATACTGCTTTTGCCTTGTTAGAGCCATTGCTAAAACAAAGAACCATGCATTTTGACTTTTGACTTGCTGATGCAGCTGCCAGCCTTCCACCATTACTCTAATGGCTCCTAAAATATTGGCTGAGGTATGGGCCTTGGCTGTCAGGTGCGTGTGCAGAAAAGCCCACCTGTGCTCTATTACTCTGTCCCCGGTGGAGCTGCTGCCTGCTCCTACCTCAGCCAGGTCCCACCAATATGTTGTCAGAGAGAAGGAGGAGTGTGAGGCATTTGTGGATGTCCAGATATTGCTTGTGAAATGCACACTGCTCCCCTGTGACTTTGCTAGCAGCGGCTGGATGTGAGTATGGTAATTCATGTACAAATGGGATGAGCTTTCTGCTGAAAGCGGTCCTGGGGTGCACTTTACAGTTTGGTGCTAATACCTGCCGGAAGCATCTGAAACCCATGTTCTCCACTGCCTGCAGGAGCTGACCATCTAAAGTGATCATTTTGTCAATGTTCCTGGTCACCACTTTGGATGCTGCCTGCCTCTTTCCATCTGTCAATGTGAAAGAACGCTACCCCACTTCCTCCATCGTGGGCTGTCGCTTATGATGTAGGGTGAGGAATTGCTGCTACTGGTCTGACACCTGTGTAGTGAATGTATTGGAGGGCCTGGGAAGAACGAGTCCCCCCTGACTATTGCTAGTAGCATCCCCACCTGAATATTGGAGAGGATATTTGCTTCTTCAAGTGATGCCCCATCCAAGAATTGGTTAAATGGTCCACTTGCTTGCCTTGACTGATGTCCTTGGCAGAATAATTAAACTGAGCAAAGTTATGGGTCCTCCCTGAGTTGGAAGTGCTCCAGGTCACAGAATTCTTTCATGATGCCTTCTTTGTATCCTTGGGGGGGGGGGGGGGGGGGGTGGATGAAGCTGGCACTATAGTAAAGGTGGGGGCAGGTGGACCTTGAGAAATAGTGTCAGGAGCATCACTCATATATGTTCTTGCACTGTCGCCTGCTCTCCCTCACCAGAATCAACCCCAGCCTCTGTCTCTTCCATCACTGAAGTGGAGGCTAAGACACTGCTAAAAAAAAATAAAAAAATCCTCCAAAACTAGGGTTTTCTACTAACCGCTATCCCATTTCCATTTCTGGAAATCTGCCAAGGGTTACTGCCCTTAGCAAAAGGCATGAAGATTACTACCCTTAACCAATATACCTTGAAGCTTTTAATGCACGTAGAGGGCAGGGGCGAAAACAGGAATTGGATTCAGACAAAAACTGAGGACCCCGACTTCTATGGTCTGCGATACTGATGCACATATATAAGGGGAAAAGTACAGGACTGCTTCTATGGCAAAGTCCTAAAAAAAAAAAATAATAAAGCATGCATGGGAGTAACGTGCTGGTGCAGCAGTTGCTACCCTTAGCAGAAGGCGTGGAGATTACTTCCCTTAAACAATAAGCCTTGATGCTTTTTATGCAACTACAACATTGCTCCCTGCTTAGATAACAGGGAGAAAAGGGGAACTGGATTCAGACAACAACCAAGAGGTTGTCTGATACGCAGACAAATGATTTTGAGTTTTCTAATGTTTAAACAAGATTGCTATAGAAAATCTCTATAAAGAGACAGAGAACTCAGCAAAGACACACACAACTCTTCAGTGAACCACGAAGAGCAAAATATAAGGAAATTAGCCTTGGCTTAGAACTTTGGATCAGTCAGTGGTTCCACATACTGTGGCTTATGAGTGAGATTCATTCTTGTTATGTGAGCAAAAGAAATTTGGAGACAGCTGGGTGGCTGGTGGGCATGAGAATTGCCTGGTAACATGCCTACCTGGTGCGAAGGTGGCAGACATCACACGTCACCAAGATAGCATTTTAGACAGTGCTGGGCCGGAGCTGGCTGTAATATCCAATAGTATATCTGGAAAAGCCCCAGGACCAGACAGGTTTTCCTTTGATTTTTATAAACTCCTAAAATCTCAATTGGCGGAACCACTAAGGTCCTTCTTTACTGAGGCTTTGCATAAAAAGGCATTTCCATCTAATTTCAAAACAGCACACATCACCATGTTCCCTAAACCAGGAAAGGGTCCCCTGTTTCCTGCATCCTACAGGCCTATTTCCCTCCTCAACTGTGATTTAAAAATATTAGCTAAAGTATTAGCCGACAGACTGAGTATAATACTTCCCCATCTCATTTCAGAACATCAGGTAGGCTTTGTAAAAAGCTGACCTGCCTACTCCCATATAGTTAAACTCATCACAGCACCTTCCTCCTGTATTCAACAGACACCAGCTTTGGCAATAGGATTTGATTCAGAAAAGGCCTTCGATAGGGTGTCCTGGCCATATCTTTTTTTCAGTGCTCAAAAGATTTGGCTTGATGGAAATATCCTTATCTATTTATCCCGCCTATATTCCAATCCAATCTCTCACATTGTTGCCAATGGCCTTAAATCGGCAGATGTAAAAATTGGCCGTGGTATCAGACAGGGCTGCCCACTCTCCCCTCTGTGTTGTACATTTTAGACATAGATCCCTTTTTAAGGAAAATAGCCCAGACACAAGATACTTTAATTTTCTTCACTAGCCCAAACGTTTCTTTAGACCCATTATTATGTTTACAGACAGAATATGGTAAATTCATAGGACTGCAAATTAATCAGGACAAGTCTGAAGCTCACAATGTAGGTGGCTGGGTATGGCCTTCTTGGTCGGGCCCCTTCCCCTTGAAATGGGTTGATAGGTACATGAAGTATCTAGGTAGAAAGATCCCCATTAAGTTATCGGATGCTATCTAGCCAATATAGGGCCGTTGCTGCATAATACCTCTCAACTTCTTAAAAAATGGCAGGGCCTACCTCTATCCCTTTTGGGTAAGATCCAACTTTTTAAAATGATGGTCTTGCCCAAGTAGTTGTACTGTGCTCCAGATGCTACCGTTGTGGCTCATTAAAAAAAAAAGACTAAGGAAGTAGGGCAAATGCTTCAGAAATTTTTATGGCATGGGAAGAAGGCTGAATACCTTTACAAACCCTTATGCAGCCGATCTCAAAGGGAGAGCTGAATTTTCCTAACTTACGCCTGTACAATCTAGCTTGCATCTTACGGTTCTTGCGAATCTTTATTGCGGGTACTTCATATTTCAGTCCCATCTTTCATGAACCATCTTTGCAGAAACCCAGAAATCTTCATAAATACAATAAAATATAATTAATCATCAGAATAGGTGCAGCACAGAGTTAGGGCAATTCACATTACAACTAACATGAAAAAAATATATATTCAAATTCTGGTGTCACCTCAGCAAAAAATAACCCTCCACTGCTATTTTGTGAAGTAACACAAACTCCTGCAAAGAAAGAGGCATCTAGAACCTTGCCATACAGTCACAACACTGACTCTCAGGATTCAAATAACAGCAACCTTATAAAAAAGCAGCAATGCAAATACTACACCAGGCCCTGGAACATTAATACATAACCTACAGGAATAACAGAACAAGCTGGACTACTACTACAGAGAAACTACACACTAGCAGAAATACTGCATTTCAGTCACACACACGGGCAAAACAGAGACCGATCTTTACCTAATATAGAAATAAGAGACCACAAATTAGAAACAGAAACATGCAGATAAAACCAAAATAGAAAGCCTGAGAAACTAAAGTCTCTGAACAGTGGAATACTGAAGAAAGAGCAAAATACAAAAATATAAGAAATGCATATTCCCAAAGATGGCATATCTAACATCTGAAAATATATTTTTTTTTTTTACTTTTGTTGTCTGATCTTTGTATTTTTCTAATCAGTTGGGCCTGGTCTCTTTTTCCTATTTTTATCCTTGTTGCTCATTTCCTAATTCCTTTTCAATGTCTTTCTTCTACTACTGTCTTCTTCCCTTCCACACACACACACACACACACACACATACACACTTTCTCTCACAGACTCCCTCACACACTCAAGCTCTCATTCTCATATGCTCCCCCCCCCCCCCCCCCCCACACACACACAAGCTCACATTCTCTGCAGACACACATACAAACTCTCACTTTCTCACCCTTCCCCAGGCTTACATTCTTATGCACACAGAGACGCACATCCAGGCACCCATTCTCACCCACACACTCAAACCCAGACTCCCATTCTCACCCACAAACCGATGCTCCCATTCTCACCCACACATACACACATTCAAGGTCCCATCTCACCCACACATTCAAGGTCCCATCTCACCCACACATTCAAGGTCCCATTCTCACCCACACATACACACATTCAAGGGCCCATTCTTACCCACATATTCAAACTTCCATTCTCACCCGCACACAAACCCAGGCTCCCATTCTCACCCACGCATACATACATTCAAGCTCCCATTCTCACACACACATACACATTCAAGCCCATGCACAGCTTCCGCTTCCTCCCCCTCCCAAGCAGGAAGATCAGTTGGCCTCTCCTGCTGCCACTGGACTCCTGCTATCTTTGGGCTGTACGGCCCACCGATTGTCCTGCTTGGGGGAGGAAGAAGCGGTGGGCCATCCGGCCGCAGGATCGCTTCCCTATGTGTGCCATGCGAATGCACGGAATGGCATGCCGGCCCTGGGTCCTCCTCTTTGTCGTGCAGAGATGGGATCCCGCGACAGCCTTGCAGGTCTGGTGCTCCACTTCCTGTTCCAGTTGGGTGGGCCTGGGTCCAAACTGGGTGGGCAGCTGCCCACCCAGGCCCACCCGTGGCTATACCACGGGTGTGGGCAGACGAGGACTGCACCATGAAGTCCGCACAGAAGTATTTACTGCGTAACTTTTCTTCTGCTATGGTCGGCGTGTAAGTCATGTAACAAACAAAACTAGGTTAGTCAGCAGGGTTTTAAGGAAAGAGGCTAATAGGATAAAAGGGAGGCAAGTTAGGGGGTTTAGGAAGTCCTCTCCTCTACTGGGGTAAACTGGGGAAACATGTATTTGCATCAATAAGCATAGCTACTAAAATCCCCCCCACTTATGCACTTGAGTCACCATTTGTGCGCAGATGCATGCATCAATATAACATCGTGCACACGTATGCGCATATAGCTGATTTTATAATACATGCGCGTGTTATAAAATTGCCGTGTCCATGTGCGTGCGCCCGTGCGGGTCTTAAAATTTGCTTCTTAGTGTGGTGCTCCCTCATGTGATCAAGGTTTTGTAAGGGGCAGCATGGGGTCAGAAATGTGCGACATTTGATTGCAGCCTTAAGCCAACAACAAACAGGAAAGCAATGGTTTTCAGCTTAGACCCCAAAAAGGCTTTTGATTCTTTAGAGTGGGAATATATCTTCTGGGTCTTAGAGAAGTTTGGTTTTGCAGGTCATATCTTACACTGGTTGAAAGTGTTATAGAAGAACCCACATGCACACAGTTTCTGTTAAGATGTGGGATCAGACAGGGTTGTCACCTTTCTCCTCTCATTTACATTGGCGATCGAGCCGCTGGCTATTAAGCTGAGAGAGGAAAAAGATTTCTGAGGTATCTCAGTTGATGGACACTTGTTAAAAATAGCTATGTTTGCTGATGGTATCCTTCTTTTCATGGATAAGCCAAAGCAAAGTCTCCCCAATATCGTACATCTATTTATACAATTCCAATAGGTGGCAGGTTTAAAAATACACTTTATGAAATCAGAATTCATGGCATTTGTCCCAAATACAGTACTGTGCAGTCATGGGATGGTTCATTCCCATTTGCCTGGGCAACAAACAAAATATCTGGGAATTTGGGTTCCCCAGGACCTAAATATGCTATATGAACCTAATATTGCAGAAGTTATAGCAATGATTAGAACACAGTTGCAAGCTTGGTAATTTCTTCCTTTATCATTGCTAGTGAGATGTGCACTCCTGAAGATGATGATCATGCCTAAACTTTTATATAAGCTGCAGATGATCCCATCTTGGCTTACTCGAGATGATTTATCTGTGCTAAAATCAATTTTCATGCCTTTATTTGGAAAGGGAAAAATGCTAGGATCAGTTTTGACAAATTAACATATGGTAAGGAAGTGGGGTGGGAGAGGGTTAGATTTTCCAGATCTTAGATATTACAACATGGCATATCTGATGCATTTTATTGGAGAATGGATCACAGATAAATATGCTTATTGTGAAAGGGGCATGCTCAATAGTATGACTTTCCTGTAGTTACCACTGTACTTACTGCATACAAAATATACATATTTTAAAAAAAAAAAGTGGCATGCAAAAATGTGTTAATGCAACCTTGTATATTAGCATGTAAACACCGGGGCCTCCACAATCATTGCATCTTTAGTGTTGCCCTTAATTGGCAATAAAGACTTTGTCCCCAGTATGGAATACAGTAACATTTTTCAGCACTGGAGTGCATGTGCATAAAACATATTGTGGATCTGTATGAGGAAGGCAAACCTTGTTGACTTACATTTCGTTTTCTACAGCAAAACTATCAAGTGCCAAATTCACAATTTTTTGCTTTACTTTCAGGCTCGTCACTCTCGGACTTTAAAAAGAAATACTCTTTTGTGCAAGATGTTCAAACCATATCAATTAAAAGAAACTCCATTTTCAGTTAGCAGAAAATGTGCAAGCAAGACCCGCAATCTCATTTGTTAACCTCCCTCTGCAACTACTGGAATAGAAAGTGGAAGTTGGACTTCACCCCAGGACAATTTAAGAAGTATTTACAAAGTCTATATTCAAATATTAAAAAATCTGTTTTAAGAGAAATGCTATATAATTTGCTTCAAATTCCTACATCCATTATGTTAAACGATGCCGTATAAAAAGTTGTCAACATCCCCATTATGCACAAAAGGGCAAATTTTAAAAGCCCTACGCGCGGCAAAACCAGGAGATACGGGCGTGACTTGGACATGCACGGGCCACACAGATTTTAAAAGGCCCGCGACCACGCATGTATCTCCCAGTATGCGGATAAAAAAAGATTTGACAAAAAAGGGGTGGAGCGTGGGCTGGGAATGGGCAGGCTGCGACTGCACCCATGAAGTTACTTACGTGCTCTAGCACACGCTGGGATCCCTGTAACTTGCTTCTGCTATGGACAGTGTGTAAGTAGTGAAATAAAAAGAGGGTAGTTAGCGGAGTTTTAGGGGGTCGGAGCTAGTAGGGTAAAAGGGAGGCAAGTTGGGTAGGAGGCTTAAGAAGTCCGCTCCTTTACTGGGGTGAACTGGGAGGAAACTGGGAAATAGGCCTATTGTGTCACCGCCCGTACCTATTAAATTCTCTCCCCCCCTTACGCGCTCAAGATGGGATTAGCGCACATGCACGCACTGATATAAAATCGTGTGCGCATGTACACACGGCTAGCTGATTTTGTAACGTACGCATGTTATAAAAGTGGCGCATCCATGTATGCGTGTCGGCAAACATGCGCACATTTGCGCCCACGCGTGGCTCTTAAAATCTCTCTTAAAATGTCAGACTATGGCCTAGATTTATCATTCTGCTATAAATATAGTAGAATGATGAGCCATGGCTACTAAAAGGGCGGGGGGACGATAGTGTGCAGCTGGCCGCATCACAGCAGTGCGGTTTCACCCACCGCGGTGAAACCACACTGGACGCTATCGTCCCCATAGCACCACAGGAAAAGGGGGGATGCTATTTCCCATGGTGCTGCCGGCGATGATATGTAAAACATTATCACCCGCAATGCTACCGGGTCCTAACCCCTCCCATACTCCTCCCTTTCCCCTAATTAGCATTTTGCCACCACAATACGGCTGGTATGGCATGTGGTAGGGTGTTCTCGCATGCGATAATGCCCTAATGCATGTGATAATGGCCCATTGCATAACAAAAAATGACGCTGTTAGAATGGTACACTGCCAAACTGGTTTCTGAGCTAGTCGATAATTGCTGCTTTTTGGGAAGTCCTATCTATAACTCTGTCTTGCACAGATATTCCCTTTCCTTGATCAGGAGAAATTATAATATTAGGTGACTTGCCTGGGCTAGAAAAACCCCATCAAGGATGTGAGAAATTCCTGCATCTACCTTTATTATTGGCGCGCAAATGTATACCTTTGGTTTGGATTGGGCACACAAAGCCTCATATAAATCAACGGATATCAAATATGACAACATTTATGCAGCTAGAATGGCTGGACATTAAAGCAACAAAATGTAAAGTTGCAAAGTCATATGAGGAAGCATGGAAATTCTTTTTCAGTCAACTACATTTGGATGCAAGCAATCATATTCTGGTTCTAGGCTATTCTGTCAGCTGGGGGGGAGGTTTAGACCCTGGCGATCTGCCCGTGCCGAAAGAGAGAGAGATAATACTTTGTGCTCCTGCTTATTTTACTCTCTTGTATCTATGTCACTCTTTAGGGCAGATTTTAAAAGCCCTGCGCGGCGGCGCACCTATGTTGCATAGGCAGCCGGCGCGCGCAAGTCCCGGGGCTTTGCTTGGGGGCGTCAGGGGCGGCACGGCATCCGGGGGCGGGGCCATGGTGCCTGCCCAGGGGCGTTCCAGGGGCGTGGCCAAGGTCTCTAAACCAGTCCCCGGGCCAGGGAATGGCGCGCCGGCAGCCCACTGGCGCGTGCAAGTTAAGCCTGCCTCCGGCAGGGAACAGAGAGCAGGGAATGGAGGCAGACTGCTCGGCTCGGCGCGCGCAGGTTGCACAATTGTGCACCCCCGTGCATGCATCGACCCTGGATTTTATAACATGCGCGCGGCAGCGCACACATTTTATAAAATCGGGCATAGATTTGTTCGCGCCGGGTTGCGCGAACAAATCTACGCCAGCGCATAACTTTAAAAATCTAGCCCTTTGTCTTTACTCTTTATTTTCTACTTTTATCTGCTGTTAAATATGAATCTGCCTCCTCCTGCGCGCGCTGAGCCTATCTTGCTTAGGCTCGGCGGCGCGCGCAAGCCCCGGGGCTTGAAAAAAATGGGCGTTTCGGGGGCAGGACAGAGGCCTCCAGAACAGTCACCGGGCCGGGGGATAGAGATCCGGCACGCGTAAGTTACGCCTGCCTCACTTCTTCAATAAAGATCAGGGGGGGGTTTAGTTAGGGCTGGGGGGGGGGGGGGGCGGGTTGGATAAGGGAAGGGAGGGGAAGGTGCGGGAGGCGGAGGGAACGGAGGCAGGCTGCTCAGCTCGGCGCGCGTAGGTTACACAATTGTGCACCCCCCCTGCGCGTGCTGACCCTGGATTTTATAACATGCGCGCGGCAGCGTGCACATGTTATAAAATCTGGCCCTTTGTGTCAAATATGAACCATTTGGTTCCTCATTTTATTTTATTGTATTTTATTGTATTTTATTTATTTTACTTTATCTGACCTGGAATTTTTGTTGTCGATTTAGAGAGAATGGTGAGTCAGGAGTAAGTGTGGGGAAGTGAGGGGGGAAAAGGGCACGGGGTGGGAGGTACAGAATGCTAGGTTGGGAGGAAGGGAATGTTTTAATAGTATGAATGTTAGAGAGTATGAAAGTCTATGGGCGAATGGCTTTTGAAATGAGAAAGGGGAAAAGTATTGAAAATTGTTTTGTTTCACATACTGATATCTTTATTGTTTAAATTGTTACAAAAGTGTTTCCTACAGTGATGTAATTGAATATACCAATGGATATTGTAAGTTTTTATGCTGCTTCAATAAAAACAATTTTGCAAAAAAAAAAAATAAATTTAATCTCCTAAGAAGTAGTGTTTGAATGGGATACCTCCCCTCCCCTCTGCACTGCAGGGAATATCTGTATTCTAAGGCAATTTGGTAAGCTTGAAGTCTTGCTGCAAGTTCCCCAAACCAATAATTAACAAATTACTGATTAAAGAAAACAAAAGTGAGAGGTCTGCTTGAATAAAGAGCAGTGATCATTTATCTAGCTATACTTGATTTCTCACCATTTCAGGTAATCATCATAGTGAGGTACAATAAAATACTTTACAATACATACATAAACATAGTACAATCTCTTAATGATAAAAACCCTCAACAATTGCACTAATATCCTTGTGCTATAGAAAAGGCTTCACAGCAAATGACAACCTCCAACTTAAATAGCCACCTTTGCAATCAGTGGGGCTTTTCCAGATAGATTGGGTATCTGGCCATATATCAAAAGTTTATTTGTATGTTTATGGTGCCTTCCTGGTGTCCTGTACCAGACTCAATGCACCAAATGTAGAAATAGTTGGGGAATATGAAGGAACCTGGCTCTTAAAGCTAGGCATAAGAGAATGAAGACTTCTATTAGTCAGTGCTAAAATGTCACAAGAGGATGGGATAGGGAGAAATCTCAGTGACAGCAACAAGGTTTTTGAGTAAAAGACAGGCAGTGCTACCGTTGCTTGAATGGACGAGAGTGCAGCATCATTTGGAGAAGATTCAAAGGCAGCAGTAATAAGAGTGAGAAATGGTGTTAAATGTGTAAACTTTAAAAAGGGATACTGAATGTGGTCAGCAATCATCTGTTCAACTTCTACATGAAAAGATTAGCAGAGGGAACAATTAATAAAGGTCCCACCACAATGTGCACTTTGGTGATGGTGGTATTCCTCTACTCAAATGGCGTGGCATCTGCTGAAGTAAGAGCAAAAACTCAGGTGCTGGTTTATTTAAGATCCAGCATCTTTTGATAGATCAAGCTGAACGTTTAGGGTGTGGTTAATTTTGTATAAACAAGATGTACTCAATATTTAAGTAATTTTTATGGACAATGTGTCACTACTCCAAAGATTTTATATGCTATGTTTAGGGGCCAGAGAGATTAAGTGAGTTGCACAAGATCGAACAGTGAAAGGTTGTCTGCAGCATCTGCTTAGGGCTCTTCAGGTTCAATAATTTGTCCCTCACCGCTGGCTGTGGGGGGGACGGGACCGAAATACTTGTATAGAGAAGAAACTATAAAGTGACATTGTTTTGCATTTTAGACTCTTGCTTGTTATATCTGTCTTGACTGTAAACTCCAGGAATCTGCTGTCTCAAGGTACTTCAATTAAATCACTATCATATTATTATTTATAAAGACCAGTTTAGCAAGGAAGACTCTGACGTGGCACTTCTTGTCAGGGAACTGCTTTGCTTGCCTTCCATCTCCTTTCCTGTGTCTTTATCACAAAGCAGTTCTGGCAACAAGTAAACAGGTGTGATTTTTCTCTCAGTATCAGCCAAGAAAGAGTTCTTAGACCCAAGTAAAGATATTAGCAAATCATTCGGTGTGATTCATCATTAAAAAAAAAAAAAAATCAGATCCTGTTCCCCTCTCATCAGATCCTATTTCCCTCTCAAATGGGATCTGTTTAAAAAAATAAATTAAATAAAAAGGTGATGCTCAGCGAAAGGTGTGGCTACAGCTTCACTCGGATAACGCTGGCAAGCCCTCACAGGTTCCCTTCTACCGCACCTTTGTTTTGCTGGGCTTTTGGTCCCTGTCAACACCAGGAGCTCAGCCAATGGGCGGGCAAACACCGTCGTGACGTCACGGAAGCTCTTAACTGGGAGACGGAGACATTGGCAGCTATTTGCCTGCATTATTTTATCTTTCTGCTCCCTTCCTGTCCTGCTCTTCCAGCTGAAGCAGAGCTGCTGGTGACAAATGTGCAGCAGCGGGAGCCATCTGTCAGCTCGAGGCACTCGCATTGCCGGCGAACCCGGTGGCAGCACTGTGATCAAAGGCTTCGCTATGTACCTCCAGGACCCTTTCCATCGGCATCGCAACCCGCAGGTAAGGAAGGGAACGCAGGTCCCGGAGCGGCACGGATTGGGCGGGAGGGTGAACTTTGTCTCCATTTGCTAGGCTGCGATATAGCTTGCATCCAAGAGGATGTGCAGGCCTCATGCCCGCTGACCGGCGGGAATCAGTTCCAGCAGCCGCTGCCTGCAGCGGTGATGTCAGGCCGGGACCAGTGTTGCCAGGTTTAAGCAAGGTTAAGGCCCAAAACTAGCCTAAGTATCCTGGGGAAAGGGAGGTCCCAAGCCCACAAGTAGCCCAATCTTCAAAAGATGAAATAAAAGTTAGTGTAAATGGTATTTCCAATAATAATTTTATTTCTGATGTATTAAAACATGTAAACTTGTAGTTTATTAACAGTATGAGAATAGATGGATGGACAAAACTGCATCAAGCAAAACCGAAAAGAAATTAAAACAAATCAGAGTATTTTTTGCACTCAGTGCACAATCAAGCCAGAGGATGTATTCAATGCATCTAGCATAGTGGCATTTACAAAGAGTTTGTACAAGTTTCTGGAGGAAATATTCATAAACCATTAGCCAAGTAGGTTTGGGAAAACCACTACTGAGAATAAGCAACAAAGAATGATCTACTCTTCAGGATCTGTTTGATTACCTGGTCTGGCCCCTGTCAAAGATGGTGGGCTTGATGGTCTTTGATTTAACACAATATGGCACATCTTATGTCCTTAACTAGTTATTCCAAATAAAGTTACTCATTGTGCCATGTAATTCTGTGAATATTTTAAGCAGAATTTTACATGGCACATGTTGGAATAAATGCAAGTGTAGACAATGTATTCATCTTGAACAGATTGATGCTTCCTGCCCAGGAGACAGTCAACTCCATCCACTCCTGCATTTTTTTACCATTGTTTTGAGAGAGGAAAAGGGGGCAAGAGAGATGGAAGGATGGTACGAGAGAAAGAGAATGAGAGAAAGTAACAAAAAAAAAAAGCCCAGGGGTCTGACAGCTCCAATAGAAACACTTCCCTCCCTCTTTAAGACCACCACCACCTTCCCAATCCTCTTTCTCTCCTGCAGTGTGCACTGAACAACCTCCCTCACCTCTTTGCTCTATTTCCTCAGCCTAATCTCCATTCCTCTTTGACACTGCTGCTTACACCCCCTAACGGTCAATGCCCTTGGTCCAGGCCTAGTGCTTCCGCCAGCCCTGCCCAACCCATTTATCTTCCCCTGTCCCCCACTCCTTTCACACTTACCCCCACACTCCCCTTTTCTTCTGCTGTCCCCTCCACATAATTCCCTCTCTGCCCTTCACCCCTACTCCCCGCTCTTTCTCTATACAGCACAGTAACCCTCCACCCAACCCCTTCTGTCTTTGCCCTTTCCCATGATCCTCAACATCATCTTTCTCCCCCCCCCCCCCATCTCACAGTGCCACTCTTGCCTTTTTCCTCCTCCCCCAGGAGCCTAATAGTTACCACCAGGCCAAAGACAGTCTCCCTAATTGTGCCTCTTACCTGCTGTGGTGGTCTGCAAAACTCTCTGGTCGAGTGTCAACAGGGTGAAGCGGAGACTTCAGCAGCTTCCGGCTTGAGGTCAAGATGGAGGAAGAATTCGGCAGTGACAGCAGATTGAAAGGGATAGGCAGACAGGCTGCTCGGTTTTCTCCCTGCCGGCTTGCTGCTCCAGCCACGTGTCTCTTACCTGCTGTGGTGGTGCTCAACGCATGCTTTTTTTTTTTTTTCTTTTCTCTGCAGCTGCGCCACAGTCGCTGGCACCCTTGTCCTCACCTGGGGTGTTTCGCCCTCCTCCCTTAGCACGCCTCTGACCAGAATAAACCCTTATGGTACAATCATGCGGTTTTGTAGTAATTTATCAGAGTCTTAAAATAACTGGCTGCACTGGAGAATTGTTGTCGCCATGTTATATAATCTTGTAATCACATTTTTTCTATTCTTTATAGGGAATTCTGAATTTTGGTACCAGTGAAAACAATCTTTGTTTTGATTTATTGCGAGAAAGGGTAAATATTCCTGTATGTCTAAATATTGCATCCTAACTCTTAGAAACTTGATCAAAAGTTGAATACAGATATATGTGATGGGGAGGGCTACCCACCAGTGCTGATCACCTTGTAACAGCTAACATCCAAGGTAAAAAGATAAAAAAAATTGAAAAAACAGTCTTTGAAACTGAGAAGAGATTTCTGTGGGGAAAGCCATGATTCTGAGACCCGCCCCCTCCCCTGACATCATCGCAAACAGAGCCGGGCAGTTTGAAAGGCACCAAGCAAGCACCCCTTCGTGCAACCCTATGTGTTATTTCTTTAATATGCTCCTTGCTTAATTGTTAAGAACTTTGATTTTGATGGTTTTATTTTTGTAATCTCTTAGCCTCAGGTACAAAAATTTTAGATTGTAAGCCCTTTTAGGGGATAGTGAATTACCTATTGTACCTTATTGTAAACCGATGTGATATCTCTTTTTGAAATGAACTTCGGTATATAAAAATCGTAAAGAAAAAATATATATATTATTTTTTGCAAGAGAGTGACTAAATGACCACTATAACTTCTAGTGCTGTAATAAAATATAAAGTTAAAATCAACCAAACAAATTTAAACAAAAATAAGATCTCGCCCCCTCCCCCAAGTCACAGTTTGAAACGCCTGCATAAAATGTGGGATTCATGTGGCTGAAGCCATGACTTCTGGTAATCTGTTAGCTGCTCTTTAAGGGGCTGTGACAGTGTAACTGAAGCCTGAAGGCAATGGTAATTTTCTTGAAAAAAAGTACGAAGCCGAGGCAGTGTCCCCCTTCAAACCAGTTGCGATGGGGGAAAAGGAAACAAGTTTAAAAAGATTCCAGATGACAGAAAATCACTGCTGCTGAAGGGGTTTGTCGTGAATATGCCTCAGTAATTACAATAACTAAAAACATTGTTCCATTGTGCATGCGACATGTCCCCAAAAATTCAATACTAAATCACAAACGAAAAAGGGGGTTATACAAATCAAAATGCAAATAATTAAATATTCATACAATCAGCATTTGATATTTGTTGTTTTACAGTTTCCACTTTGCTGTAATCATATAAGGCACTGCTTACTCTTTTAAATTTGGACCATCATAACACCCTTGCAAAGTTACTTGAATTTTTTCACCCTACAGCACAAATGGGTCCTGTCTAATTATTGGTCCGTGAACGTCTTTTTGTTAATTTTTATATTGCATATAAAAAGAAAATCTTTCAACATGGCATATTTTCGGAATATCAAGTTTATGGAATCCTGTGCCGAAAATGTGCCATGGTGAAAGATGTTGGAAACATGCCTGATGCAGCACTCACGAAACGTGATATCATGTCAGGCGGGTATATCCATGTTCCATCAAGAAATACAGGGAGGTTCTTTGGTTTTTGTTTTTATATGCAATAAAAAAAATTAAATGCCTTATATGATTACAACACAGTGGAAACTGTGAAACATAATGCATATCAAATGCTGATTGTATCAATATTTTCCGATGTACAAGTTGCACCGGTGTATAGGTTGCACCCCTTGCCTAAACAGGACCTTTATAAGCAAAATCTGTAGATAAGTCGCACCGGTGGATAAGATGCACCTCTCCATCCTCCATTTGACACAGCGATAGCGACTGATGGGTGCGCTGGTGGATCATGCGTATGAGCCATATGGTTGCGAGGCATATGTGCGCATGTGCTCAGCGTGTGACGGATGAACTGGAGAGAGAGCGAGGCACTTGGCGGCAGGGCATACATGCAGATGCGCACAGCGTGTGGTGGATGAATTGGGGAGAGAGAGAAAAATGCAGCAGATAAGTTGCACCGGCGTATAAGTCGCACCTACGATATTTTGGGATAAAAAGTGCCTTATACACAGGGAAATATGGTATTTGCATTTTGATTTATATAACCCCCTTTTTTATTTGTGTCTCAGTAATTACAGTCATCAAAGTCAACAATAAAAAATAAAATAAAATCAAGATGTTCTGCAGCATATGTTACCCAAAGCCATCTTTTTGTTTGCTTTCACCAGTTCAAATCCATGCATTAGATGATAGCATTTCCTCTTGCTTGAAATAAAACACAGTTTAAGAAGAAAAATGATTGCCATAACCTGTGCTTGTACCAACAATGATGTTTGGTTGTGAACAGATCACAAGACCTGGAATGAATTGTATGGCATCCCACCTGTTGCAGTATTCTGATACAAGGGGCATTAAAAGGTAGGAGAACAGCATCTCTAATGTTTCTCATGATCAGAGAATATAATGTTGAATGTGTGCATTGATTTTTCTTAAATTTGTTTGAGCAGTGGCACCAGTCAATAAAGCTTTAGTCTTACCTACAGACTATGACAGTAGGTTCATTATTCAATCACTTTCTTCCTTGTGATTTTACAGCAGGGGCTTGATCTGGTAAGAGATCAGGAAATACTGTATCTGGCCTAATACAGACTATGTGGGGGATTTACATATCAACAGAGAAAAGGAAGATTCCAGAGGAAAAGCAATTATCTTCCAATAGCTAGGAAACTGGCTCAGGGATTGGGGCCAAAACACTAAATGCAGTGCCACTGATCTGCCATGATCTTATCCTCGTATTATATGAATTTCTCAATCTTGGTTAACTCTCTTCATGCAATTGGATTGTCCCACTGAATATACATTTGGAAGTCTTGCAACAAGCTGAGAGTCTTCACCAAAAAGGGGACCCTAATTCCTTTTAATCTGTAAGGAGAGTCCATAGTACATCTGCAGAATTAATTTCATTGCACAGACGAGCAACTTGAGCAGATGTCGCACACATGGTAACACATACAGAAAACAGTGCAATTTATATAATTGATCCATTTTCTGTACGCGTTCCTGTGTGTCTGATATCTGCGTTTTCTACTTTCCTGTGTTACATTTGCTTTTCATTTTATTATTGTTAGAACTTGCTGTAGCCTTTGAGACTTTGTGATTGTTCCTTGACTTGATAGCAGATTTAAATGCAAATATTGTTTACTTGTAAAATGTTCCTAGTTTGGTATAATAATATTAAAGTTCTGTATGAATGGAAATATACCTACCATCATTGAATAGTCAGCCCAGGGCTGCACAATGTTTTTCATATTTTGAAGACTGCAGAGAATGTTTACAATAAAATGTGACATGATGCATCCATGCTACAGTCCTTGAAATAACATAAATATCAATTCCCTTCCACTGCCACTAACAATTCTCCCAGTCTTTCCTGGGTAACTGTGCTAGGAACTGTCTGCATTTATCTCTGCATTTATCTCTGCATTGTTTATCCACAGAATGTAGCCACAGCATTTTCCAAAACTCTTGTAATGAAAAATATGAAGGGTTACTCACTTTTCTCACAGGACAAACAGGATGGTAGTCCTCACATATGGGTGGCATCATCAGGATGGAGCCCAATCACGGAACACTTTTGTCAAAGTTTCTAGAACTTTGACTGGCACCTACTGGGCATGCCCAGCAATGCACCAACCCTGTATCCATCAGGGGTCCCCCTTCAGTCTTCTTTTTTCCGCGCAGCAGTAGCCACGCGGGTTAAGGAGTTCTCTTGAGATTCTTGACAGGAATTTTCCTCACGGAACTTCTTTCAAAATTTTCAAAAACATTCTACCCTATAGGGGTCCCCCTATTGATATCCATACTTCGCGGTCAAAAGGTAAGGTTTTACCCTTATTGTGGTTGATTCCCGTCGAGTTATCCCTTCGGGGCCTACCAGCCATCGACTGCACCGTAGCTAAATTTTTGTCAGAGTCGTGGTGTCGGGTTTTCGTCGGTTCCCCGACTATACTCGAACAATGTCCATCACTGATCCGCACGGGGTCTGTGTTATGTATTTGGGGTCTGACCACGATGTCCTAACTTGCACCAAATGTGCCCAAATGACACCGAAGGGCCGTAAGGCTTGTTTAGAGAAAATTATGTTTCTCTTTCAATCAAAAACCCAGACTCCATCGATAGCTTCGACTTCGTCCGAGCCGGTGCCATCGACCTCTCGCCAGCACCGGGACACCGCTGCTGCCCAACCGGCATCAACGATTCCAAAGGTGTCGATTCCCTCCTTGCCTCCTCAAGAAAAGGACCGAGGAGATCATCGTGAAAAACATAGACACCGTCATCGCAAGGCTCAGGCTCAGTCCGCTGATCCAGGCAAGTCCTCGGCATTGACATCGACAGAGCCACCGACAAAGAAGCCCATCCAGAAAAGACCCCATCCTCTTCTGCGACCGGGTCACCGAGGCATTCCCCACCTTCAGTGGTGCCGGGATACGCGATTCCACCTTCACCGGTTGACCCTCCGGCTACGCAAGTGCTGCCTCCTTCTCCAGTGCTGGGGTTCCATGCCCCAGGCTTCCGCGAGGAATTGGAACGGATGATCAAAAAGGCCATCGGTAAAGCACTTCAGGGCTTCCATCCTCCATCGATGCCAGTACTGGCTCCCCAGCTGGTTACCGATCCGATTCCCGTAGCGCTCACACCGCTACTGGGTAGACTGAATGCGTTGATCGGTGCCCTTCTACCGATGGAACCGAGAGCATCGGTACCTCTGATGCCTTCCACACCGATTCCATTATCATCGGATGATGAGGAAACACCGATACCCATTCCACCGTCTGGGATTTTACCACCGACTCGTCCATCAATGTCACCAGTCCCCTCGATGCCTCCATCGATGCTGTCGGTGCCACCTCCGATGCCAACGATGCCTAGGCCTGGTCCTTCAGGATTAGCACCCTCTCTCCCAGCTGATGACCCACTAGGTGCTGGACATCAGCCCTATGATCCTTGGACCGATAATTCATCCCAAGATACACAAGATCTACCATCCAGAGCCCTCTCCCCCAGATGAAAGATGACGTTCTCCACCAGAAGATCTGTCTTTTATTAATTTCATCAAGAAATGTCTGAAACCATTCTCTTTCAACTTCAGACAGTAGAGGACTCTAGGCACAAGATGCTGGAAGTACTCCAATTTCTAGATGCTCCTAAGGAAATCATGTCTATACCTATTCATGAAATCCTGCTTGATCTCCTGAAGAGAAACTGGGAACACCCATGTTCGGTTCCACCTGTCAACCGCAAGACAGATGCCACCTATCTTGTGCAGTCAGCTCCTGGGTTCCAAAAGTCACAGTTGGATCATCACTCTGTTGTTGAATCAGCCCAGAAGAAGGCACGACGTTCAAAACTTCATTCCTCCATACCTCCAGGAAAAGAACAAAAATCCCTGGATGCTTTTGGCAGGCGTGTCTTCCATGGCTGAATGCTCATATCTTGCATTGCCTCTTACCAGGTATACATGACCCAGTATAACAGAGACCTTTTTAAGAGGATCCAGGATTTCTCTGATTCTTTACCAGAGCAACTCCAGGCTCAACTTCATATTCTGGCTCAAAAAGGTCTGGATGCTGGAAAGCACGAGGTCTTTGACACTGCCTCTAGAGTGTCTGCAGCGGGGATTAGTGCAAGAAGATGGGCCTGGCTCAAATCCTCAGACTTAAGACCAGAAGTCCAAGACAGGTTAGCAGATCTACCCTGTGTGGGTGACAATCTCTTCAGGGAAAAGATCCGAGAGACTGTGGCACAGTTGAAAGACCCAAAGAAAAAAAGGAAATGTCACAATGATTACCTTTTTTTCATTGAGTTTGATATTTATGGAAATTGTCTTAGTTCTTTTTTGAGACGTGACAGTTGAAAGACCACCATGAAACGCTTCGCCAGCTTTCTTCTGTGCCGTCTGAGTTTCCTTCCTCCCCTAAGAGAACTTTCAGATGTGACTCTAAGCGGCCGGCCTACAAGCCAAGGAAATTTTATCCTCCGGCTTCTAGAGGACGCCCTTCTAGACCTTACCAAAAAGGTCAATCCAGGCAGACTCGGCCTCAAAAGTCTTAGCCAGCTTCTCAGCCTGGACCAGTGTCAGGTTTTTGACTCCTTACTAGAGAGTGTAAGCCAACCTCCTCTTCCAGCCATACCGGTCGGCTGTCGGCTCTGCCATTTCAACAGCGTTTGGCATACAGTCACCACAGACCAGTGGGTAAGTGCAGTGGTCACTCAGGGTTACCACCTAAATTTCCTGACTGTTCCAGCGGACTCTCCACCTAAGCTGACATGGGGGATGTCCGATCACTCTTCCTTGCTCGAACAGGAAGTTTCATCCCTCCTCAAATCCCGAGCAATAGAACCAGTGCCCCTCTCCCAGCAGGGGCAAGAGTTTTATTCCTGGTATTTTCTAATACCAAAAAAGTCAGGTGGCGTACGCCCAATACTGGACCTCCGCGCCCTAAACACATTTTTGCAGAGAAAAATTCAAAATGGTAACCTTGGGCTCTCTTCTCCCTCTTCTATAAAGAGGAGATTGGCTATGCTCTCTAGATCTCCAAGACACTTACACACACATCTCAATTACTCCATCTCATCGCAAGTACCTGCGATTCCTGGTCAGCCCTCATCACTTCCAGTACTGTGTACTACTATTTGGCCAGGCGTCCACTCCACGAGTATTCACCAAGTGCCTGGTAGTGATCGCAGCCTTCCTCAGGAATCAGGGTATGCATGTCTACCCTTATCTCGACAATTGGTTGATAAGGGCTCCGACTCAGCAGGGTGCACTAGCCTCCCTGCGTCTCACTATCCACACCCTGATCTCCTTAGGGTTTCTAATCAACTATCTCAAATCCAAGATAGTTCCTTCCCAAACCCTATCCTTTATGGGGCCGACCTAAACACCATACAGGCGAAAGCCTTCCTCCCCCGGGATCACGCTTTCACCATAGCATCTCTGGCGCATCACCTACAGACTCGAGTATCTTCAACTGCTCGTCACCTCCTCATACTGCTGGGTCATATGGCGTCCTCGGTGCATGTCACTCCGATGGCTCGCCTAGCCATGAGAATGATGCAGTGGACCTTAAAATTCCAGTGGAAGCTTGTCAGCCAGTGTCCAGCATTATCCAGGTTACAAACAGCTCCGTCTGTCACTGGCCTGGTGGATACACCAATCTCATTCAAGGCCTTCCATTCCAGGCTCCAGAACCTCAAATTATCTTAACAACAGACGCATCCAACCTCGGGTGGAGTGCACATGTAGGCGACCTGCAGACTCAGGGAACCTGGTCTCCAGAGGAAGCCAAACACCAAATACATTTCCTGGCGCTACGGGCAATCAGATATGCCCTCAAGGCCTTTCAGGATTGCCTATCAAACAAAGCCATCCTGATTCAAACCGACAATCAGGTTATGATGTGGTACATCAGCAAACAAGGGGGAACGGGCTCCTACCTCCTGTGCCAGGAAGCTGCACAGATATGGGAATGGGCCGTTTCCCACTCGATGTGCCTCAAAGTAACCTACTTGCTGGGAGTGGACAATGTGTTGGCGGACAGGCTGAGTCGCACTTTCCATCCGCATGAGTGGTCTCTCAACCCCACGATAGCAGACACGATATTCCAACGCGGGGGTTACCATCGCATAGACCTCTTTGCGTTGGTCCACAACCTCAAAGTAGACAACTTCTGCTCTCTCATTCGCAGTCACCACTCGCAACCAAGAGATGCCTTTGCCCTCTCCTGGGCCAGCAATCTCCTTTATGCGTACCCTCCACTTCCTCTCATTTCAAAGACTCTCGTGAAGCTCAGGCAGGACAAGGGATTAATAATCCTGATAGCTCCCCACTGGCCACGCCAGGTGTGGTTTCCAATCCTCTGGGAACTTTCAGTATGCCGGCACATTCCTCTGGGAAAGGATCCCCTTCTAATAACTTAGAATGAAGGGTACCTGCATCACCCCAACCTCCAGGCTCTATCTCTGACGGCCTGGATGTTGAAAGGTTAATACTCCAACCTCTTAACCTTTCAGAGTTGGTATCCTGAGTCCTGGTGGCTTCACGAAAGCCTTCAACGAGAAGGTCTTATTGCTCTAAATGGAAGAGGTTTACAGCCTGGTGCACTTCCATGTTCATAGACCCCTTCACTTGTTCCACTGCGAGGTTCCTAGACTATCTCTGGCACCTGTCAGAGTTAAGCCTAAAAACTTCCTCTATCAGAGTGCATGTTAGTGCAGTGTCTGAGTACCATAAGGGTATAGGAGAATTTTCCATTTCAACACAACCCTTAGTATCACATTTCATGAGAGGCTTGCTCCATTTAAAACCTCCACTGCGCCCTCCTGCCCCTGCTTGGGACCTTAATGTGGTTTTGGGCGGCTCATGAAACCTCCGTTTGAGCCTCTCCACTCCTGTGATCTCCGCCATCTCACCTGGAAGGTAGTTTTTCTTCTTGTGATCACGTCCGCTCGCAGAGTTAGTGAATTAAAGGCATTAGTTACCTACCCACCTTACACTAAAATTCTGCAGGCAGGGTAGTGCTCCGCAGTCACTCTAAATTTTTGCCAAAGGTAGTGTCGGAATTTCATATTAACCAATCTATTATCCTACCTTCCTTTTTTCCCAGACCCCACTCGAACCTAGGAGAACAGGCTCTGCATTCTTTGGACTGCAAACGTGCTCTAGCTTTCTATCTGGACCGCACGTTGGCCCACAGGAAATCCACTCAATAGTTTGTTTCTTTTGACACCATCAAATTGGGAAATCCTGTGGGAAAGCAGACCCTCTCCTCCTGGTTGGTGGAATTCATTTCTGTTGTTGTGCCTGTTGCACGTCTTTGGGTGCATTTGGTGCTTTGCCCGGGCATCCTCAGCTCAGTACTCACCCATATGTGAGGACTACCATCCTACTTTTCCTGTGAGAAAGCAGAGTTGCTTACCTGTAACAGGTGTTCTCACAGGACAGCAGGATGTTAGTCCTCACGAAACCCACCCACCACCCCACGGAGTTGGGTTCATTTACGTTTTCTTATTTTATTTTTCGCACATACTTTTTACTATAAGACGAGACTGAAGGGGGACCCCCTGCTGGATGCAGGGTTGGTTCATTGCTGGGCATGCCCAGTGGGGGCCAGTCAAAGTTCTGGAAACTTTGACAGAAGTTTTCCGTGATTGGGCTCCATCATGATGATGTCACCCATATGTGAGGACTAACATCCTGCTGTCCTGTGAGAACACCTGTTACAGGTAAGCAACTCTGCTTTCTAACCTGTCCTATAAAGGCATTTGTGCTTTGAGATTATTTATTTATTTATTTTTATTTATTTCTTTTATATACCGACATTCAATCGAGATATCACATCGGTTTCCAGATAACCAAGGGAATAGGGCGTAGTCCGCCCTATTTTACAAAAAACAATTATAACATATTATAACAGTGGTACATGGAACAAAAGGTTATAGGATATAACAAAAGGTTATAGAAAATAACATATGTACATGAATGTGTTGTTGATAAAATAAAATTGGGATAAGGGACTTGTTGGGTAGGTAATTTAGGAATAGAGGTGGGGGGGATGAGGGAAGGGAGGGGGGAAGGTGGGGTGGGAGGAAGTAGCGGAGTTCTTTTTAAATCAGTACCTCTAAGTCTTGCTTTTCACATCATGTATAACAGCATCTCACTATCATACAATTATTAATTCAAGAAATACATTTAATTCATAAAGAAAGCATTAAGCTGGTTTTTTTTTTCAGGTCAGTTGGGAACACTGAAACCACCAATTTAAGTTTTTAGTTTTGGTTGTTGTAGTTTGCGTGTTTTTTCCTCTTCTAGCTAACAGCTGCCTTGTCTCTGCATACTGCCAGCTACAGATGATGTACCAAAATGTTTCTGTCATATTCCTGGGCTGTAAGATGTGGAGATACAATTCCTGTGCGGTTTACTACAGGGGCAATAAACTTCCTGTTACAATTTGAAAACACTAGAGACAATCCTTCTATTGCCATGTTAGAAAAATGATAGAATTTGTGGCATTAGTGTAAGGTTTGAAGGGAATGGGCCCCACTGAGGCAAAGCTTCAGTTGACAGATTCCAGAGCAGTCCTAAATGCAGAAGTCTCCTTTCTTTGTGCTGTTAAGTTTTTCACTCTTAGTTTTATGGGAGAATTGGATGATGCAGAATGTTTCCACTTTGTGTTTCAGATTCAGAGAAGCAATTGCAAACTTCCTCACAACGTACGGGAAAGCAGCAGTACCAGTGAATCCAGAGCATGTGAGCACAATTGGCTTTTAATGTTTATGTTTATAGTTTGTTTATTTTTACTTGATTAATCGCAATTAATTACAAATGTAAAACAAAATTATGCACAAATAAAATTAGTAAAACTAACAATTTAAAACTAGCAAAAACATAGCATAGTACATTTAACCAAGGCAAAATATAATATAACAAAATGATAAAATAAAAACAAAATGTCATTCAATATACATAAGATAAAAAATAAAATGAATAAAACAATACAAAAGAATAAAATATAACCGGAAAAGCAGGACATTAGGCCTGGTGTAAACAAAATGTCGGAAGGCATGTACAAGCAAGTTCAGATGTGGATAAGATTGTACAAACAAGTTAGATTTAAGTGCTTTTCTAAATTTTAAGAACTCTTTCTCCAGACGAATATTGAGAGGTAAGGAGTTCCAAAGACAAGGGAATAAATAAAAGCGAACAGCTCTAGAACTTTCAAAATGAATGTTTTGAACAGAAGGCAGTACTAGATGTTCTTTCTGCGAAGACCATAGCAGACAAGAAGGAAGATAGGGAGAAATAACAGAGGGAAGATATGATGGAGTGCCCCAATGCAGGGCCTTAGAAGTAAAACATCCAATTTTAAATTGAATATGAAGGGACACTGAAGCCAGTGTAAATCAACCAAAAGGGGAGTAACATGATCATATTTAAATTTATAAAAAAATGACCTTTGCAGCAGCGTCCTGTGCCAGTTGACGTATTTTAAGTTGGGTTGTTGATAGGCCATGTAATAAAGCATTACAATAGTCCAGTCTAGACAGAACAAGGGAATGAGTTAAAATTTTAAGATCAGAACTGTCCAAAAAAGGCCGAAGACGACATATCAATCTGAGGAAAAAACAAACAGTCTTGAGATTGTTGGAAATATGTTCAGAGAAATTCAGCTGGCTATCAAAAGTAATGCATAATGTAGTGACTGTATTCTTGACAGGAATGACACAGCCTGCCGTGATAGGAACTGGGAGAGCAGTAGAAAGAGAAGTACGAGTAAACCAAATGGCTTCAGATTTTAAAGGATTTACCTTAAGCTTAGAAGAATGTAACCAGTCAGAAACTTTTGAAAGACACTTATTAAAATCAGACAGAGTATTAGTGGATGTTGGTTTAAAAGTAGCAAGAATCTGAATATCATCAGCATAGAAATACTCAAAGAAGCCTAAACTCTGAATTAAAGTGGCAAGAGGGGAAAGATACAGATTGAAAAATATAGGAGAAAGAATGGAACCTTGGGGGAAGGAGTGGGAGAGAGGCAGAAAGCTCCGAATTCCATCCAAAACGGTACATGCGTTGCTCTAAGAAAGATTTGAACCATTGTAGAGAGTTTTCTCTAATACCAAAATCAAACAGTCGATTGAGTGGAAGTTGATGATCAACTATATCAAAGGCAGGGTTGAGATCAAGACAAACTAGAAGAGCTGCATCCCCTCTATCCAGACAGAGCCCAATCTAATTAAGATGTTATGGGCGATGACCCTTCCTATAGACAGACTGTTTGGGATGAAGGGCCGTAGTTTTTAAAATAAATGGTGATAACTGAGATTCTACTACTTTCTCAATGACTTTAGCAAGACTAGGAAGGTAAGAAACAGGATGATAGTTCTCAGGGACTTCAGGGTCAAGCTGACCTTTTCTTTAAAATAGGACAAATGTGTGCAGATTTGAGAGAAGCTGGAAGATTGCAAGAGTTAAAACTGGTGTTGACGAAGTCCTAAATCAGGACTTTTAACTGTATGAAATGACATATGATCTGAAGGTGATGAGACAGGATTAAGTTGTTTAGCAACAAAAGTGTACCAGGTGAAATTTTGTTCAAAGCAGCAAGTCTACTAATAGGTATGGCATCTGCTCCCTGAGAGCTAGGAAGGATCAGAATAGACTGGTCAACGTCCTGAAAGTTTGTGGTATCCTGATGGCTCTGATGTTACTAACTTTATGATGAAATGTTATTGGCTGTAATGTTGCTGGCTGTGGTTGTGTTAGTTTCTTTTCACCTAAATCCTGTCTCGGCAAGATATGAGTTGATTATGTGCTAAACCCAGTAAAATCTTATTGAGGGTTTTATTTTTTTCTTGGAGGTAGGATGAAGGGAGGATTATTCCCTTATCTGTATGAAGGCATAGGAGGCATCATACATACGTTGGATGGGCCCTTAAGAGTGGAGAGGAAAGGAAAGTTGAATAACTGTTTTGAAAGCCTTAATAACACTTCTTAGGAGTAGATCAATTCCCTTTTGTTCAACAGGAGAGAGTTCTTCTGAGAGCACAGTAGAATGGCTATAAGGTGATGACACTCTTGGCAAGGAAGTGAGACAAATTGTATGCTTGCATAACGGCAGCCATGGCAGGAAGAGAGTCTGCACGAAGCCGTTATGACTAGTTGTAGTTAATTTTACTACTTGAGACCCAATTATCAATTGATATAGGAATGTAAAATGTCTGTACTTGGGACTTTGCCTGACTTCTCTTATTACTAATGTGATCACACTTGGTCTCTCTCTAGATTGTTGTGATGAATGGCTGCTCATCCATCTTTGCTTCACTTTTAACTGTGCTGTGTGACCCTGGAGGTAAGTAGAAAGCTTTTAATGAGCATGTGTTCCATTGTTCTGTACATTTTATACAGTATTCTAGGGATGTGCACTCGTTTTGAACGTATGCGCAATCAGCAACGGATAGGTCCCTATTCGTTGCATTCATGGGTTTGCGAAACGCATGGTGAACCCCCACGAATGCAACGTATCATTACTGAATTTATCCCACCCTCCTGACCTCCCCAAGACTTGCCAAAAGTTCCTGGTGGTCCAGCGGGGGTCCGGGAGCGATCTCCTGCACTTGGGCTGTCAGCTGCCAGTATTCAAAATGACACCAATAGACTTTGACCTTACTATGTCACAGGGGCTACCGGTGCCATTGGTCGGCCCCTGTCACATGGTAGGCGCAGTGGACGGCCCACAATGGCGCTGGCCATCCATTGCTCCTACCATGTGACAGGGGCCGACCAATGGCACCGGTAGCCCTTGTGACATAGTAAGGGCAAAGGGCCATCGGTGCCATTTTGATTACTGGCAGCCGATGGCCCTTTGCCCTTACTATGTCACAGGGGCTACCGGTGCCATTGGTTGGCCTCTATGACATAGTAAGGGCAAAGGGCCGTCTGTGCCATTTTGATTACTGGCAGCCGACAGCTCAAGTGCAGGAGATCGCTCCCGGACCCCCGCTGGACCACCAGGGACTTTTGCCAAGTCTTAGTCAGGAGGGTGGGGGATGTAGTTAATTAAATTTAAAGTGTTGGGATGGGGCTTTTATTTTTGTTTTTCCAACTTTAATGGAAAACAAATACCGAATGTAACTAATGGACGAATCGGGTTTCCCCCTATGAAAACGGATGCAATGGATTTGGGTCCCGGTGCAACGAATACCGAATAGCAACGTATCTTTTCCTTCTTTACATCCCTACAGTATTCTTTCTTTTGTCTTAAACACTTGTAGCTGTTAGGCTTTGCCTGTTATCTGCAAAGGCTATCAGAGGTATTAGAAAGTGTTTATTGAAAGATGACTATTGATCTTTAATAAAAGAGACTCAGTATTTAATTTAATTTAATTTAATTTAATTTAAAATCTTTTCTATACCGTCGTTAAGATATATACCATCACAATGGTTTACAATAAGGCATATAAATTAATGTTGCTAAATGTATTAAATTATATCAACTACACAGGTGCCATCAAGTTACAGTAACATAGTTGTATGATCAATGTTATTTGGTGGGTGTGATAAATCATGTCCATATCTATCTGTATCAGTTTTAAGTATAAAAATAGATTAATAATTGTATCTTATCCTTTGTGGTGAACAAAAAATTAAGATAAAATAAAATACACACATCAAGATTAGGGGGTGTTGTGTGTGGGTGTTCTACTGTCTGCATCCTACACTCCCCTAGGTTCTATTCTCCATTCTCTTTGTGATACGCTTGTTTAAAGAGCCATGTTTTTAAACTTTTTCTGAAGGTTTTGATGTCTCTTTCTAATCTGATCTCTAAAGGCATGGTGTTCCATAGTAAGGGACTTGCTAAGGATAGTGCCCTTTCCCTTACTTGGGTTAGTCTTGCTGTTTTGACGGAGGGAATGGTTAGGAGTGCTTTGTTAGCTGATCTCAGGTTTCTATGAGGGACATGTACACGAAGGGCTGTGTTCTACCATTCTGCTTTTTCGTCATGTATTAATTTATGTATGGTGCATAGTGTTTTGTATTGTATTCTTTGCTCAATGGGTAACCAGTGTAGTTCGGCTATGGTTTTGGTGATATGGTCTCTTTTACTTTTACCCGTCAGAATTCTTGCCACAGTGTTTTGTAGTATCTGGAATGGTCTTATCGTGGTGTATGGTAAACCTAGTAGTAGACAAATGGTTCAGTTTACTATTTCTATCCCTGTTATGGGAGGACCTTTAAATTCGGGGTGAAGTGTCAGGGGTGGGGAAGCCTTGGGGGGCAGCTTAAGATACTCCATCACGTGTGCGAACAGCACATTAGACACCTGTGAAAATTTGGTGTCATTTGGAGCGCTGAGAGCTGAAAGAAAAATAGATTTGCACACTGTACTCTCTGGTTTTGGTAAGAGCCCACACCATTTTGGTTTCCTTTCTTGGGACTCTTTCTAACCTCTGTCACAGAGTGTGAGTCCTTGGATTGTAGCATGATTGATTGCAGCCCAGTAGGCCAACCAGCTGGGCCCACGTTGACAGCAGGCAGAAATGCTCAGTCTGGGACTAGGACCAGGCTTCACCTTTACCAGCCTCTTCCCCCGCAGGTTGAGCCCTTGGGTTCTGAGGCTAGCAGGACTTAGGCGAGGGTCCCACAGGAGAGTGGTCATCATCAGAATTTGGGTAGAGGTCAAGGCTGGCGGCAAGCAGGCAGTGTCAGTATCCAAGCAGAGGTCAAAGCAATGCAGAATCAATCAGGGAACAAGGATGACACAAGGAGGCAGTCATAATCTGGAGAGGAGATAAGACAGAGACTGGGACAAGGCAGGGAGAAGACATGGACTGGAACAAGCAGGAGGAAAGCCAGCAACTTGAACTACAGACTGGAAACACGGCAATAGACCTATTGCTGAGGTGTCTGCTGGTTGCAAGGCTGGGCTTTAAATAGGCAGCAACTGGTGACATCAACCAAAAGCGCTGCAGTCCTATTCCTACCATGGAGCCTTTAAAATGTGGGGACTCACGCATGCACGTGCCCATGGAGGCCCGGCTGGAAGTAGGTGTGGGTATGTCGAGGGTGAGTGGGATTGATGGTGGCGGCCTGCGTAACAGCTTCTCTATCCTTTCTGAGATGCAGCCACCAGAACTGAAATTCTGAGGACTCACCAATGTCCTGTAAAGAGGCATTATCATGTCCTTTTTTATTTCTACTTGTTATATCTCTCCCTATGCACCCAATCAATCTTCTGGCTCTGGTCACTGCCTTGATCACATTGTTTCCCTAACTTGAGATCATCTGTCACTGTCACCCTAAGGTCTCTCTGAGTTGATGGTGCATATCAACTCTTCACCAGTTATCACATACTGCTTTTGTTGATTTTCTGCACCCCTAAATTCAGACCTCTGTACTTTTTGGCATTTAATCGTAGATCACTTTTTATTCTCTCTGTTCCTTGGGGGGAGGGGAGCCATTATGTTGCAGATTTTTGTGTCAAAAACAAACTTTTTTTTTTCTAATAACTCCTCCATTGTTGCTCACAAATATATTGAACACATCTGGTCCCAGGTCTGATCCCTGAGGTACTCCACTAATTGCTTTTTTCCTCCGAGTGAACTCCATTTAAGAAGTCTATCCTGCACACCAGTTTTTAATCTGGTCTTCCATCTTGGCACCTACCCCAGGCTACTCAGTTTATTAATGAACCTTCATTCAGTAGTCTCCATTAATTTGTCCACGGCCTGTAGTTTTCAATGTCTTCTGTTTCTACTTTTTTATAAAGAGGATCCCCGTCAGGGGCGGATTGGCCTATCGGGGGATTGGGCATCCGGTGGGCCGGTCGCTCCCAATACGTGATTTTTTTTTAAACTTCCTGGCCAAAGACAAGAAGAGGGTCTGCTGGTGCTGCGGCCTGAAGAGAAACCTGCGGGCAGGGTCGATGGAAGCACTAGGCCTGGGCCTGGGGCGTCACGAGCAGTGATATCCTGAGGGGAGCCAATGCCCCCGGCGCAGGGAGGCTCATGCGGTGCTGCGACAGGCAGATGGGCAGGGCTGTGGTGAGGCTCACGTCACTACGGCCCAAAGAAAAAGATCACGTTTAAATGTGCTGATGTTCCTCCTCCTTCCTGCCTGTGCGGCCCCGGAAGTAAACATTGCCAGAGCCACGTGGGCAGGAAGGAGGAGGAGCATCAGCACATGCAGAAGAGGAGCAGCGCGGCCCGAGAAGAGGAAGAGGCCTGGTACCAGGGCCGCTGCAGAGCCCATCCTGTGGCGACCTGTGAAGAGGAGGCCCAGAGGTGAGAGAGAGAGGCTGAGGGCCTGTAGAGTGTGTATGTGTGTGTGTATGAGATGAGTTGAGAGATTGTGTGTGAGAGTGAGGACCTGAATGTTTGCAGAGATAGCATGTGAGAGCCTGTGTGTGCGTGAGAGAGACAGCATGTGCCAGTGAGAGCCTGTGTGTATGAATGATTGTATGAGGGACAGCATGTGACAGTGAGAGCCTGTGCTTGAGCAAGGCAGCATGTGAGAATGAGAGAGAGCCTGTGTGTGAGAGTCAGACAGCATGTGCCAGTGAGAAACTGTGTATATGAATGACTGTATGAGAGAGATAGCATGTGAGAGTGAGAGCCTGTGTGTGTGTGTGTGTGTGTGTGTATGTGAGAGAAAGAAAGCATGTGAGAATGAGAACCTGACTGTGTTTGAGGGAAGAAAATGGAGAGAAAAGAAATAGAAAAAAAGACAATATAAAAGGAATTGGCAAAAAAAATAAGAAAGGGAAGGTGGGGAAAAAAAGCCTGTGACCAACCAATTAGAAAACTAAGATCAGACAGCAAAGGTAAAAAAAAAATTAATTACTTTTTAGTGATCGGCACATGTAATCTTTGGGAATGTGCAAGAATAGCACTTTCTCTATGCATATCTCACAATGTACGAGATCAGCATGGAGGCAGCAGAATGGGCTTCAGTGTCAGTAGCAGCAATCGGCACCTCCCCAATAGCCACGCGGCAGCAGTGACAGTGGCAGCAGAGGAATGAGAGAGGCTCCGAGGTTTCTGGCAAAAGAAAGAGAGGGTGTCTGCCTTTAGTGTGTGCATGTGTATGAATGGGACTCTGCCTGGGGGTGTATGTGTGTGAATGCATGGGTGCCTGCCTGGGGGTCTGTGTGTGTGAGAATGAATGTGTGCATGCCTGGGGGATGGGGAGGGAGTGGTGTGAAAATGAATGGGAGCCTGCCTGGGGGTCAGTGTGTGTGTGTGTGAGAATGACTGGGAGCTTGCCTGGGTGTGTGTGTTTGTGTGTATGTGAGGGAGCCAGTGAGTGTGAGAGCATGAGTGTGTATGAGAAAATCCAAGGGAGTAAGAATTTGTATGTGGAGGGGGAGAGAGTGTCTTAGAGCCTGAGAGTGTGTCAGTGTCAGTGAGAGCGAGAGGTTATGGTGGATATAAGAGCTTGAATGTGTATGCATGTGACAGTGTATGTGTGAGAGAGAATGGACATGTGAGTATGTGTGTGAGAGAGAGGATAACCTCCTAATCCTCGACAATATCAGGGTGCCTGGAAATCAAGAGCTCCCACAGAAGGGGACAGCAGAGGCTTTTTAAAATCCTTTATTAGTTTTAATTATTGAATATTATTTGATGTCTGCTCTTTTTGAAATATTTTATTGGTGTTATATACAAATTTTTGAAAAATTCCCTGAGTTAAATTACTGGAGGTTCTATTCATCAGCAGTTTTGAAATATATATTTTTAGTATGATTTTCCTATTGTGATGTTTTATAGTTCTTGATTTTATTGTTTGATGTTTTATGAGGAATGATGGTATTTTCTGTTTTTCCATTGCTGCACTACATACAGTCTAACTTATTGTGATTTCCAGTTCAGTTTGTCTGTGCATTTCTGTGTATATTTTATGGTCCCTTTATTCTGTATTTGGTGACTCACCAAATTGTATGTGTAATTGGGTACCCATGGGCCAGTATGGAGAAAAATCCACCGGGCCACTATTTTCCCACAATCCGCCCCTGATCCCCGTCTGCCCTTTTGCAGTCCTGGAGGACCATGCTAGTTTTCAAAGATCTGTTGACTTTCAGTGGACTCACCGGAGTGTCTGTGAGCTTGTGTCATTTAATGATTATTGATTGTATTTTATGGAAGTCTTCTTGTAATCTCCCCCAAACATTTTTATGGAGGAGGGGGAATATACACCAATATAACTAAATAAAGAAAGCTTGGAGGTGAGAAAGGTGGAAAAGACAGGAATTATATTGTATAGGGCAACTTTATGATAAAGGTGTGGAGTTTTGCTAATGCAAGTGATAAATCTGCATCTTGAACATGCAATAGAGAAAACCTTTTTGGGAGCCTCAAAAAAAAAGTTTTGAAGTTCTGTGAGATAAGCCTCAGTTTTTAAGGGCCTTATAGCTGAAATTTATTAATATTTTACCTCCAGCCCACTGGGAAAAATTTAAGCATAAAGAGAGCTGGGAAAGGGACCCTAATTGCTGTATAGAGGAGGATGATAGGGAGGACATACACCTTCAGGTGGCTGAAACTTCAGTTTCCCCACTTTTAGTGGAAAATACAGATACGTTTTATTATAGATGGCACCTCACTCCATCTTGGTTACAGAAATTATATGGCCACCTATCTGACAGGTTTTGGAGAGAGTGTGGGGAGGAGGGTATCATAGGCCATGTCTGGCGGAGTTGTTCTGTTTTTGATTTTTGGAGGGAAATTCAAAGACTTCTGTAACAGCTGGTAAAAATCACTGTAGACTGGAACCAAAAGTCTTTAATTTTCCAGTGGAGGTAGCATCAAGGAAAATAAATCTTATTGCAAAAGTCTTTTATAGTGGCCAGATGTGTGATTGTAGTGAACTGGAGAAAAACATCTACTCCAGACCTATTGCACCTGCATAAAAAATTATGGGACGTTTATATTATGGAAAATTTACAGCAGTTAGAGAGATATTTCTGCCTGTAAGACTATATGGAAGCCATGCAAGCCATGGAAAAAAATGGCAAGAAGTGGTTGATGGTAGAGGGGTTTGTTTACATTTAAATTCATATTTAAGTTTTCTATTCTTTGGTTGTAATGAACATAGCTGATGGAAGCTTATAATAAAAATTTAAAGAAAAAATAAATTCTGGTTTCTGTAGGTGAACCTGTAGAAGGATCATTACTGGGAAGGGTGGAGCAGTGCGGGCCACCACCAAAATCCTTCACTCCGCGAAAGAGCAGCATCAGCCTCGGATGCCCTGCGTGCACCTTGTGGAGCAGTCCGCTGGCCACAGTGCGGGCGGGGGAAGGCGAGGAAGGGAGTCTGCCTCCTGGCATTTCATTGGCTTAGGGATGACCCACACTGGCTCTGGCCACATCGAGTTGCTTTCCCATCCAGTCAGGGGCTTCAGAAGTGGCAGGGCGCAATAGGGCCACTTCCTTTCTCCTTCGTTTCCACCGGGGAGTCAGGAGCCGAGGAAATGCCGGCTTCTCCGTAAGGGAAAGAGGGGGAAGGCGGCCGGGAGGA
The DNA here is from genome assembly GCF_901001135.1 of Rhinatrema bivittatum. NCBI lineage: Eukaryota > Metazoa > Chordata > Amphibia > Gymnophiona > Rhinatrematidae > Rhinatrema > Rhinatrema bivittatum. The sequence continues at coordinate 169,823,527 of NC_042616.1, read as the reverse complement.
GGGCCTGGCTATCCAGATGGATCAACATCCCGGGGCAGGGAAAACAGCAGGCAGGCACCACAATCCTCTTTGCTCCATCCCACAGGACATGGAGCCATCCTATTGAGCACCGTTCCCTTTCTGAGCTCCAGGTACTTAGTACCTCTCCCAACTCCCAGAAGGGGGAGGGAAGGTGGAGGTTTGAAGATTCAAGTAGCCCAACACAGCAGGGGCAAGGGGCACCGAAGGACACTGTATACACCAGCGGCCTGGGTCTGGATCGAGGCCCCGGCATCAGGACCCAGCCTCTGGGCTAGGCTGCAGCATCAAGCCAGGGCTTGGGCCCTAGCCTAGATTGAGGCCTAGGCTAGGGCCCAAGCTCTTTCGCGGAGTGAAGGATTTTGGTGGTGGCCCGCACTGCTCCACCCTTCCCAGTAATGATCCTTCTACAGGTTCACCTACAGAAACCAGAATTTATTTTTTCTTTAAATTTTTATTATAAGCTTCCATCAGCTTGATGCTGGCTTGAAGCCCCAAGCTTGGGCCCTAGCCTAGGCTGAGGCCCAAGCATCAGGATCCAGCTTCCAGGATGAAGCCCAGTATTGGGTTGGGACCTGGCCTCTGAGCTGGGCCACGGCAGGCCCTGGCCTAGGTCAGGTTGGACCCAGCGTTGGGCCTGGGTCCAGGTTGAAGCCCTGCCATCGGGACCCAATCTTTGGATAGCGATGTCGGGCCAGGGCCTGGGCTCCAGCTAAAGCCTTGGCCTTGGGTAGGCTGAGACTGAGATCACGACAACCTACCATGATCTTGGCCTATGCAAGGCTGAGGCTTCAGCCTGGGCCTAGGCCTCCGCCACATCAAAGGGCCCAGGCTGTGGCCTAGGCCGAGGCCAAGGTTGGCAGCAGATCCCTACCAGACCAAGTAAGTGAGGGCTGGGAAGGATCCTGGCCTCGGCAATTTTTCAGGTGAGTGAGAGGCCCCATTTTTGGTTTTTGTCTGTTTTTGGGTTGTTGTTTTTTTAATGTTTGATTTTTTTTTTCACATGAATGAAACAAAGCAAACATTCCAGGAACTGAAATTCATGGGAAAAAAACCTCCCAAAAATGAATTGAAAAGAAAATTAATTTTTTTACTTGCACACCCTGAAGCCCAGGCCTCGGAGGTCCAAGAAAGCAGTTGTCTTCTGTCTTCTTTCTTTGTAAACTGATGCCGTGTGTTGGGGATCACGCCAGAGAGCATTCACCCCAGTGGACGGTACCATTTGAATGTATGGCAATGCCGTTCAATGCAATACATCATAATGGCACCATGTGCTGTGGTGAATGCGCCAGAGTTAATTAACTCTGGTGCAACTCCAGTTTACTACATCAGTTTACAAAGAAAGGAGACAGAAGAGGAGCACTTTGTAGGAGCTCTGAAACCTGGTCTCTGGGCCAGGTTGCAGTATCAGGCCTGGGCCCATGCCCTTGAGGCCCAGGTGTCAAGGCTGGGCCCTGACATTGGGCCTGGGTCCAGGAACTGGGCCAAGGCATTGTGCCTGGTTCTGGGGTGAGGCCCCGCTCCCGGCATCTGGACCTAGCCTCTGGTTCAGCTGCAGCATTGGGCCTGGGTCCAGGCCTAGGCCCAAGCATTGGGATGTTGTCTGGCCATCGGAAAGTTGATAGATCCGGTAAGTGACACAGAGTTCTCTATGAAAAAACACATAGCTACAAAACTAAAGGATGGCTATTTCAAACTGTTAACTTTACGAAGGTTAAAACCTTTTCTTGAACCTAAAGACTTCAGGTCTGTCCTGCAAGCTCTTTTTTTCACAAATATAGATTATTGCAACTCTTTGCTCCTTGGTTTACCTGCTTCCAGTATGCGGCCTCTTCAGGTCTTGCAGAATGCTGCTGCGCGGGTTCTGACAGGCCAACGAAAATGTGATCACATTACCCCAACCCTGATCAAATTACATTGGCTTCCAATTCATTATCGTATCCAATATAAAATTGCCTGTATAGTTCATAATGTTATATATGGAGAACAAACTGAATGGCTTAACACATCTATGCGCCTCCATGTACCACAGAGAGACCTGAGATCCGCCAATTAGGGGCTTTTATCAGTGCTTACAATTAAATCAGCAAGACTCAGCCATGTAAGAGATCGTGTCATATCTATTGCGGGAACAAAAGTCTGGAACTCACTTGAGACTGTCAACAGAAAAAAAGCAATTTAAATCTGAATTGAAAACTTGGTTATTCAAGTGTGCTTTTGCAGAGCATGAAACATCTTTACAGAGTACGAATCTTTAGATATAAGCTGCAAAACACCAGAATATATTATGTGCTTAACCTCTATGAATTCTGTTTTTATTCTTATTTTATGTTTATAGTAATTAAGTTTATTGCCCCATTACTGCTATTCATATTTATGCAATTTGATATTTTGTTTTAGATTTATTTCTATTTGATTTTATCTTTTACTCTAATTTATTTAATTTTCCTCTTTTATGTAGTTTTTAGCTCTTACTATCTTAACAAAACAATGTATTTCTTGTGTTTTTAACTTGTAAACCATTGTGAAGGCATGTCTGATGTAACGGTATAGAAATGCTAATAAACTAAACTAAAATAAACTAGTTCCCTCTAAGCTGCCCACATGAGTGATTGCCCGTACATTTTGGAGAATCACTCACAGGTTTTACATGATTGCTCACATATTTTTTTTCTTTGTGCTATGTACAGAAATGCAACACTAATACTGGTGCTCAAAAATTGGTTTAAAAAAATTGTTGCTCACACGAAAAAAAATAATTTGATACATGTAGTCACTCCTTGGAGGGAATATTGATTGTTCCTGGGGAGGCTCAGGTCTCGGCTGAGACGGCAGTGTTGCACTCAGACGTAGGTGGCGGCCCCTGGTTTGGATCACGGGCCTAGGCCTAGGCCCAAAGCATTCCTTTCAAATGAATGCAACAAATAAGGTTCATTTCATTTTGGGGGGGACCTGATTTGTTTTGGGAATCCCTGAATGAAACAAATTGCCCTTATTCGTTGCATTTTTCAAATACATGGCACATCCCTAATGTACAATCCAACACAATCATTCAGATCGTTTCAGAGAGAACTCTTGTAATGTCCCTCAGTGATACATGCATTGCTGGTTAAAACCAGAGAGTCCACTTTTTCAGTTTCAGGCCCCAATATTTGGAATTCCCTCTCAGAGGCATTACTTGTGACAGAAGAATCAAAGGTTTTCAAATCAATGCTAAAAACTCACTTATTTAAGTAAGCCTTTGATTAAATATTCACAGAGATATATTTTGTTGTTCTAAGATTATGATTTGTATAATCTGATTCTGTTTGTTTTAAATTGTAAATCGCTTAGGTATCTATAAGTGATAAATAAATAAAATCATGCACGGATGGCACCTTCAATGTTGTTGAGCACCATGGGTGCCAACAAACGACATTGCAATGTCCAGATGGGTGCTGTGGAGCACCATCAATGTCGTTGGTGCCATGGACGCTGAGGCAGTCAAGTACTGTGGGCGACATTGAGTGCCTTGTTCACTATTGTGCACTGTGGGCACCATCAATGCCTTCAAGCACCATTGGGACCATTGAGCGCTGGGGGCACTGTTGAGGTTATCGAACACCATGGATGCTATCAAGGCAGTCGACCACCATGGTGATATCGACACCTACATGCAACATCCTCCTATAGAACTGTTTGTGATTGCTGCATGCCCAACCCGTCCTGACCATGGACAGCCATGCAATCCTATCATCGCGACGAATGGTGCAGAACTGCTGAACCCAGTGGTGCAACTGAGACCGAGGATGTTGCCAGCCCTGATTTGTAGAATGTATGCAAGTAATCCATGAGGGTTTCTGGTGGGCAGGAGAATGGGTCAATGCGTTTGACTCTGCACCAGGTAGTGTAACGGTGCCAAAAGAGATGATAGTTCTTTCAAGTGGTAAACTTGTGGGACAATATCAAGATATCTTGGACATCTGATGACACGTCGAGGTGGGTTAGTACTGCCCTCTCAATCTCCAAGCTGTGAGATGTAGTGAGGAGTGCATCGGGTGTAGCAACGTTCGCCTCCTCCCCCAATGGTATAGGAGGAGCGAAGAACAGACTAACCAGATAAGCCTATCAGGGCTGTCTGGGCCACGCTGGGGCTATGAGGCTGGCAATGTCCGTAATGCATTTTTGTATTGTGCGAGAAAGGAGTGGAGTTGGAGGGTAAGCATAGAGGAATCCCTGAGTCCATGGAATCAGAAAATCATCCTGTGTGAATCTCTCTGGACTTGGAAACACTGAACAAAATCTACGGAACTTTCCAGTTAATCACTGTGGCAAAAAGGTCCATGCTCGGAGTACCCCACTGGTCGAAGAGCTTGTCCGCCACTCTCTGGTTTATTTATTTTATTTATTTATTGAGTTTTATATACCATCGTTCGGTTTCGCCATCACAACGGTATACAAAGTTTCGATGTTTAACAGGGTTTAGGGACCTTTTGCAGATGAGAAATCCTGCTGAGATGATCCAATTTCAAATTCGCAATCCCCAGAAGGTAGATGGCCTGCAGGGAAACCGCTTGATTCTCTGCCCACTCTAAAATTTGAATTGCCTCCTTGCACAGCGTCCAATAACCTGACCCACCTTCTTTGTTATGTAGAACATGGCCACTTGGTTGTCCGTGTGAACAATGACATTTCTTACCCGAACCTGATCGGCGAAGGTGAGAAGGGTATTCCGCACCGCCCACAACTCCAGAAGGTTTATCTGCCTGGCTCTCTCTGAGACTGACCACAAGCCCTGCGTTTGCAGATGGTTGAGATGGGCTTCCCCACCCTCTGGTTGAATTGTCCATGGTGAGGATTAATTTGTGGGCTGGGCTGTGGAACAGGACTTCCTCCATGAGTGTCCACGGAGACAGCCACATGCTATGTTCTTCCTCATGGCCCTGGTGAGGCGCACTGTATCCAACAATGGCTGAAGGGACTGCGTCCACTGAGACTTTAGGCCCCATTGCAGGCAATGCATGTGTAATCGGGTGTGAGGCACTACATATAATGCTGCTGCCATGTGGTCCAGGAGGGTTAAGACCTGGTGTGCTGAGAGCTGCGCAGAGGTCTGTACTTATTCTGCAAGGGCACGTAGGGTCCACGCTCTGTCTTCAGCAAGAAAGTCTTCCCCTGCACTGTGTTTATCTTGGTTCCGATAAACTGCAATATTTGAGTTGGCTGGAGGTTGGACTTTTCATAGTTGATCTCGAAACCCAGCGCCTGTAGGCAGTCAACTGTGTCCATAAAGTGCACTTTGAACACTGTCTTGTCTGAAGCTACTAGAAGCCAATCGTCCAGGTAGGGAAAAATCTGAATCCCCTTTCGTCAGAGATGGGCCACCACCACCACTAAGCACTTGGTGAAGACTCTCGGGGTAGAGGATAGACCAAATGGAAGCACTTTGTACTGGTAATGCTGCCCATTGGACTGGAAGCACAGGTACCACCAGGAGGAGTGGTGCATTTGGATGCGGGAGCAGGCATCTTTGAGGTCCAGCGAGCGCATCCAATCATTGGGTTGTAGAAAAGAAAGAATAGACTTCAGGGATGTCATTTTGAATTTCTCCCTGCAAAGGAATTCGTGGAGAGCTCCTAAATCTAGATTTGAGCAGAGGAAACCCAATTTCTTGGGAATGAGGAAGTATGAGTAATAGAATCCTCTGTCTCTCTTGTACAATGGTTCTATTTGAATGGCCTGCTGGGCAAGCAGTGAGGTCAATTCTGTTTGCAGGAATGGCACCTGTTTCTGATCTCGCTGATGAGCAGCGAGGTGAGGGAGAGATGGAATCCTCTTGAAATTGAGTCTGGAGCTGCTGCGAACAATGTCCAGCACCCAGTGGTCAGATATTATCGCTGACCAAGAGTGACCGAAATGCGCTACTCTGCCCCCCTCCCCCCCGCCCCACCAGGAGCCGAAGGGATGGCCCTGTCTGACCTAAAAAAATTGTGCTGGCTTTTGGGTGGGGCCGACTGCTGTCTCTGCAACCATTGCCCTCTAGGTCTGCTCTTTGGCTGCGGTTGTTGCACCTTTTGCCACGGTAGAGGAAACAACTGTGATCTGTAGGGAGATGTATGGCCTGAATGGATGCCTTTGGAAGCTCCGCTTGCAGTAGCTCCGGTAATACCTCCAGGATGTAGATGACTGCTCCTCTGGAGAGGTCAAGGCCAAGACAGTGACATTTTTCTCCTTTAGCTGTGAAACTGTCTCATGCAGCCTGTCGCCATAGACTTTGTCCCCCTTGCATGGCAGGTCCGCTAACTTCTCGTGGAGGAGGTGACATAGCTCTTCTTCCATGTTCAGCACCTGCTGGGGCATACCCGAGTCAAAGGTGCCCTCTTTAAATCAAGGCTTGATGGATTGCAGGCATTCGTAAAGATACTGAGTGATATAAAATTGGGGCTAGTGTCTTTGCATTCAGCATCGCAGACTGGAAAGACCTCTTGCCGAAGTCACCTAGGTAGCGATTGTCCTTTCCCGGGGAAGTGTTAGAGTGGAGTCTGTTTTTTTTTTTTTTTGTTTTTCTCATGGCTGACTCTACCACAATGGAGGCGTGTGGGAGCTGAACTGCACTATAGTATGGCGACTTCCCTCATCCTAAATTTGAGATCCATCTTTCTAAATGTGGCCAGATCGAGAAAGGGGACTCCCAGGTTTTCGCTAGGATCACATCAAACACCGCGTGGAAAGGCAGCGCTGTCTGTTCTGCCAGGACCTCAAAGATCTTTAGTATGCCAAAGACCTCCATCCTAGGGTCTGGCACCTTCCTTATCTCTACATTGAGATGTGCGCCCACTTTCTCTATGAACTTTGAGTAGGAAGCTCCTCCAGCGGCTCAGAAGGTAATTTAGAGGATGAACCTGGAGATGATGGGAGGTGAGGCTTCTGCTAGTGAACTCTGCTGAAGGAAGAATTGTGGCTGAGATGCCCTAGTCTCCTGTGCCACGCTGCTGAGGAGGGGAGTCTTCTGGAAGGCCATCCCCGAAGGAGGGGCTCGCAGGTGGATGCTCCTGTCCGCGCAACTCCAGGGATGAGAATAGTTTAGTCAAAACTGCAGAAATCTGCGACATCACCTGAGCTTCTAGGCCATTTCCTGTGGAGATCTGTGAGGGGTAGTCCTGACGAGCTCCTTCCCCATAATCGAGGGAGATCTCCATTTTGATGATTTACGACGGCTAACAGAATATCTGAATCCAGTCCCCTAGGGTGATGCCAAGGCCTAACGTCCTGTGGCAGTTTATCCCATTTGGAGAGCAGTTCCTGAAGTTGTGGTGACATTCTCTTGTGTTTAGACATAGAGGACATGTCAGAATAGACACAACGTGAAGAGACCGAGGAGGCTTCTGAATCAGGACATCGGAGAACTCCATCTCCCATAGTTCCTCCAGTTGAAAAACCACTTGAGGATCTGGTATATGTGCCCTTTTAGGCCTAGGTTGTGTCGCATGGCTGTCTTTGCCACTCTGTGACTTCTGCATCAATGCATGCGCCCCCTGCATTGATTGCATCAAAGAGCTTGGCTTGGCTTCAAGGATGGATGCATCCCTGCATTGTAGAGTTCCTGCAACACGGCGTGTCATAGCATTGATCCCCCAATGCATGCCTTGGACAGTTGGGTTTTTTCACCCTTTTTGGCACCTGGGTCGATGCAAGCATCAGGTACTTTCTGGAGGGAGCATCGAGGTTGGCGCGCTTTATCAACTGTGCTGGTTTTGAGTCATTCGCACAGCTGGTGACGGCCGGACGGCACTCCTGGGCTTGGAGCCCCGTTGCATCTCCCGATGCTCCACTCCCATATGCGGGCCTTGGAGGGTGGAAAGCACTGGGGTGGCAAGCACTGACTGGCTTTTGATGGTCTTCTTTCCCTGAGGACTCAGGGAGGAGGCCCAACTGTGCCCCTCTGGGTGATCCAGCCTTGGGCCCGGGGAGGAGTGACATGAGAGGTGCTCTGACACTGGATCGTAGGCTCCATCACCCCCTTCTCTGAGACGTGAAATCTTCTGAGCATGCTGCATCTGGCCGGGACGACAATCAACCACAGCCGCGGCATGATAACTGATCGTGCTCAGGCCCTGAACAAATGTAATAATAGTTATGTCCATCTGTGATGGACATAACCTTACCACACTGACAGCCATTGAAGCCAGGCAGTTTGGGGGTTTGATAGCCCTTAAAAGTGCTGTTGGTTCACTTCCTTATCCACAAAAAAATACGAGGAAAAGAAGAGAGTGAACACACCGCATGTGGATGGCAGCGCGGAAGAAAAAAGACTGAGGAGAAGATGGTGCATCAAGCTGCACGCAGCCTCACAAAGCAAAGCTGCCAGAGGACGTCCCAGACAGAATGGCTAATTCAGCCCTGCTATCAACGGGAAAAGAGAATTTATGTGCTTCTCTATCCAAAGTGGAAAAATTGCAAGTGGGCAGTTTTGGTGAGTTGGTTTGGTCTAAGTTACTATGTAAATGATGTATCTTTACAGCAAGCACTAGGATTTAATTTCCTTGGAAGTTATTTTGTTCTCATCCATAACTTTAATTTTGGCTGTTTCTGTTTTAGATGGATACCTGATTCCAACCCCATACTATGGTTGTATTAACTCACATACTGGACTGTATGGAGAAACACAACCAGTTCATGTGCCTTTGTTCAGTGAGGTAAGACTTTAAATCAAATGGCTGTCTGTCTTTAATGTAACTGAACAAAGATATAGTTGAACGTTTCAACATTGCTATGCCTCAAAGGTGGCTGTGTCTCTGTTTCCAAAATATGGACCTGTAAAGCTGTCTGGATCTTGTATGAATGACAAATGCAATGGACTGGTATTTGGTATTGGTCATGATCCTTTCTTAAATAATAATCCTGGATCTATTACTAATTTTGTTAATTAAAAAAAATGATCCAGAAAAGGAATCCTGTCCAAAAATACTTGGATTGGAGCATGTCCCTTGGATCATGATCCAGGATTTGGCCTCCTCTCCTGCTGTATAAATTCTGATTGTATCTGGTTTCCAGTTGCAAATGCTGGCACACTATGCAGGAGTGTAGTCACTATTGCTGGTTTACTCATATGCTGTGATCATAGATTTCCTAGGATCGTCTATTAGCAGAAGAAGCTGCAAGCAGCATTGACAGAATTCAGGAATGCTTGAGACAGAGTCAAAGGGTGGTCAACAAAGACTAGAGGTTTGACTTGTGACAGTTATCAGGGCAAGAAGCAACACTTTTTACTAAAAAGACACGAGTGGTCGGCCTGGTGACTCTGTGGCAATGCAATGTGCTGCTATGGAGAGGATATGGGTTTGATTCCTAGGCCACGTCTTCTTTCCCCAGGCTGGCCAGGGCGCTGAGGAAGAAATCCCAATCATCACTCAACAGTGACACCTATTGGTCAGGTTCCGGGTGAATGTATAATGGGTTCTGGAGGGAGCTGTAGTCTGCAGTCCCTGGTCAAGACTGTCGCTGCAATAATGGCTGGTCTAGATGTAGGGGAGGGGAGAGGATGTTAAAAATAATGAACTACAGTGAAAAACTATGCTTCCATTTCATCCTGTTACACCAGTCCAGTCCAAACAGGTGGGTTATGTACCCCTAGCAGCAGATGGAGACAGAGCACAAAGATTTTCTCTGTGACATCATCATCCCCACTATATAGGTGGTGCAGCACAGAGTTACTCCAGTGTTCTCTGCTTCCAGCAGATGGTAGGCCTCACCTGTAGTACATCAGGATTTCCAGGATACTTTTGGTGCCGCTAAGGGCTAGGCTTCTGGTTCTGCCAGGAGAGTGAGCACACATTTCTGGCTTGGTACAACCTGAGGGAGAGGGGCCTTTTTTTTCAAGCCAGGCAAATAAAAAAAGCTCTGCTCTGCCTCAGTGTGCTGTGGAGAGGAGCCTTCCTGCCCACCTTCACCCCCTCTTCCTCTCCATCTGCTGGTAGGGGGACATAACCCACCTGTTCAAATTGGACTGGACGGGAGTAGCAGGATTCATGAAAAGAAAACTAGCAAGTAAGAAAACTTCTCCATAGTTACAACTGAAAGCGTATGGCCCCATAGCCCAAAGAGGCTGTTTCCAGTTGCTTTAAAGGATCGGAAGAAAACTGCCAGGATAAAAAAACCCCCACAATGATGTAAATTCCAAAAGTCTCTGTTTTCCTTTGTTTTGTGTAGGTGACTGATGGCGAAATGCACCCTTTTCAATTAACAGTTGAAAAATTAGAGGCTGCCATGCAGAGAGCCATGGAACAGGTAAGAAAGGTGCTGCATCCCAGCTCTCCCAGCCACTGTAACCTTCTCTCAATAGGACTTTGAGGAGGAGAGTTTAAATAACCCTTTGCTGATCCAGATAATATTTGGCACTGAGCAAGGTGTCATTTAGGTATTGCATGAGCAATGGAGAAGATGATTTTCAAAATGTATACACAATTGTCTTAAATATCACACAAGCTGTATAAATTTATATCCCCCTTGAGTCATTTAGGAATTCAGGAAACTGCCCTACATTATCATTATTTTTTTTTTTTAGCTTTCCCAATTGCTTACTGAGATGGAAAGCAGCCTCCCTGTCAGTAAGGTGCATACCTAGTAAACAGCTGAGCCTGAAATGGTTATAGCCAAAGACCATCTCTGAGCTAGGAATGTAGGGTTCCAACAATGGTTGTCAGAAAGTTAATGCAACTTACCTGTTGACTCATAATTAATGTTATTAATTCTCTGAATGCTCTGCATTTTTATGCTGCAGAATTGTAGTCATTGCCTCATAACAAAGGACATTGGCGCTCGTCCCCCAATCTTACCTATATGCTAATATATTCATCTTTTAATCTCCCAAAACTAGAATGTGTTTCCCAGTTCTAGGTAGACCCTCAGAAAAGACTTAATTTAGTATTTCTTGCTGCTTTTCATTTACAATATTTGATTGCTATAAATTGGCTGGTATCTGTCTCATGCTGGGCATTTGAAGCTTTGAGAGCTCGGTCAAGCTTCTCGCTAATATTGACTATCAAAATGCATGGAGTGTCCATTTCCCTGATGTAATAAGAACCAGATGTGCTACAGGTTTTTCACATTTGTATCTATGGGAGAAATGCTCAGTACATCTGACTTTAAGTGATGTAAAGATAGAAAATGGTGCATGAAAGTCATAAGTACATGCTTAAGTTGAAACATTTTCGATATGGTACTTGGCATCTTCCTGAACAGCCTAAAGGATGTTAGTTTTACTTAGCAGCACCCAGGTATGTAAGGCAAGTGTATTTATTAATAAGCAAGTTTGAAGTGAGTGAAAAGTACACTTATACCAGGCCTAGAGGTCTAATTTTGACAAAGTGTCTTATTAATTTGATTAGCACAATTCAAATATGCACCATGATGTACAGAGAGAATCCCTACTCATTGGAGCTTGTGATCTAGACAAGACACAACAAAAATTAAATGAGCTTTTGAGTTAAAAGAGCAAGCCCAAGATTGAGGAGATTTAAAGTAGGTGCTTATAGGTGGGTTATATAGGTTGTTAATGATCAGCCTGTATTGTCTGAATAAATTAAGAAATGCACATCCCAGTCCAGAACCTAAATTGACAGCCTTATTGCTTAGGGCTTGCTTAGGCTTGTCAAGCCAGTGCAAGAGCTTGCACTAATATATTTCAGCAAACATCGCTACTGCTCGGTGCTAATACTCTGGAGAAGGCTGACAATAAGCAAACACGTGCTGAAATCTCTGCCCATTACACTGTTCTGGTTGTACTGCCTTGCAATCCTGCACATTTCTCTTGAATAACTGAGGAAAATTTGAGTTAAATTGTAATACACTTTTAATATCTCCCTTTGATGGGAATACAAGAGGCCCTGAAAGGTTGTAAGAAAACCTGTCTGCCTTTTTACTGTATTTCCCTGCTTTGGTGTGGGAGAAACTGTAGTTTCGTAATGCTAGTGGCTGGTAGTAACTCTCCTTGTGCAGGATTACAGCTGTGCATGTCCAATTGAAGTTGTTTAGCAAGACTAAGAGAGCACCTGTCCATGCTGCGCTGTTGTTTGACGTCTTCTCGGCGTCTCCGACTATCAGTTTTTCTTTTTTCAGGACATCAGAGTCAGAGCTTTAATCCTGATCAACCCTCACAATCCGTTAGGGGACATTTACCCTGCACACTTACTGAAAGAATGTCTAGAGTTTGCTTACAGGTTTGAGTCCTAGTGCTCTTTGTTTTCCATTAGTCACGTACATGGAACCATGAGTTTTGGTAATCACCCATTTTTCTTCTGAAGTTCTCCTCTGGGAAGAGGGCCCAGCATGGTTTTGGGGGGGGGGGGGGGGGGGGGGTGGAGGGCAGGGTTGTTGGGTTATCGAGTTTGTTTTAAGACTGGCTAAAACAGCTGGAGACAGAGGAATGTAAATTGGTATTGAAGGGTCTGATGATCTGAATAAAAAGCCACAAGCTTCTGCTTAAATTCAGCTAAATCTGGACCTCCCACTGTCTGACCAGAGAGTCTGAGTTTAGTGGGACATTCTTCAAGGTTTCACAGGAGCCATTAAAAAATGAACTCATGTTGTATGAGTATTTAAGATTTTGTTTTGATTATGTGTAAGCCAGTGTTTGTATGTACCATAAGAAAAGAATGAGGGTGATTACCAAAGCAATGATTGCTTGCGGCAAAAATATTTTGACATTTTTTTTATAGACTTAACAATTGTATTTACATATGGATTTGATAGAGGGGAAGCAAATAAAGTAGGCATTTGGGGACCTGAGAGATTAGCAGGACAAGTGTTTTTGTAACCACTTGCTAGAAATAATGTAAATGTCTTGTAATAGCAATAAACCTTGCATGATCAAGCTGTGAAGGATGGAAAAGGAGATTGGATTTTAGATGTTTAAAATCCTTGGGAAGGCGGGAGAGCTGGATTTGCTTCCTGAGTCCGGCTTGGGCCGGCTGAGATTGCTGTGGAGACAGCATTCACAGTCCCTGGGCTGGTTGGAAAGAGGCAGTCCCGGCTGTTCCACAACAGCAGCATCTAGTGGCCAGAGTTGGGTGCCTTTACCAGCTTCTGAAGGAGCTTTGACCAACGAATGTCCTTGTGATAGCTGAGCAGGATAGGGAGCGGGTGCTTATTAAACGGAGGGAGGGGAAGACTCTGGGGAGTTGCAAACTATAGCACTGGGTGTGTAAAGGTTTCAGTTGAGCCGGAAGCTCAAGAGAATCAGAGGAAAACTGCTGGACCTTCCCCCTTCCCCCCCCCCCCCCCCCCCATCATCACCCAAAAAGGAGAAGTCAGTAGGTAGTTTTATGAAAATATCTTTAACTTTATTGGAACATATGAATGTGTGGTTATTTTTTCGGGCTGGTTTTTATTTTGGTTGGGTTTTACAAGAACTAAAAGAAATGGTTCTTGCTTATTTTATTCTTTATACAAATTATACTTCCTGAATAGTTGAATGATTGTTCCCTCCCACCCCCCAATATCTTACATTATAAAAACAGCCAAAGAGTAATTCAAAAACATCACTATTGATTTCTGTGCAGAACAGTCGTGCACCTTCACACCTACAATGGAATTTTACATAATGAACATGGGATGGGTTCTGATTTGGCCACAATAAAGTAATGGATAATGAAAGCTCTACAAAGTGTACCAGCAATTACACTTCTGACTTGCCATTTGTAATTTAAGTTTAGAGTTGTGCATTTGGAAAATAAATGGGATGAGTACAGAGGTCATTTAGGTGAGCACAATAGTGTAATATGACATATTTCCATGAGCAATGTGATAATAAATGCATTGTACTTTTATGTTGCTGATCTGTGACATTTCCTCTGTGTAGGTATAAGTTGCACGTAGTAATGGATGAAATTTACATGCTCTCTGTTTATGGCGAGGATGCCGTCTTCACCAGTATCCTTACTTTAGACGAGTAAGTGTCACGGAGGACCTGGCTCAGGTCAGCTGGGGATTCTGCAGAGCCAGCGTTCACAGGCTCTGAGGGGAGGAGTTCCCATCATTGTGGCAACCAGGGGTGGATTGGCCTATTGGGGGATCGGGCATCCCCCATTGGATCGGTCGCTCCAATCACGTGGTTTTTCCTGCCCCAAAAAGAGGCATGCACAGCCACAGCAAATTCCATCCTGCCATGGCCCGATGAGAGATCCTGCATGGCTGCAGCAGAGCCCATTCTGCCAAGGCCCAAAGAGAGGCCTGCAACGCCACAGCTGAGGCCCTCCCCCCTACACCTTTTAGGAGCTGCGGGTCGCAGTTGCTTTCTTCCACCTCCCTTCCAGCATTGAGGAGCAACGCTGCCTGAAAACTATGTGTGTGCATGCTTGTGTGTATGAGAGAGAGCCTGCATGTGTGTATGTGTGTGTGTGTGTGTGTGTGTGTGCGTGCGTGAATGCATGAGGGCCTGCATGTGTATGAAAATGCAACAGAGCCTGTATATGTGTGAAAGACTATGTATGTATGATAGAGTTGGAAAGTCTGTGTGTATCTGTGAGAGCCTGAGATTGTGTGGGTGTGAGAGAGAGAGAGAGAGCCTTTGTATGTGACAGCATATATATGAGTGACAGCAGATGTGTGTGTTGGAGAGGGAGAGAGAGGTAAAGATTCTGAGACCTTCTCCCCCAAATCACAACAATCTGTGGGTGACTGGAAATCAAAAGATCCCAGGTATGAAGAACTGGAAATTTTTAATCCTATTCATTTAAATTCTGGGGTGTTATTTCAAGTCTGCCATTTGAAATATTTGATGTTTGGAAAATATTACAAAATAATTATTTTAATTACTTGATGTTCGATGGCTGTTGCCTGCTTGACATATTTATTCTTTTTTTTTAGTATGGGTTTAATTTTATGAATGATGTTTTATATCTCTTGACTTTATTGCTTAATATTTTATGAGGAATGATGTTTCTGTTTTTCCATTGTTGCAATGCATAATAGTCAGGCTTGGAGCATGTGTGTGAGCAAGAGTGAGTGAGCCAATGAACATGTATGTGAGTGAGAGAGAATGAGTACGCCAATGAGCATTTGTGTGAGCAAGAGGATTATTTAAAACAGTGAGCATGTGTATGACCCACAGTTTGTGAGCCAGTCAGCATGTATATGAGAGAAAATATAAGGGAGTTTGTGTGAGGATGATCAAATATGTTAGAAAGTGTGTATATATAAGAGAGAGGAGAAAGTTTGTGCAATCCTCCTATCCCTGGCTAATCCATGACAATCTGGGAGTTACTGGAATTTAAAGTTCCCAGGTATGAAGAGCAAGGGATTTTTTTTTAGCCTCAGTTTTAATTATTGGGTGTTATTTGATGTGACTGCTGTTTTGAAATATTTTATTGATTGGAAAATTAAAACAAAAAAACAATGTTATATATTTTTAATCATTCGATGTTCTATTCATCAGCTGTTTTTAAATATTTATTCTTTTCATGACTATGGTTTTACTATTATGATTGATGGTTTAGATTTCTTGATTTTATTGTTAGATGTTTAATGAGGAATGGTGATGTTTCTGTTTTTCCATTGTTGCACTGCATACATAGTCTGCTTTGTTATGGTTTCCAATTCAGTTTTTATTTGCATGTTTCTAGTTAAACTTTGTCTATTCTGTATTTGGTGAGGGGCTGTGTGTTCTGCATGAGTGACTGAGGTGAGGTATTCTGCTAGCATGTAGTTTCTTTGTGGGGATCTAGAACAGCTTGGCTTGTTCTGTTATCCTAATATCAGGTGTATTGGTGTTTTAGGGCATGCTGTAATAGAGTAGGTAGGCAGTGTAGAGCCTGGGGAATTATAAAAGCAGCAGACTGTGTAGCACTTAGTCAATGGAAATGCATTGAAATGGTGGTGGTGGGGAGTATGGAGAAGTGGAGAAGTGGAAGCAAGCTACAGTCACAAAACGGGAGGGGTGAGCTAAGAGGAAGTGCCTATGTAGTGTTGGGTAAACTTCTGTAGGCTGGGCTTTCTTCCAGAAAGGGTCAACTGACTGTAGAAATGGTGAGTCTCGTTGAGTGACGGTAGGAATGGGAATGGGAAAAGGAGAGGGTGAGTGCATCTGCAGGCTGGGGAAGGGCTGGCAGCAAGCAAAACCTTTTTAGGTAATCATGTGGCAGTACTGGAGCAGGGGAACTCATTGTGTGAGCATATGAGCAGCACAATGACAGAATGTGTGTTTCAGAGAGAGAGAGAGAGAGAGTGTGTGTGTGGGTGTTTTTCTTCTTCACACAGAAAGACCCCTACACACACTTTCTCTATGAAACACCCATACACTTTGAGCAAGAGCATATGTGTGTGAGCATCTTTGTGTCTGAGAGACACTATGTATGTGTCAGACACTGGCTGGCTGCGTGGTTGTGACATTACTTGGCAACTGGTTCAAGAGCTGATTGGTTGGCAAGAGACTGTAATATCAGACCGGGAATCCAAGATATAATTATGAGAGATGTAACCAGACTTGCGGACGGATGGCAACCGATTTCATAGATGGAAGAAGGTACGCAGCTGTTTCCTCACCTCTGGTCTAAGGTGTGTTCTACTACTTAGTTATTTACGAAAAATGTGACATTTATGGTGGAGATTTTTTGGCTCAGTTCGGCCAGGCTCCAAGTCACATGATATACTTATGAAGGGTCAGTTTGGCCTACTTTTAGGAACTGTTGAAACAAATGCTGCAGGGAAAATGCACAAGTAAGTCAGACAGATAACTTATATTCCAGTTTTGAAGAAAATCCCCCAGACTGATGTTTTCCTGCAATCCGTCCCTGGTGATGATCCCTACAAGATGGATTTAGGGCGCAGGATTGCAGGGTTCAGGAAGGAGCCCTGGTGCATGGCCTCTGGCTGAGGACTGATTACTGTAATGACTGGGACTGAGTGAGTTCGAAGGAAGAGGGATATAAAATCAGAGAAACATCTTCTAAGTTTGGGGTGTCAGTTCCTAGTCTTAGCTCTGATTTCAGCAGGAAGTCCAAAGAAACAGGAAGAAACTGATAGTCTCCCTTCCAGTCATTAATTCAAATTTGATCATATTATGATCACTCTTGCCAGGTGGTGGGGCTGCTTGGCAATAGTGATCATAATATGATCAAATTTGAATTAATGACTGGAAGGGGAACAGTGTGCAAATCCACGGCTCTAATGCTTAACTTTCAAAAGGGAAACTTTGATAAACTGAGAAAAATAGTTAGAAAAAAACTGAAAGGAGCAGCTACAAACGTAAAATGTTTGCAAGAGGCGTGGACATTGTTAAAAAATACCAACCTAGAAGCACAGCCCAGATGTATTCCACACATTAAGAAAGGTGGAAAGAAGGCAAAACGATTACCGGCATGATTAAAAGGGGAGGTGAAAGAGGCTATTTTAGCCAAAAGATCTTCATTCAAAAATTGGAAGAAGGATCCAACAGAAGAAAATAGGATAAAGCATAAACATTGGCAAGTTAAATGTAAGACCCTGATAAGAAAGGCTAAGAGAGAATTTAAAAAGAAGTTGGCTGGAGAGGCAAAAACTCACAGTAAAAACTTTTTCAAATATATCTGAAGCAGAAAGCCTACGAGGGAGTCAGTTGAACTGTTAAATGATTGAGGGGTTAAAGGGGCACTTAGAGAAGGCCATCATGGAAAAATTAAATGATTTCTTTGCCTCGGTGTTTACTTAAGAGGATGTTGGGGAGATACATGTTCTGGAGAAAATTTTCATGGGTAATGATTCAGATGGACCGAACCAATTCACGGTGAACCTAGAAGATGTGGTAGGCCGGATTGACAAACTGAAGAGTAGTAAATCACCTGGACCGGATGGTATACACCCCAGGGTTCTGAAGGAACTAAAAAATGAAATTTCAGATCTATTAGTAAAAATTTGTAACCTATCATTAAAATCATCCATTGTACCTGAAGACTGGAGGGTGGATAATATAACCCCAATATTTAAAAAGGGCTCCAGGGGCGATCCGGGAAACTATAGACCAGTTAACCTGACTTCAGTGCCAGGAAAAATAGTGGAAAGTGTTCTAAATATCAAAATCACAGAACATATAGAAAGACAAGGTTTAATGGAACAAAGTCAGCATAGTTTTACTCAAGGCAAGTCTTGCCTCAAAAATCTGCTTTCTCAGTGGAGGGGAGTGGGCAGTTTAGGGCCTCAGGGATCTGTACTGGGAATGTGCTTTTTAATATATTTATAAATGATCTGGAAAGGAATACAACAAGTGAGGTAATCAAATTTGCAGATGATACAAATGTATTCAGAGTAGTTAAATCACAACTGGAATTGTGATAAATTGCAGGAGGACCTTGTCAGACTGGAAAATCGGGCATCCAAATGGCAGATGAAATTTAATGTGGACAAGTGCAAGGTGATGCATATAGGGAAAAATAACCCATGGTATAGTTACACGATGATAGGTTCCATATTAGGAAAGAGATCTAGGCGTCATAGTGGATAACACATTGAAATCGTCGATTCAGTGTGCTGCGGCAGTCAAAAAAGCAAACAGATTGTTGGGAATTATTAGAAAGGGAATGGTGAATAAAATGGAAAATATCATAATGTCTCTGTATCGCTCCATGGTGAGACCGCACCTTGAATACTGTGTACAATTCTGGTCGTCACATCTCAAAAAAGATATAATTGTGATGGAGAAGGTACAGAGAAGGGCGACCAAAATGATAAGGGGAATGGAACAGCTCCCCTATGAGGAAAGACTAAAGAGGTTAGGGCTGTTCAGCTTGGAGAAGAGATGGCTGAGGGGGAATATGATAGAGGTGTTTAAAAATCTTGAGAGGTCTAGAATGGGTAAATGTGAATCGATTATTTACTCTTTCAGGTAATAGAAGGACTAGGGGGCACTCCATGAAGTTAGCATGTGGCACATTTAAAACTAATCGGAGAAAGTTCTTTTTCACTCAACGCACAATTAAACTCTGGAATTTGTTGCCAGAGGATGTTGTTAGTGCAGTTAGTGTAGCTGTGTTTAAAAAAGGATTGGATAAGTTCTTGGAGGAGAAGTCCATTAGCTGCTATTAATTAAGTTAACTTAGAAAATAGCCATTGCTATTACTAGCAACAGTAACATGGAATAGAGTTCGTTTTTGCCAGGTTCTTATGGCCTGGACTGGCCACTGTTGGAAACAGGATGCTGGGCTTGATGGACCTTGGTCTGACCCAGTGTGGCATATATTCTTATGTTCTTATGAACAGTATATAAACTGTGAGTCTGGAGAATAGATCTGATTAGTCTCTCATCCTCTCTTTAGTTTACCAGACCCGGAACGAACACACCTAATGTGGGGATTTAGCAAGGTAAGCTTAAAATGTGGCTTGTTTTTCCCACACAAAAATCCTATTGTAAGAAACCTCTTGTTTTAATGGATCTTGGAGCAGGTGCTTGATGCTCTGCAGCTTTCTGCAGATGCACTGAAAAGCCCATAAAGTCTTTGTGGTCAAATTAGTATCCCATGCTCCATCCCCAGCACTCTTACCTTCCTTTCCATCCCTGCCACCCCCTGTTCAATTGAATCCTGTTGCTTTACAATATCTCTAACCCCATTTAAATATGCAACTAAAGAGAGGCTGCATACTACTTTTCTGAGACTTTATAGTTTTAATGCTATGGTTAGCAATCTTTGTTATGCTTGCCAATTCTCAACTTTCACTTCTATCTAGAAGTACCTAAAAAAAACCAGCATATGATTGGCTATTTTGAAAATGCTACATACTGTATGTAGATACTGCTTAATCTCTGTGGTATCATTCAGATAATGTAGCCATACATGTAGTGCTAACATGATTCTGGAAAGACTGTTCTCTGGCCTTCAGCTAGATTGGAGAGGAGTATCTTGTATAGAAGGGAAGTGTGCCCCAGCCTAGTAGGTTTGATTTGGGACTGCTGTGCCCAAAGCTGTCAGTATGGCTGCTTTGCCTAGACTGAGGCTGGCAGATGATGCATTGGAAACAAGAGCCAAAGGAATATTCGGGTGCACCATGCATAGGAACTCCCCAGCATCTGGTGATAACGTCAGCCATGGCAGCCTGGGAGTATTTAACATGAAATAAGAACTCACCTGTGGAACTGTAGTAAACCTTTCTATGAGGTATTTTGTGTAGTGTTGGGTTCAGAGGAGTTGTTTTCTAATGGGGAATCTTCCTATTGATCTAGATATTGGGAGAAGAGATTGCTGGTGTAGGACCCGAGCGACGATTCCTTGGCTGGAGGCACAAATCTTGGACTGACCTCCAGTCTTTTCAAACCACTATCTTTATTTTACAGCTTCAATCAAACAAAACAATAGCAGACTATTAAACTTCAGAAAAATGTACTCTCAATACTCCCAGCTTCTTGCAGCTTCACACAATACTCACAGCTTCCTTTACGGATCAGTGTTTGGACAGAAATATTCTACAGCAGCTGCCGCTTTCTTGGAGACCTGGGTCTGGTCTGAGTAACCCATCTGGGTCCCAACTCTTATTCCTCCCTTGTTGGGCCCTGCCCATACAGCTCTCTCTCTTTAGGGGAATTAAGGTGGACCAGGCATCTAGCCTGGTCCCTCACAGGTTTAAGGGGAAAAATAGGGGCACTATGTACATACCTCCCTCAGCTTGGACCCATTGGTCCAAGCATTTCTCTCCCCCTGGATCCCATCCAGAGAAGTGCCTCACATCCCCAGCCCCTAATATCTGGCCACCCACCAATTAGGCATGGGGTCAGGGTCAAGGTCCTAGGGTTATGCTCACCCCCACCTACCAGAGTTACCCTAGATTGCACTATAGTCACTACCCGCTGTACAGTGTGCACCACAATCCTTTAACCAAGCCTCCTGCTTCCTCCAAGTTTGAATTCCACCCCAGTGGAACTTTTTGGACTGGCTATAGAGCCTCCAATAGTGGTTTCTGTGGTATCATCTGTAGCTGTTTTCCAGCGACTGGTGCCTCCTTTCTGGCATCCCTCTCAGCACTTTGGCCACTCGATTGCACTGGTCATTGGCTCCTTGCAGCCCCACTCACTGGGTTTCCGCAGCACTACCCTCTAGGCTCTCCGCCATTCCTCTCTTCAGAATTTCCATGGCGCCTCTCACTGGTCACTCCATGGCATCTCTCACTTGGCTTTCCTTTGTTCTCTCTCTCTGTATGGGAGTTGTTTCTTGGCTCCCAGTAGTTTGGGCACTCTACAGGATCTTCCTCCTGTAGTGCCATCCTCAGATGTTTCAATAATGTCTCCTTCTTGGGCAGTCTGTGTTGCCCTCCCCAGGGCTCTCTGTGACCCCTCTCTCAGGGTTCTTCCCAGCTGTCTTCTCTGGGCTTCTCATGGGAGCAGTTTCTGGACTCCCTGTAATGTTTGTGCACCCTAATGGGTCTTCATCAGGACCTCCTGAAGCACCAACCTCAGGCCTTCTTGTAGCGCCCCTCTCAAGCTGATGCCAAAACTTTGCCAGCTTGCATGAAACTTCTGCCAGCAATTCATCCAGTTCCTCAATGAACTGTTGGTACTTTTTGTCCAGCCACTCTAGGCATTCACTATCTTGCCTAGCCTGCACTCTTGGGAGTGGGTTCCCTCGCTCCATTACTCTGGCTGGCCTTTCCAGCTGCCTAACCTCGAGCCTGTTTCTCACTTTGACATGGCTCTTAGGATTGGGGAATTTCCACTACACAGAAGTACATGGCTGTTCCTTCCTTCCAGCCCTCTGCCTGCTTTTGCTTCACCTGTTGCTGCAGTACCCTGACTGCTCCATTTCAGGTTTTCTTGTGGCTGCACACCTTGAACTGCAGAGTAGCTTACTTGCTGGAAGAGGGCCCACCCTGTTCCCATTCACATCACTCACAGCCCATTCTGGTAGCTTTTCCAGACCACACCCTGCTCAGCACAGCTTTGCTGCACCACTATTTCACTCCCTTTTCTTTTCCAAAGGTAAAAAGGTAAAAAATAAAAAAGAGCCTGCACAACCAGCATTAACTAGCTTACTTTTTATTTCCCTAATTATCTCCAGCAGAGCTTCTCTCTTTCGCAAGTTTACCTTACTACTTTCTAGTTGTCCTTGCAACTAGACCCATGAATCAGTTTCCTCTCTAACTGAAACTTATAAACTGTGGGTTTTTTATTCTCTTCCATGCTTTCTGAGCCATACCCTTTGACGGGCCTCTATGCTCAGTGCATTTCAGCACTCTGTGCCTAGTTTTAGAACCACAGGTCCACTGGGTTCGTTCTTTTGTTTTAGAACCACAGCTCCTCTTCACAAGTCTCTGAAATTTACACAGAAACTTTTCCTTCCTCTTCTGCAGGCTGCCTAGTTTCCAAACTTTTAGCAGGCTACACACACAATTTTTTTTCTTCCTTCTGGAAGCTTTGGGCTTTTCTCTGTGTCAGGTTTTAGAGAAAAAAATCTCATGCATGACACCATATGTGAGACCCGAGTGGTGATCCCTTGGCTGCAGGCACAAATCTTGGACAGACTCCAGCCTTTTCAAAACACTTTATCTTTATTTAACAGCTTCAATCAAACAAAACAATAGCTTCCTTTACAGCTCAGTGTTTGGACAGCAATATTCTACAGGAGCTGCCTTCCTCCTGGAGACCTGGTTCTGATCTGACTAACCCATCTGGGTCACAACTCTTATTCCTCCCCTGCTGGGCCCTGCCCACAGAACTCTCTCTCTCTCTCTTTAGGGGAATAAGGTGGACCAGGAATCTAGCCTGGTCCCACACAGGTTTAAGGAGAAAATAGGGGCACTATGCCACACTGGACATTGGTCATCGCTGTGTTCTAAGTTTCTTCTTTATTCTAAGCACCTCTCCCATGATGCATTTAACACACAGTTGCCTGGTACTGCCTTGTTCATGTGCATGTTAAGGCTTCAGTATAATTAGAATGTATTTTTCCCTATCTTTTCAAGGACTTTGCAATGTCCGGCATTCGTGTTGGTGTGTTACATACCAAGAATCAAGAAATCCTTACAGCTGTTGGCAGGCTGGCTCTATTTCATGGGTGCCCAGGACCAATTCAATATGTCCTTAATCAATTACTCAATGACAGAGGTAAGTAACATTGGCCCATGTCTTTGCGCTGTATTTATATAATATAAACAATAGATTGAAAGATGGAAATGTTATTTTATTTCTTTGCAGACTGGCTAGATAATGAATATTTTCCTATCAACAAACGGAGACTTCAGGAAGCCCATAGTTTGCTTGTTGGTGGGCTTACAGAGCTTGGCATTCCTGTTCTCAGGAGCTTAGGGGGCTTATATGTGTGGGCAGACTTCAGAAAAGTAAGTATGCAATATGTTCATCAGAAGGGAGTCCCCAAACAGAAACCAACTGTGGAAAGACTCATTGTACAAATGATTGCTGTTCAAGGATGAACTTCTTTGTAAAACTGTTTGGGGTTTTTTTGTGAATTTTCATTTGGCAAACATCTGAGCCCAAGTGAGGCTCTAAGATGCCTGCTGCAGAGACTTCCTTCATCTGCCAGCAGCTAAGACAGCACTGTGGGGTTCAGTTTTAAGGTAAATTTTCATTTGACAGCTGCAAACTCTTCTCTGCTTGGCTGCCGCAGCTACTGAAATCAGTAGGAAGTCACTGCCACTGGTAGTACAAAGCCTATGTCAGACTTCAAGCCTCACCAAATAAAAATTCCTGAAGAGTCCTGCTGTCATGTTTAGGTGAATAGACACTGCTCCCCTCTCCAGTAGTCGGCTCCCTTGCTTTTTGGATTTGTCTTTCAGGCAAGCAAATAACCACTCTCCCAATCTCACTTAGCCTACATATAGAGATCAAGCCTACTCTGAACTGTTCACAGATGCAATAGAAACAGTTCAGCATACAATCTTCTAGACTGGATTTCTCATCACTTCTGGTCTGAATCCTGGTATTTTTAGCCTCTGGGCTGCTTTATTCCCATAGCTTCTGATGTTATGAAGGTAAACTGATAGATTCAAGGGTTCTAAAATGGATGGATGAGTTCAGGTCGCTTGATTAGCAATATACAAATCATCAAATTAGTTGGTTTTTCCATTTTATGACTTTCAAGGGGGAATTTTCATTGTGGTCAGTGATGACATGGTCAGGCCATCTGTGTACATGACATTGTGTGTGAAGCTTATTGAAAAAAAATTGGAATTAATTTGTGCACATTTATCTCTAATAAAGTTGTAAATTGTTTTTGCTTAGATCAAAGGTCTGCTAGGCAGGATTAATAATTGTCAGATAGTTTTCATGGACTAAATGTGAAGTGACGTATTGGTAACCTTTTTTTTTTTTTGGCTTTACTTTGTTTCCTTTTATTGCTTGTGTTTTTTTTTTTTGTATTGTATCACATTTATCTTGATAACTTTGTATTTCCTCTTCAGCCAGCCAGACCAGTCCAGATGCATGGGTTATGCTTCCCAACCAGCAGATGGAAACAGAGAATAACTTGTTTGCTGACATCACCCTATATAGTGTCCTGTGTTGCACTCAGCCTGCCAGTATTCTCTGTCTCCAGCAGATGGTAGGCAAGCTTATCCCATGCTGTGGCTGAGACCTGAATTAGGCCAGGTGAAATGGAACCTAATGAATGTGGCTGTTCCTGAGATGATTAGACCAAGAACTCCCTCCCTTAGCTAAGCCGGTCTTGGGGTGATAATCTGGACTCCCGCAACTAAGCTTATTCTGGGTGGGGGGCTTCCTTGGACGGGAGCTCTTGCCAGCTGATCTGTGAAAACATGCCCCCCTTCATTGCCTCCTTCCTGGCTGTTCTTTGGCTGTCTTCTCTTAAGTCACTCTGCTGGGGCTGGGGTTTCCCCTCCCTGTAAAAGGGAGCTTCTTGTCTTTTTCTTGGGCCTTTCTTCCCTGTTCTGCCTCCTGTCCAAGCTATTTATAAAGATTTAAATAAAAAAAGGAATCTAGGGCTTCTCGTTGGTTTGAAAGTTGAAACTGCTCTTCCAGTGCTGAAGTTAAACAGGATGGCAGGTAAACTTTCTTCTCTTTAGCCAGATAGTTTCAGAGCAGAACAAGGTAAGGGGTCATGCCAAGCTCTTTGAGGCATAGGAAACTAGTTCCCTTCCATGCCATGTGTGCTATGCAGAGTCTCGATGAGAGGGAAGAAGCTTTTGCCAGCAGTGTGAAGGAAGAAGTGGTTGGCAGGAAGGAGAAGGTGAGCAACCAATGGTTGCAGTGTCTGCAGGAGGGGTTCAGTCAGTTCCCATCGTTGGGCCGTCTGTCATGGCAGGGGTGGCTGCAATTTTGGAATCACAGGGAGAAATCATCAGAGAGCTCAGACCTGCTTCCTGCAGACCTGAAAGCTGGGTTGGTGCTGTCAGGTTTGAGTGGTATTGCCTCTTCTTGGTTGATAGTTTTGGCTGAGTTTTTTAAGTGCCTGCATCAGGCATTTTTGTATAGGGCAGAATTCGGCCCCTAGAGCCTCTTCCTCCTCCTCGCTTGGTTGCCTCTAGCAAAGATAACGGCAGTGTCCTCAAAAAAAGAGAGGGAAAAGCTGGCTATGGAAGTTGTCTCAGAGGATGAGCCCTCTGATATGGGAACTTCTTTGGAAGTTTTTAAGGATTCAAAGCCTGAAGAATTCGAGGAAGATTTGGAAGAAAGGGAATATTCTCCTATGGAGGAAAGTGGTGTTCTTTTCATAAGGAGGAATTGGCTGATTTGATTTCTCAGTCCTTGAGAGTATTGCAGATCACAGAGGACAAGGAGAGGGGAGCCAATTCAGATGAAGACACAATCTTGGAATATTTACAAAAACCCTCAGTCTTTTTCACTTCACAGGTTCATTAAGGAGTTGACTACTATTGAAAGTGAGGCTCTGGAGGCTAGTTTTTAAGGGTGTCAAGGCAATATCTAAGCTGAATGCAAAAGAGAAGGCAAGCCTGAGTGTTCTTAAGGTACATGAGCTCATCTGCGTAATGACCAGGAGAACCAAATCCTGGTGGAAGGAGGTGCGTCCCTCAAAGATGCTCAAGACAGAAGGACTGAATCAGTTCTCAAAACACAATTGAGGTTTCTAGTTTTGCTCTTCAAGCATCAATTTGTAGTTGCATTCTGATTACAGCAGGAGTTTGCCTCTCAACATATACAGGACGTGGCCTTGGAAGGTGTTTCTGTGGAGGATGCAGCTTAGATGGAATCAAGGGCAGCCTGCTTGGCAAATGATTCATATGATTTAGTATCAAGAATCAGCTGATTACATTTCCTTTTAAAGAGAAGCTGCTTTTTTAGAGAAAACCTAGAGAAGTTAATTTATTTATTTTTCTATACCGATGTTCAATTAGACATATCACGCCGGTTTACAGCGTAACATAAGAATCTGTTAACATAGATTTCTTATTTTACATTGAAACTTTGTAACAAGAGTAACAATTTGGACTGTGAAGAGTCCTAAGTGTCATTATATATTATAACAGTCGTAGTGAAAACATTATAATTTTGAAACATATATAATAAGATAACTTGAGTTGTTGCAATTATAAATTATAACAGAAGTAGTGAAAAACATTGTAACTTTGTAACATATGTATCAAGATAACTTGAGTCGTTGGGGTTGAGCATACAATAGGATTATGTAATTCTAGGAGGGATGTTGTGGGGAGGGGAGTGATGTGTGTGTTGGTGGGGGAGGAGGACTCATCTTAGTGTAGTTGTTGGTGGGTGATGTGTGGTTGGTGGATATGCTTTTTTGAAGAGCCAAGTTTTAAGGTTCTTTTTGAATGATTGGGTTGTGGGGTCGAGCCTGAGTTGAGGTGGTAAACTGTTCCAGAGTGTTGGACCTGCGACTGTTAGGGATCAGTCCCTTGTTGAGGTTAGGTGGGCCATTTTTGGTGAGGGAGTTAGGATGAGTCCAGTGTTGGTGGAGCGGAGTGTTCTCTGAGTGGATTGGAAGTGCAGGGCATGGCTCAATCGAATTTTTCAGTGTATAGTGCTTTGAAGATGAGTGTTAGGACTTTCTATTGAATCCTGTGTGGGATGGGCAGCCAATGCAGGTTTTTGAGGATTGGTGAGATGTGTTCAGATCATTTGGTGTTTGAGAGTGATCTTGCTGCTGCATTTTGGAGCAGTTGTAGTGGCCTTAGAGAATTGGATGGGAGGCCCAGAAGTAGGGCATTACAATAGTC
This sequence comes from Rhinatrema bivittatum, assembly GCF_901001135.1. NCBI lineage: Eukaryota > Metazoa > Chordata > Amphibia > Gymnophiona > Rhinatrematidae > Rhinatrema > Rhinatrema bivittatum. The sequence goes on along the minus strand of NC_042616.1, from coordinate 169,796,410 downwards.
TAGTTTGGAAAATAGTAGTGCTTGGAGTACAGTTCTGTAGTCTTGGGTGTAGAGCAGAGGTTTGATTTTTTGAGAATCTGGAGCTTGAAGAATCCATCTTTTATTATTGAGTTGATATGTTTCTTCATGCTGAGTTCGTTGTCGATGAGTACACCGAGATCTCTGACTGGGGAGGTTATTTTATCATCAGTGGCAGGTGTCTTTGAGGGTTGAGATGTTCTTGTTGTTAATGTGAAGTATTTCTGTTTTATTGTGGTTGAGGTTGAGGGACATTTGTGATAGAAGTTGTGTTATCTTCTGGAGGTGGTTGTCCCAAGTTTTAGTGTGTTTGTGATAGTTTCTTTTATGGGGAGTAGGATCTGAACATCATCTGTGCATAAGAAGAAGGTTAGATTTAATCTGGATAGAAGTGTACATATGTTGCAACCGTCGCTGTCCGAAGGCTTCATTCCGCCTACCTTTCTTTTTCTGCGACTCCTCCTGCTCCTTGTGGACGACTGGCTGTCGCGGCGTCTGCCTGCTGTCCTCTCCGGGGTCCCTGGACCGGCTTGGGCGCTGCCTCCCGCCATGCTCCTCAGGTACTTTAGGGCGGGCACGCCACGCGGCCCTCATTCTTATTTCCTCTTTGGGGCGACCCTCAGGTGCGTCCCCCTGTGATGATGTCAAGCTGCCCGGATATTTAAGCCTGTTGTTTATTGTTAGCCTCTGAGTTGGCAAGGGATTTCCTATGGATGGGATTCGCTCTCCGTACCCAGCTACTCTGCCTCCAACTTCTATTTGGACTCTCTGCTGTTTACGGGGTACCCACGCCTCGGGGGCCTCTCTGCTTCTTTCAGGTCGCTATCAGGAACCGGTACTCGCTCCTCGAGGGCCCATGTTCCCTGACTCGCCTGTTTCCATCTCCTCTTCTACTTGGAAGAATTCACTACAGACACCATCTGTGAGTACCACTACCATCTACTCTTCAGAGCTGTTTCCCTGGAACCATGTACTCACTCCTCGAGGGCCTGCCTCCATTCCAGCACCAGTGCCATCTTCTATGGAGAACTGCTGTGTGAGTACTTGCCAACAAGTCTCTGTGCCCAGGGATCTGGTACTCGCTCGAGGGCCAGCTCTCCCTATCTCGGGGCTTCTCCATACTGGGGACTCTGTGAATGTCTCAGTGTACTCATTTTCTCAGTTCTTCTTCCTACAGCACTGCTACCAGAGAAACCGCTGTTCCAGCACCCTGAGGAATACTAGCCCAGCCGGGCTTCATCTTCTACTCACTATCGCCACCTCTGGTGGCTTCACAAACTGACTAATAAAAGATATAATCTGTGTTTGTGTGTTCAGAGCTGAGCCTGACCTGTGGCCCCTCACGGGACTTCCCCCCATGGGCGTGGTCAGCTGCCACAGTGTCCAAGGGTCCACCCAAACCCTACAAAACATAACAACATAGGGGGAGGATGTAGATGTTGAAAAGGGTTGAGGAGAGGGATGATCCTTGAGGTACTCCATGGGTGAGGGGAATTTGTTTGGATTCAGTAGTATTAACTCTGTCTTTGTATGATTGGTTTGTCAGGTATGATTTGAACCATTTAAGTGTGGTGTTGTCTAGGCCTATGTCACTTAGTCTGTTTTTTAAGGTTTCATGGTTGACAGTGTCAAAGGCGGCAAAGATGTCAAGTAGGATGAGGAGGTATGCTTGTTCGTGGTCAAGGCCTCTGAGGATGTGGTCGGTGAGGGATAGAAGGAGAGTTTTGTGTTAAAGTATTTTCTGAATCCATGTTGGGACGGTGATAGGAGATTATGATTTTCGAGGTGTTCGGAGAGTTGATGGTTGACAATTTTTTCGAGGATCTTGGCGATGAAGGGGAGGTTGGAGATGGGTTGGTAATTTGATGGATCAGCTTTGTTGAGCTGTGGTTTTTTGAGGATTGGTTTGATGCAGGCTCATTTGAGAGAGTCAGGGAAGGTGCCTTGTTCAAGTGAGATATTAACTGTTTGCTATGGGTCTGGCTATGGTGTTTGGGATTTGCTTTAGAAGCTTTATAGGAATGGGATCGATGCGGTGTGCAGCTGGGTTTAGTTTTTGGATTATTGTTTCTACTTCGGATGAGGCAACTGTTTCGAATTGAGTCCAGGATGGTGTGGTAAGTTGTGCGGAATTGAGTGCAGGTTGGTTGGAGTGTGGATTGGCGGTGATTATTTTAGCAATTTTATCGTTGAAGTAGTCGGTGAGTTCTTCACATGTTCTGGAGGAGTTTTCTTGATGAGGTGTGTTGGGGTGAGTTGTATCAGGTCTGTGATGTAGGCAAATAATGTTTTGGGATTAAATTGGTGGTCATGGATCTTTTTGGCATAGTAATCTCTTTTAGCCTTTTCAATGTCTGTTCTGTAAATATATAGAATGGTTCTATATCTATCTTTTAGTTAAGGGGATGGGTCTTTTCGCCATTTTGTTTCAGATTGTTTTTTAGCTCAGGCGTGTACCAGGGTGTTTTGTGTTTATTGGCAGTCTTGATTACTTTTTTGATGGTTGGGCATTTGATCTTTGCTACATCAGTGTTGATGGCTATCCAAGAGTTCGTGGTGGTGTTTGCGTCATTCATGTCAAGGTCTTTTAGTTTGTTAGTAAGGATTTCATTGAGTTCGTTGCTTGGGCATAATTTGATGAATTCGATGGCTTTGTTGGTTCGGTTTGATTCTGTAGATGGGTGAGCCTTGGGAGAGTGTAAGGTGCCTAGATTACTGGAAGATAAGCCCAAAGATGGTACTCAGTCCTTGTCATCCAGGAGTTGATTTCAGGACCTGAAGCATGAGTTTAATTGTGCATTGAGTAAAAAAGAACTTTCTCCGATTAGTTTTAAATGTGCCCCATGCTAACTTCATGGAGTGCCCCCTAGTCTTTCTACTATCCGAAAGAGTAAATAACCGATTCACATCTACCTGTTCTAGACCTCTCATGATTTTAAACACCTCTATCATATCCCCCCCTCAGCCGTCTCTTCTCCAAGCTGAAAAGTCCTAACCTCTTTAGTCTTTCCTCATAGGGGAGCTGTTCCATTCCCTTTATTATTTTGGTAGTCCTTCTCTGTACCTTCTCCATCGCAGTTATATCTTTTAGAGATGCAGCGACCAGAATTGTACACAGTATTCAAGGTGCAGTCTCACCATGGAGTGATACAGAGGCATTATTGCTTTGTCTTAAGGTTTGTAGTATTGCAGGCAGTAATGCTCTGATTTCCCTTTGCCTTTAGTTCCTGACATCTCTGACGGTTGAAGTTGAGCTGGCATTGTGGTGGAAGCTGATTGAAGAGAAGCTGTACATTAGCCCTGGGAGTGCTTTCTACTGCTATGAGCTCGGATGGTTTAGATTGGTATTCTCCAATTCCAAGGACAAAATTAATTTGTGTATGTGCATCTTATTTAAACATAGCAATGAACAGCAAATGCATGAACTCCAGCCTGTGTTGGAGCTCTAACAAAGTGTAACTATACTATAAATGAGAGAGAGGCAATTTTTTCATGTGTCCTTTAGAAGAACAGTGATTGATTATATCAGCATTTTGTTTTTGACCTTGCTCTTTCCATTCACACTTTTGGAAACTCTAATGCACATAAAAGAATTTACTTCCAAAAATATGGCATAACTATTTTCTCTAGGTTTCCATCCTCAAGATGGTAAACATCCCAGAGTTCTGAAAGAACTCAGACATGAAACTGCACTTATTACTAGTAATCTCATTCAAATCGGCTGCAGAACCTGAGGATTGCAAGATGGGAAACGTAAAGGAAAATTGGTTCTTACCTGCTAATTTTCATTCCTGTAGTACCATAGATCAGTCCAGACTGCTGGGTTTTGCCTCCCTTCCAGCAGATGGAGACAGAGAAAACCTTGAAGGGCACCCCCTCTTAGTGCAGTGTGCTACCTGCGTCCCTTTAGTATAAACATTACCAAAGCAGAACAACCAATTTAAAATCATTGATTAGATTAAATAAGAACAGTACCAAACTATGTACATGTAAGGAGTATTCTATAATCTTCTGCCATATCTGTAATCTTCCGCCGTATCTAAGAAAATAGACAAATTGCTGTGAATAGAAAAAAATGAGTAGACTCTCAATACTGAATAGCCCCCCAATGGGTGGGCATCTGGACTGATCCGTGGTACTACAGTAATGAAAATTAGCAGGTAAGAACCAATTTTCCTTTCCCTATACATACCTGGATCAGTCCAGATTGCTGAGCTGTACCTAAGCTTCCCTAACTGGGGTGGGACCTGGAGAGTTCCGCTCGAATGACACTGCTCCCAAAACTGTCAACATCCGGTGCCTGGACATTCAAACGATAATGTCTGGCAAACGTGTGCAGAGACGTCCAAGTCGCCACCCTGCAGATTTCTTGTGGCAATACTAACTGGATCTCTGCCCAGGAAGCAGCTTGTGACCGGATCGAATAAGCTTTTAGACCGTCGGGTACCAGTCGTCTGCAGCAAATGTAAGCAGAAAAGATAGCCTCTTTCAACCAATGGGCATTGGTAGCTTTAGACGCCTTATGTCCTTTTTTAGCACCACTCCATAGAACAAAAAGATGATCCGAAACCCAAAAGGTAACGCAAGAGAACTCGCTTAACATCTAGATCTCTCAATTCTCTAGCGTGAGGAGTATCTCAATCTAAATCCGGAAAGGCTGGAAGTTCCACCGACTGATTTAAGTGAAAGGCAGAGACGACCTTCAAAGAAAGGATGGAACCAGCCTGAGCGATACCCCGGAATCCGAAAACCATAGAAAAGGTTCCTGATAGGAAAGGGCCTGAATCTGAGACCCTCCCAGCGGAGCAATTAGCCACCAAAAACACCGCCTTGAGGGTTAAATCCTTCAAGGTAGCCTTCTTGAGGGGCTCAAAAGGAGGTTCACATAACACCCGGAGCACCAAATTAAGACTCCAAGAAGGACAAATGGAATGGACCGGTAGGTTCAAGTGCTTTGCTCCTCTCAGGAAACGGACCACTTCAGGGGGTGTGCTGCCAGAGATACCCCTTCAATCTTGCCTCTAAGACACCCCAAAGCTGCAACTTGCATCTGGAGAGAACTAAAAGATAACCCCTTACTGAGTCCCTTCTGTAAAAATGCAAGGATCTGTGGTACCGAAGCCTAACGAAGAAGGATCCCTTGCTCGCCACACCAAGAATCGAATACTGTCCATACCCGGACATAAGTTAGAGAAGTAGAGGTCTTTCATGCCCATAAGAGAGTGGATATGACATCCTCAGGATACTCTTTCTTTTTCAATTGCCTCCTCTCATATGCCAGGCTGCTGATCCAAAAATACCGGACCCTGACACAGCAGGTTTGGAAGATGAATTAGGTGCAGAGGACCGTTCACAGCCAGGTTGACTAGGTCCACAAACCATGGTCTCTAGGGCCACTCTGGAGCTACGAGGTAACCATCCCTGGGTAAGTTTCTATTATTCTCAGAATCTTGCCCACAAGAGGGCATGGAGGAAACACGTAGAGCAGAACATCATAGGGCCAAGCAAGGACTAGGGCATCTACTCCTTCCACCCCATGTTCCCTTCTGTGACTGAAGAAGCACGGTGCCTTTGCATTTCTCTGAGTCACCATCAAGTCCAAATAGGGAGTGCCCCACTGGCGAGAGATGAGCTTCATTGCTTCCAAGGACAACTCCCACTCTCTGGGGTCCAGACGTTGTTGGCTTAGAAAGTCCATTTGCACATTGTCGACCCTGGCTATGTGAGAGGCCACCAACAGGGCTAGATGTTGTTCTGCCCAGGCCATCAGCTTTTCCGCTTCTAAGGCTACCAGATGACTCTTTGTGCCACCTTGACGGTTGATGTAGGCCACTGTCATCGCATTGTCCGACAAGACGTGTTCCACCCGATGGTGGATGAGAGGAAGAAATCTCTGCAACGCCAAGCGCACCGCCCTTGTTTCCAGGCGGTTGATGGACCATTGTGCCTCCTCCCATGACTACTGGTCCTGGGCTGACTGAGATTGGCACACAGACCCCCAACCGGAAAGACTGGCATCCATGGTTACAGTCACCCACTGAGGTACCTCCAGGTCGACGCCTTGCTTCAAGTGGTCAAGGACAAGCCACCAACAAAGACTGGACCTGGCAGACTCTGAGTGGCAAAGGCACCTGGAATCCTTCCAACATTGGATCCCAACGAGAAAGCAAAGCTCTCTGTAAAGGTCTCATATGAGCAAAGGCCCAGCGGACCAATTCCAGAGTGGATGCCATAGAGCCTGTAACCTGCAAGTAATCCCAGACCCTGGGCATTGGCAGTGACAAGAGAAGTTGAACCTGAGACATCAGCTTGACAATCCATTCCTACATGAGGAAGACTTTGCCGACCCGAGTATCGAATCATGCTCCCAAGAAGTCCAGAACCTGGGAAGGAAGCAGATGGCTCTTGGGATTATTGACGACCCAACTGAGGGAGCATAGGCGATGTAACACTTTGCATACCGCCAGCCTCCAGAAGTCTTCTGACTTCGTCCGAATGAGCCAGTCATCCAGATATGGGTGAATCAGTATCCCCTCCCGCCAGAGAGCTGCTGCCACCACCACCATCACCTTGGTGAAGGTACGGGGGGCCCCGCAATTGATAATGCTTCCCGAGGATCATGAAGCGCAGAAACCTTTGATGATCCTTGTGGATTCCGATTATGGTTATGAGGTGTTGGAGTGGATTCTTGGGTACTGCAGTGATGGCCACTCCCATGGGGAGGAGCTCCATGAGGAACCGTAGTACTAGGCTAGACTCTATACATGCAGACACAGAGAATTTGTATTTATTATACAGATCGATGGTACTGTCCGGGGAGCGGACAGCAATGAGGTAACCAGAGAAGTAGTCCAGGGGTCATCAGCAGTGGAGACCAGTTCCACACTCGAGTAGATGATAGGCAACGCAGGGTAGCCGAGGAAGGTCCCAAATGAAGACTCCAAGTGCTGAAGCCGAAGGTGAGACAGACTGACAGGGTTAGTACTCACTGAAGTAGATAGCTGTATTGATGAAGATCCTGGCAGACAGAAGTAGTTCAGTAATAGGCCCCAGAGTAGGGAGAGCAGGTCCTCGAGGAGCGAGTACCCGATATCCCAGATAGGTACCTGAAAGAGAGCATAAGGGCCTTTGAGGAATGGGTACCCAGGTTAGCGATTAATAACCCCGAAGGGCAGAGAGAGAGCTTCCTGTGGCAGCTAGGAAGCGGCAGAGCAGCTTAGACCAGAGGCAATCCAATCCTTGCTAACTCGGTTTGCTAGCAAAAGAAGGGCAAGCTAAATACCAGGATGTGATGACGTCACTCGGAGGGGACGCCCCCGAGGTTTCCGCCATGACATGGATAAACACGTGGGGGGCGTGCGCGCACGCACCCTAGGAGGCCCTCAGGAAAATCATGGCGAACACCGTCGCCGTTGCCATTCCGGGGACACCGGAGAGAGCGGCATGAAGACGCGGCAGCAGCCATCTTCCCAAGGCTTGAGGAGAGAGAAGGAAGAAAGGTGAGGCACAGAGATCGAAGCCGTCTGAGACCGGACGCAATACCGATATGCAGGTATGCCTCCATCAAATCCAGTGAAGCTAAAAACTCTCCGCCGCACACTGCCACAATGACGGAGTGCAGAGTTTCCATACGAAAATGTGGCACCTTGAGGAATTTTTTACCTTCTTCAGGTCCAGAAATGGTTGGAAAGAGCCTTCCTTTTTGGGGACCATGAAATAGATGAGTATCTCCTGGTCCTGTACTCATCCGGGGGAACTGGAACAATGGCCCCAAGATCTTCCAACTGGCAGAGAGTCTGCTTCACTATCTGCTTATTCACTGGGGATCCACAGGGAGATACCAAAAACAGGTCTCGCAGAGGCCGAGCAAACTCTAAAGCGTAACCGTGTTATTTGATCTTTAGTACCCATTGGTCTGACGTTATTTTGACCCACTCCTCATAATATAGGGAGAGCCGACCCCCTATAACTGTGATGGAGGAATGGGTCGTAGCTATCTCATTGGGAGAACTTGAATCCCGAAGAGCCCTGAGTGACCCCATCGTGGGAAGATCTGCATCCGCGAAAGGAGTGAGACCAGGCCTGGGATCTCGCCGATGGTTGCCGCTGTGCAAAGGATGGTGTTCTGTGCTGACAAAAGTGTCGCTGACCCGAAAACGAGAGCGGGAAGAAAATAAATTCCTGGAGCGAGGGAAGAGGCATGGGAGAGAAGAGAAATATGAAGAAACTGCTTCTGGAGCCCAGGAGAAGCCAGCAGGAAGACGCCCCAAAGCAAAAACGGCTCGCCAATTTTTTTTTTTTTTTCAAAACGGCCTCACCAGAAGAATAGAGCCTCTCTGGGAACACGGGGGAGGGACCGGACCACCGGTAATCACCCCAGGAGTCTCACTAGGCAGTGCCTCTCCAGGTAATAGAGCTGATGGGGTCACCAATCCCTAGCTCTGCCTGCAACCAGGGGAGATGGTCTCACCAGGATTCCTTGCCACCTTTTTTTTTTTTTTTAAAGTCCTCCTTGATCAAGCATTAGTTAAGTGAGAAAGAAATCCCTTTCCTTATTTATTTATTTATTTTATTTAGTAGTAATAGTTTTAGACCAGGACTGCAGGTTCTGCCACCTTCATCTGCTGGAGAAAGAGAAATACTGAAGGGATGCAGGTAGCACACCGCACTAAGAGGGGGTGCTCTTCAGGTCTTTCTCTGTCTCCATCTGCTGGAAGGGAGGCAAAACCCAGCAGTCTGGATTGATCCAGGTAGGTACAGGGAACACTCTTAAAAAAGAAAAAAAAAAAGGGCTCCAGAAGTGTTCTAGGAAACTGACTGGTGAAACGGATGTTGGTACTGGGCAAAATGGTAGCAGCTATTCTGAAGAACAAAATTACTGTCCATGTGGATAGACACAGACTAAAGGGAGAGAGCCAGCAGAGACTTAGCAAAGGGAAGTCTTGTCTTAGCAATCTGTTAGATTTTTTTGAAGGCATTAAGAAACATGTGGACACGGGTGAGTCGGGTGACTTATAGGGGTAGATTTTAAAAGGTGTGCACGGGAGTAGATTTGTTCGCACAAGCCAGCACAAACAAATCTACTCCCGATTTTAAATGTTATAAAATACAGGGTCGGTGCGCGCAAGGCTGCGCAAAATCGGCAGCCTGTGCGCACCGAGCCGCGCAGCCATCCTCCGTTCCCTCCAAGGCCACTTTCCTTCCGCCCCCCCCCCCCCCCACCTTCCCCTATCTAACCCACCCCCCAGCCCTAACTAATTCCTCCCCCTACCTTTATTTTACAAGTTACGCCTGCTGGCCAGCTGCCGGCGCCATGTTCCGGTCCGGGGGCTGGTCCGGAGGCTGCGACCATGCCCCCGGAATGCCCCTGGGCCGGAATCACGCCCGTGGCCCCGCCCCCGGAATGCCCCCAATAACGCGCCGGCTGCGACACAACCCCCAGGAAAGCCCTGGGACTTACGCGCGCCGCCGAGCCTATGCAAGATAGGCTTAGCACACGCAGGGGGTGGAAGGGGCAGCTTTTCGGGGTTTACGCGTGTAACCCTTTGAAAATCTGCCCCATAGTGTATTTGGACTTCCAGAAGACATTTGGCAAACTCCATCATGACAGACTAATCAGGAAATTGAGTCATGAGCTAGAAGGCAGTGTCCTGCTGTGGAATAGTAACTGGCTAAAGGAAAGGAAAAGGAGAGTCGGACTAAATGTAGCATTTTCCTGACCAAGCCCAAAGTCTTGTGGTGGATATTCTCTCGCCCGAAACAAAAAGCTGTGCACCACAGCCAAGAGAAAAGCAAAAATGCTAGCTTTTCTGCACTTGTAAATTGTTTCCTTCCTGCTCCATGATGAAAGATAAGAGGACAACAGAGCACGCCCAGCCGAAATACCTAAAATTACAGAGCTTAGGATGGAACAAATAAATCCTGCCACTTCAACACCATCCACAATTATGGAAATAAATCGTGGTCTGTCGAAAATGTAGTTCTCCAATAACCAACAAGTTTTTCACCCAGGGCATAAAAAAGCAGCAGGAAATGACGTCGGTCCACACTTTTATACCAACTCTCCAAAGGCTTCTTTTCTACAGAGTTGTAGTTTAGCTATTTCCTTGCCCTCCCCAACTACATCCTCTCAAGCAACCTTATTCTACATAAGAACATGAGAAATGTCATACTGGATCAGACTAAGGGTCCATCAAATCCAGCATCCTGCCTTAGACAGTGGCCACCCAGCTCACAAATACCCGACAGCATCCCAAAGAATAGATTCAATTCTTCTTGCTCATAATCAGGGTAAGCTGTGGTTTTTACAAGTCTGCATGGTTCATAATGGTTTATGGACTTTTCCTCCAGGAATTGGTCTAAACCATTTTTAAACCCAGCTATGCTAACTTCTTTCACCACATCCTCTGGCAACAAGTTCCACAGATTAATTGTGCCATGGGTGAAAAAAAATACTTTCTCTGATTTCTTTTACATGTTCTAGTACTATCTGAAAGGATAAATAGCCATTCCCTATTTATCTGTCCTGTCCTAGTACTATCTGAAAGGATAGTCATTCCCTATTTATCTCTTCATCCCACTCAAGATTTTATAGCCTCTATCATATTTCCTGTCTCACCGTGGACTGATACAGAGGGATTGTGATATCCTGTTTTAATTTTCCATTCCTTTCTTAATAATATATAACATTCTATTTGGTTTTTTAATCGCTGCAACCCACTGGGCCAAGAATTTCAAAGTATTGTCCACAATGATTCCAAGATCCTTTCCCTGGGTGGTGATGCCTAATGTGCAACCCAGCATCTGGTACCTATTGTTTGGATTATACTTCCCTATGTGCATCATTTTATACTTGTCCACAGTAAATTTCATCTGCCATTTAGTCACCAAAGTCCCTAGTCTTGCAAGGTCCTGTTACAAATCTTTAGAATCTGCTAGTGATGACAAATTTTGTATCTGTGAATCTGAACACCCCATTTATCACACCATTTCCAGATTATTTATAAATATATTGAAAAGCACAGCTCAAAGTACAGATGCCTTGGGCACTGCACTATTTAACTTTCTCCTCTGATAGAAATGACTTTATATCTGTTTGTTTAGCCAACAGTTTCATAAGTACGGTCAGGAAAAGCTGCAAATGGTGTTTTCTGTATTAAATGGATATCAAGTTGTATCTTGATAGCTTTGGCAGCAAAACAAATTCAAGGGCCAAAAAGCACAACCTAAGAGCGTGTTGAGATGGTCAGTACATTTCAGTTGAAGATGGTTATTATGAAGGCCAAAATCCAAGTTTTGCAAGTTGCAAAAAATGTCTCTTTCTTATTGGCAGGCCTTCAGCGACTGCAGAAAGTACTGGAAAGGGCGGTGTGTGAGCCTCTTCAGAGCAAGATGCCCAATACATTCAATGAGCTGCAGTTATCCAGTCCAGAGTGTGAATCCCTGGACAGTGACGTGGACGCTCCTCACGAAGTAGTCACAGAAACGCGTTTACATCTGGAAAAAATCAATGTGTATTGACACCGTTATGCCTTAAAACAATTAGCACTAAACCCAGTCTGTTTGTAGGCTGTCCCTAGTGAATGTATATGAAATTAAATGTATTTGCCTGCACCATCTCAATAGGAATATTTGCAATAGGAATAACCAGAAGACTGGGATGGTTTGTGGCCCTCAAGCACTTTAGTTTGCCATCCCTGAGCTAATATAATTTTGTTTACTTGAAAACTATGCATCCTATAAATCAGGGACAAGCAAACCTTTTGAACCATGGCCCTCCTTTCATTCATGCAATTGGTTGGGGGCCCCCAATTCTGACGGTACCTTTCAAACTGACGCACGTGCATGCATGTGCGTTTGCAAGCGCGCACACGTGGATGTGCTGATTTTACAACATGCACGCGTTTGTGCACGCATTTTATAAAACCAACTACCTGCGCAATCATGTGCGCACGATTTTATATCAATGCACGCACATGCCGTCTCGAGTGCCTAAGTGCGGGAATTTTAGTAAATGCATGCGGCGACGTCAATACTCGTTTCTCTAGACTGTTCCCAGTTTACCCAGTTAAAGTATAGGACTTCTATATTCCCCTAGCTAGCCTGAAATTTCTTTCCCTCTACCTGCCCCGACCCTTAAAAGACAACTATCTAGGCAAGATTTTTTTTTCTTTTTCTACTTACACGCCATCCACAGCTGAAGTAAAGATACGCAGATAGGGACCCCGACGTGCACTTGTGCGTGTAAGAGTTACGTGCTGGTTTCATTGGGAAAATCTGGACTGCTCATGCCCTGCCCCGAACACACCCACGCCCTGCCCCTTTTTTGCAAAACATTTTTTATCCACATATTGGGAAATATGCGCGTGGCCCTGGGTCTTTTAAAATCCACGTGACCTGCGCGCATCCAAGTCACGTGTATCTCCTGGTTTTGCTGCATGCAAGCCTCTGAAAATCTACTATAATATATATATATGTGTGTGTGTGTGATTATATATATGTGTATGTGCAAAAATGACCCAATATCCTCCCTGTGCTCTTGTGAATTTGTCTGGAAATATACAGTGGCAGCATGCTCTAAAACATCTGTGTGGTTTAAATCTGTAAAAGTCTACGTTGAAAAATATCCCTGCAGAACAAGGTTTATTACGTGTACAGTTAAGCGGCTGTTTTGATTGAGAAATAACAGCGCAGAACATTATTTTCTATACTTGTGCTGCTGGAAGCTGAATAGCAGCAATTTGGAACATTTCCTGCTGCTTTTGTGCTATAACGAGGGAGAGGCATTTGTATGAACTACTTTTGTTCATTTGCCGCTCTGGCCGCTTTGAGCTTACCTGAGCTGTCAAAAATGCTGCCGATGTGAGTTTTGCTGTTCTAAGCCTTCTCGAGCTGTTGGAAAACATCGTTGCTGTGAGATGAAAAGTATCACTGAAGGTCCCCCCTGAAGAAGCCCGATTATGGATGAAACAAAGGCCTTTGCAGGGTTTTTCTTATTCAGCATGCACATTTACTGCATAAATAATCCTTAAGAGAAGGATAGCACTGGAAACAGATTTTATTTTATTTTTAATTGTAAGGTTTATTTTTATCAACAAATAAAGCAATTGTTCAATCACAATGTTCATCATTTACATATAATGTTATACAACAAAAAGACATTAAAAGCAATGAATCCCCTCCCCCTCCCTCAAATAAACATAATTGTAGCCAGTGGGAAATTTCTAATCAAAATATAATCCAACTATTTATAATAAATTTGTTAGGCATTTATACCATTAGCAAGCCAAGCACAGCCGGCTTACAAAATTTGTGTATATTAAGCATTCTTTGCCTATCACTTACAGAAAGGATTACAGATCTTATAAAACTTAGGCCTGGATTCATCATTCTAAGAATCCTGCAAAAACGGGGGGTGGGGAGGTGAAGGGGGGGGGGCGGGCCTACGAAAGCCCGCAGCATTCGCACCACGGCGGTGCGCCAGCTGCCGGCTTTTGCACCGAATAGCTCCACCATGAAAGGTAGTGCTATTCGACGCACTACTGCCGACGATAACGTTACTAATATTATTGCCGGCAGCGAAGACACCACCGACTCCACCCCCTCCCCTCCTCCTAATTTACATTATATCCATGCGAAAAGGCCCTTTTCGCATGTGATATGGCCTTATCGCGTGCGTTAGGGCCCTAACGCACGTGATAAGGCTTTAGAAAATGACCCCCTTAGTTAGCTGGTGATTTTTAACCACTGTAAGTTTGCATAGAAAATGTCTTATCAGTTCTATCCATAACATTGTCCAAGGTTGGGATATTGCTGATGTCCAAAACAAGGCTAATTCATAACAAGCAGATAATATGATTTGGTGAGTAAGGGACCAGACATGAGCGGATAAATCTGGAGGTAAATTTAATAATCACAACCAACCAAAAAAAGAGACGCAGTCCAACGGGGCTGCCATGGATCATTAAGAAAAGATGTTACCAAGGATCGACAAGGCTTCCCTATGACGCTCTCAAAGAAACAGACTTCGAAGGACACCCCCTGAAGCAGGACGGGTTCCGTCCGAAACACAGCTGTGTCGGGTGCACTACTACCAAGGAGTAGATGAGTATCTGTGTCCTCTCGTTCAGAATGTGTGACATTCAGGTTTTATTATAATGAAAAATTTTCAAAAAAATGGACTATCGTTGATTTAAATTAAAGTAAGGTGACCCTATACGAAAATAGGATCTGTTACACAATACAGACTCTGTTAGTAAGGGGCCTACATATATTTGGTTTTTTGCATGATTAATGAGACAGTATATACTGGTGATACCTCTTTTGGTTTGGAGTTGTTGGTAAATTTAATAAAACATTAATAGGAGTTAGTAGCACTTGCTGGTTCATGACCTCTTTTATAAAGGCAAACATTGCCTTCCAGAAGAAGGCTATTCTAGGGTAGCCCCACCATAAATGCCAGAAAGTACCCCTCTCTCCACCCAATTTCCAAGATAGATCATTCGTATTAGGGTGGAACTTATGTATACGGACAGGCGTAAGATGCCACTGTAAAAGAATCTTATAGCTATTCTCAGATAGAGTAGCAGAAATGGAGCACCGCTTTGTAGATCGAAAAATTAAATCCCACTTCCCAGTCGAAAGTTGTCTTCCTAAGTCTTTTTCCCAGGCTTCAACAAAAATTGCTTGGGATTGCAGGGCATGACAAAGAAACCCATATAGATTGGAAATCACACTGCCCCCTTTATCCACTGAGTTGCAACAGTATTCAAATTGAGTTTTCCCTTCACTCAAATCCTCTATCACTTTTTCCGCTGCCAGAAAATGTCATAATTGTAGATAATAAAATAAGTCTCCATCTCGCAAACTATATTTTACTTTTCTAGTCTGAAAATGATAGGGGTCCCTCCTTTCCCCATAAATTTTCTAATTTTATTATTCCCTTAACACTCCAAGGTCGTGAAGATTGCTGGGAGATCCCTGGAGGAAATCTAATATTGTGATTGATTTCCGAGCTATAAAAATACCGGCGAGTGCCTACAAAATGATCCAACATTTTTTCCATAACAATAGGGTATGTTTAGTAGTTAGGGCAGCATTTCCCAATGGTCTCCATGAATTTTGTGGCTGCCAAACCATCGCCCACATTGGCATATGTCCCACTAATCTCTGTTCTCTTTGGGCCCAGCTTTTAGTCTCATTAACTTTATGCCAATCCATTAAGGCGCGTAGCTGTGCATCCACGAAATACCATTTGAGATTAGGCACTCCTAGTCCCCCTTGAAGTTTATGTTGATACAACACTGATCTCGCTATCCTGTGGTCGGGGGAGGGGGGGGGTCTACGCTTCCAAATAAAGGCGAATATTTTGCATTGCCAACCCTTAAGCATCGAAGCAAGTATATGGATGGGGATAGCCTGGAAAAAATAATTCAACCTTGGGAGTACATTCATCTTGACTGAAGTAATACAACCCAACAAGGATAGATTATAAGGGCCCCAAATATCATGATCCCAACTAATTGTATACCATAGAGGTTTATAGCTGAGATCTAACAGGTCAGCTTAACTACTGCTAATCCATATTCCCAAATATTTAATTTTGTTTTTAGCCCATTTAAAAGGGAAAGTCGTTTTTAACTTGGGCACCAGGTCTTCACAAACTGTTATATTAAATACTTCGGATTTATCAAAATTTAATTTAAATCCAAATACCTGGCTAAAAGTTTCCAATGCTGCAACAACAGCATGCAAGGATGTTTTAGGATTCGACAAGGTGAATAGTATGTCGTCTGTGAAGAGGGAAATCTTATGATTTTTGTATATGTATCACCAACGGCTCTATAAATAGGGCGAATAATAACGGGGAGAGTGGACATCCTTGTCTCGTCCCACGTTGAATTAGTAAAGGATCAGAATAAATCCATTCACCTTCACTCTTGCAGCTGGATTGAAATATAGTTGTGTGAGCCAGGAAATGAATTGAGGGCCGAAATTCATTTTTTCCATTATCCGAAAAAGAAAAGGCCAACGTACCAAGTCGAATGCTTTTTCAGCAGCCGCAGACAAAAATACAGTTGGAATCTTTTCCTCCTGAACCCACCAAGCTAAATCAATAATTTTCCGTATGTTATCGGCCGCCATGCATCCCAGAATAAATCAGTCTTGATCCTGGTGTATCAACCGGGCCATAACTCTTTTCATGCGGGTAACTAATATTTTAGCGAAGATCTTAAGGTCCACATTTATTAGTGATATGGGCCAAAAGGACTCGCACTGGGATGGGTCTTTTCCCGATTTCACCAGTATTGTTATACCTGCTACATTTGCGCTAGCTGGCAATGAGTTTTTGGTTCTAAGAGAGTTAAACCATTTCAATAGTATGGGAATTAGGTGGGATGAAAATTTCTTATAGAAAAGAGCCGTATACCCATCTAGTCCAGATGTCTTATTTATTTTCAGTTCCCATATCACACTATTTACCTCTAGGTAGGTTATATCTTTGTCAAAAAATTGTTTTTCAAGTTCAGTAACAGTAGGTAAATCTACTTGGGCCAGATATTCCTCTATTTGACTAGGGGCAATCAAAGAATTAGCTGAGTAGAGCTTCACATAGAACTCCTGAAATCTCTGTTGTATTTCTTTTGGGGACGTAAGCATTTGATTATCTTCAGCTTTTAATTTAGATATTTGTTTCTGGGCTATACATTTTTTTAAACGTCTATCTAGTAATCGACTGGCTTTGTTTCCCCATTCAAAATGCACTTGGTTAAGCTGAAGAGTTAATCTGTTTATTTCTAATTCCTGTAACTCCTGCCGTAATTTTTTAGGTAATTTATAGTTAGATTTGGTGGGGTGTCTTTTATGCAGCATTTCAACTCTCTGCAATTCAGTCTTTAACTGGGTCTGTTTTTTCATTCCCTCTCATTTCAAAAAAGCAGCTCAAGATATCATCCTCTCTCGAATAACTGCTTTTAAGCCCTCCCACATTTAGTAGGGATGAGTATCTCCGTCATTTAGGATAATCTATTCTTTAATAGCCTCTTCAATTTGGGAACTAAACAAATCATCTCCCAAGAGTGAGTCATTCATAGTAGAAAATCACCCTCCCCCCCCCCCCCCCCCCCCCTTCCCCATTTGTACAAGACAGCGAGATCCAGATAGGGGCATGATCGGACCAGGAGATGGACCCTATCTCTGATTTGAGGATTCTCTGTAGCCCTACCTTATCGACCAAAAAAAGGTCAATCCTTGAGTAAGTGTGGTAAGGGTTTGAATAGAAAGTATAGTTATGTGAACCTGGGTTCCCGTGTCTCCAAGAATCTACTAAATCCCATTCCCACATTAGCTTTTGGAGTTTAGCTCTAGCCAAGTTGGAGCCAGAACTGCCGCCTCTCGAATTATCAACCGCTGGTGCCAGGGATAGATTAAAATCTACGGCTATAATCAACTGGCCCTCAGCTTCAGCATTTAAATATCTTTCCCAGGGTTGAATAAAAAGCCAGCTGATCTGTGACAGAAGCACAAATGTTAACTAGAGTATATAGTAGGTAGGGGGAACAAAAAAAAAAAAATTCCCTCCGAGGCCGCTCTGATTTCGGAGCGGCCTCGGAGGGAATGGGCAGCATGCGCAAGGTGCACAAATGTTCACCCCCTTGCGCGCACCGACCTTGTTTGCGCAGGGTTGTGTGAACAAAAGTACACCCGCGCGCTTCTTGTAAAATCTACCCCTATATTTCTACCTTCCCATTTTCTTTGTTGGTCTTATTAACTTGAGCTATGTGTGTGCACAACAAAACTGTGACGAACTTAGCGCACATCATCACCTAGAGTATAGTGGTGTAGAAAAATCACCCTTTCCCACTGTCTTTAGAAGAGAAAGATTCTCCAGTCTTCTCAATCTTCTGCCGCTTTTCCCCACTCTCTGCCAGCATGGAGTGTCTTGCTTTAAGGACGTTTCTGGCTTATGCTGACTTCTTGTCTGTTTCTTTATATAGCCAGCTTCAATTAAAATGGCCTCCACCTCTTCCACTTTAACAACTTTAGATGTTGAGCCTCTGATAGTTAAAGCAATTCCAAAAGGGAACAGCCATCTGTATCTGATCCCTTCTTTTCTCATGACCGCTGTTATTTCCCTGAAGTCTGCTCTCTTCTTCACAGTAATAGGGGAAAGGTCAGAGAATACTATAGTATGATATTCCAAATCAAAACTGTTGCTTTCTGGTTACATTGAAAATCTTTTCTTTTAAAGGAAAGTGGAGAAAGCATGCAATAATATCTCATGGTCTATTTCCTACTTTGGGGCCCAGCGTGCGATGCGCTCTTTCCAGTTCTATGTCTGCTTCATTTGGCTGTTCTCCCTCATGTTGTTGTTGTTGTTGCAAGAAGAAAAGGCAAATCTTTTTAACTACTGCAAAGCAATCCTGCTATTCTTCTGTATCGGGTACCCTGTGGAAGCGGAGATTGCATTGCTGGCCCCGATTATCTAAATCTTCAAATTTTTCCTCTAGCAATTAATTTTTCTGGGTAAGATCACCGTAGGTGGTTTCCAGATGCCCCATTTTCTCTGCTTGCCCTTCCAAACGCAATTTGCAATTTTCCACGCAGTGCCCTATGTCCGCCATATCTTCTTTCACTTCTGAAATCAAGTCCAACAGTTCTTTTTTAAATTCGCACATATCGCTGCGCAGATCATAAAACCATTGTCTAAATTCAGCTCTGCTTGGAAAGTCAGACAGTTGTGTTTCCGGGATTTCCCCCTCAGCATTTGTCGCCATTACAAAATCTTCTGGCTCTGCGTCGTCCTCAAGCTGACCAGGCCCCATTTCCTCCTCAGCAAGTGTGGAGTAGGAGAATTGCTGGAGATCGGTATTCTTTTTCGTTGTCATCTCTGTTAGTTCAGCAAGCATTCAGGCTCACTTTATCTTGACATATATGAGGGAAGGTCTGATTTTATTAAGCTTTGTGCTCGGGGGAAGACGGAGTTCAAGTTCAGTGGCCATCTTCATCGGTGGCCACACCCCCTTCCTCTGGATACAAATTTTTGAAGCAACTCTTGTCTTAAGAGCTCTACTTTATTTGTGGACAATTTATGTATACATAACCCTTGGAGGATGGACATTGCTTGATATAAGGCTTTGAAGAAAGGTTTTTTTTTCTTTAGTAAATGTTCTAAAGGGTTGGCAAAATTATTGAACTTTCTGAATTGTGGTTTAAGCCATTTGTGATTGATACTATATTTCATTTTCAGGGAGTTTTTTTGGGTTGTTAATAAGGGTGGGATATTTTGTCTCATTACTATAGAAGTTTGGATACTTTGTTTCAATATTGCATATACTAGCTTTTAAATTGTTTTGTATGTGTGTGTGTGTGTGTGTGAATGTGTGGATAAATGTATGTGATTTTTAGGAAGTTGAGATCTCAATAATATTTTAACATGCATATATAATGTTTGATTAAGGTTTTCTGGGTAAATTTTTTTTTTAACTATGTTTTTGAATTTATAGAATATTTGTAAAGGGAGGATATTGGGTCTTTTTTGCACATATATAATTCATCAGTGTACCATTCCACATTAGATTGCCTTTGTTTCTTTTGGCCATTTGCCGCTGTGCCGGAGAAGTACGCGCTGGCAGTCAGCTGGTGTGCACAAGTTGCTTCTGCTCCAGAGGAGCAGCAAGTTAAAAAACAAAATAACCCCCCGAAGGTATGAACCATTTAAGGGGTGGGAGGGGGGGGGGGAAGGGGAAGGGCCGTTAGGGTAGCTGGTAGGGAACTGGGGAAGGCCACAATGCGTCGCTGCGCGAAACTTGCAAAATTCTACACACACACACACCCCCCCTCCCTTGCATGCACCGCCCCGGATTTTATAACATGTTTCGGTCTGTAGTCAGGAGGATGTTGGGGAGATATCTATTCTGCCGACATTCATTGAGGGTGGTGAGTCAGAGGAACCGAATCAAATCTCAATGAACTGGGAAGATGTAACAGAGCAAATTGACAAACTTAAAAAGTAAGAAATTACTGGGACCAGATAATGACACCAGAGTTCTGTACTAAAAAATGAAATTGCAGGCTTAGTAATAACCCCTAACTTCTCAATCCAATTGGCTTTGGTACCTGAGTATAGGAGGGTGGCCAAATGTAACCCCCATTTTAAAAAATGGCTGCAGAGGTGGTCCAGGAAACTACTGAAGTGAGTACTAGGGGTGTGCATTTGTTTTCGCGGTATCAGCAATCTGCAACATATAAGTCTCTATTCATTATATTCGTGGGGAGGCGAAACGTATTGCGCCTCCCCACAAATATAACTTATCCGTTGCATTCGTTGGCCGCCATTTTCAAGGGGTCGATTTTAATTCGTATGTCTTTCCCCGTTCCTTCCAAGGCCGCTCCGAAATCGAAGCGGCCTCAGCAGGCTGAGAAGAGGAGGAGGCCCGGTAGCAGGGTCCCCACCGCGGATCGGCCTGCGAAGATCAGTGACGCCACTGCCACGGATTGGCCCGCAAAGATCAGGGACGCCGCTGCCACGGATTGGCCCGCGAAGAACAGGGCCGCTGCAGAGCCCATCCTGCAGCGACCCGTAAAGAGGAGCCCAGAGGTAAGAGAGAGGCTGAGGGCCCGTAGAGTGCGTGTATGAGATGAGTTGAGAGATTGTGTGTGTGTATGAGATGAGTTGAGAGACTGTGTGCGGGAGTAAGCATTGGAGAAATTACTTACCTGATAATTTTGTTTTCCTTAGTGTAGACAGATGGACTCAGGACCAATGAGTATAGTGTACTCCTGATAGCAGATGGAGACGGATCAGATTTCAATCTGACGTTAGCCCCTAGTACATATACCCCTGCAGGAAGTGCAGCTCTTCAGTATTCTCCTCGAAAAGCATTGTGGATATATGTGTGACTGACTAATTTGATTAACTTGAATAACTTCATAACTTGGTTAAACGTTATAACTTGATTAACTTGAACTGGTTGAATTGACTATATCTGGAGACCGCCAGTGTACTCAACCGGAAAGCGTCGACACCCGGTAGGGTGGGTGCCCTAGGTGAATCATTCAAAATTCCATGCGTAACGGCAGCCAAGGGTGGGATGTTGAGTCCATCTGTCTACACTAAGGAAAACAAAATTATCAGGTAAGTAATTTCTCCATTTTCTAGCATGTAGCAGATGGACTCAGGACCAATGGGATGTATAAAAGCTACTCCCGAACCGGGTGGGAAGCTGCCCGAGACCCACTTAGTACTGCCCTTGCAAATGCCGTGTCCTCCCGAGCCTGAACATCCAGACGGTAGAATCTGGAGAAGGTGTGGATGGAGGACCATGTCACCCCCCCTGCAGAACTCAGCGGGTGACAGCATTCTGGTTTCTGCCCAGGATACTGCCTGGGCTCTGATAGAATGGGCCTTGACCTGTAGAGGCGGTGGCTTGCCTGCTTCTACGTAGGCCGCCTTGATGACTTCCTTGATCCAGCGGGCTATGGTTACCCAACAGGCCACTTCCCCTTGTCTCTTCCCGCTGTGAAGGACGAAAAGGTGGTCCATTTTTCGTACGGGTTCCGACATTTCCAGATATCTGGATAGGAGTCTGCCAATATTGAGGTGGCGTAGACTACGAGCTTCTTCCGAATTCTTCAAGTCATCTGGTGATGGTAGCGAGATGGTTTGGTTAAGATGGAAGTGTGATACCACTTTGGGAAGGAACGAAGGGACCGTGCGTAGCTGGATGGATCCCGGGGTGGGCCTGAGGAAGGGCTCATGGCAGGACAGTGCTTGTAGTTCTGAAATGCTGCAGGCTGAACAAACTGCCAGCAGAAATGCTGTCTTTAAAGTTAACAGGCGGAGGGACAGATTTCGGAGGGGTCTGAAGGAGGTTCCTGCTAGGAAATCCAGGACCAGGTTGAGGTTCCACAGAGGTACCGGCCACTTAAGTGGTGGGCGGATGTGTTTGACTCCTTTCAGGAAGCATGACACGTCTGGGTGAGAAGCTATGCTGTCGCCCTCGCTCTTGGGGCCATAACATGACAATGCGGCCACCTGTACCTTGATGGAGTTGAGGGACAGCCCCTTCTGTAGCCCGTTCTGTAAGAATTCCAGGATCCCGGGAACTTTGATTGAGCATGACTTGATGTCGTGGTCTTCGCACCAAGCTTCAAAAACTCTCCAAATCCTTATGTACATTAAAGATGTGGAGAGCCTGCGTGCTCAGAGTAGGGTATCGATTACCGCCCCCGAGTATCCGCTCTCTCAGGCAAGCCCTCTCAATGACCAAGGCCGTAAGAGAGAATTGAGCTGGATCCTCATGGAGGATCGGTCCTTGTTGAAGCAGGTCTCTGTGTGGAGGCAGTGGTAGGGGGTTCCCTGCCAGTAGTCTTCTCATGTCTGCGTACCACGGTCTTCTTGGCCAGTCCGGGGCCACCAGAAGAACTAGTCCCCTGTGAAGCTGTATCTTGTGAATGATTGTATTGACCACCCATCCTAGGCTCTCCAGTAGATTTATGACTCTGTTGGTTGCTTAGCGGCTTTCCTCTGGGGATTTTGCCCTGATCAGCCAATCGTCTAGGTAAGGGTGTACGAGGATACCTTCCTTCCTCAGTCTTGCCGCCACCACCACTATGATCTTGGTGAACGTCCGGGGTGATGTGCCTAACTCAAAGGGTAGTGCCTGGAACTGGTAGTGACGGTTCAGGATTTTGAAGCGTAAATAGCGCTGGTGTTCCTGATGAATTGGGATGTGTAGGTAGACCTCCGAAAGATCCAGGGATGTGAGAAACTCTCCCGGTTGTATCGTTCTTATTACGGAGCATAGGGTTTCCATGCGGAAGCGGGGAATCCTCAGGTGGCGGTTGACCGACTTGAGGTCCAGGATGGGCCAGAATGTCCCCTCTTTCTTGGGGATGATAAAATAAATGGAATAATGCCCAGTATGTATTTCTTGTGAAGGCACTGGGGTTATGGCCTCGAGGGCAAGTAGTCTGGTCAGTGTAGCTTCAACTGCCGCCCTCTTGGAGAGGTCGTGGCAGGGAGACTCCACGAACTTGTCCAGAGGGGTTCGCAGGAAATCCAGGTAGTACCCTCCCGAATGATGGCTAGGACCTACTTGTCTGAAGTTATCTCGACCCATCTGTGGTAGAATAGGGCTAATCTGCCCCCTATGGCTTCTTCCCTTGGACGGGTCGGCTGAATCTCATTGTGGGATATGGCTGGGGCCTGTACCCAAGCTGGTTCCCCTCTTGTTGTGCTTGTTCCGAAAGAACTGGTTCCTGTCCCTAGGGTTGGGCGCTTGATAGTTGCTTCTGTATGGATTGAAGTGCTGTGAACTTCTGCCCCTGGAGGACCGGGGGAAGGGTCGTTGGCTTCTCTTCATCCTGTCCTCCGGTAGGCGTGGCAATGGGCACGCGCCCCATTTGTTGGCCAGTTTCTCTAGCTCGCTGCCGAACAGGAGGGATCCCTTGAAGGGCATCCTTGTGAGGCGAGTTTTGGAAGATGCGTCGGCCAACCAGCTTCGGAGCCAGAGTTGTCTCCTGGCAGCCACCGCAGATGACACTCCTCTGGCCGCTGTGCGCACCAGATCGGAGGCAGCGTCCGCAAGGAATGATACTGCTGGTTCCATGACTTCTCCAGGGGTGTTGCTCCTGGTCTGAGATAAGCAGGCACGTGTCACTACGGTGCAGCATGCCATTTGTAGGGACATAGCGACTACGTCAAAAGACTGTTTAAGGATGGATTCCAGCCGCCGGTCATGTTCATCTTTGAGCACTGCTCCTCCCTCCACTGGGATAGTAGTGCACTTCGAGACCGCACAGACCATGGCATCAACTCTTGGGCATGTGAGAAGGTCTTTGGCCACCAGGTCCAGGGGGTACATGGCTGCCATAGCTCGTCCCATTTTGAATGTGGACTCTGGAGCGCTCCTTTCCAGGTCAATTAGCTGCTGGACGACTTGTTACAGAGGGAAATAGCGGGAGGTCTGGTGGAGGCCCTCCAGCAGGGGATTCGGCTTAGGCCCCCGAAGCACCTGGGCCCGGGATAGCGAGCTCCTTCAGGCTGTGGGTGACCAGGTCAGGGAGCTCGTCCTTGGTGAAGAAGCGTCTCATGGTTCGGTGAGGCTCTGTTCCCGGGGGGAGTTCCCCCTCTTCTAGGGGCTCTGCTTCCTCTTCAGAGTTGTCCATGTCCCCATAGGTGGGGCTTCTGGGCAGTGGAAACCTTTGTCTAGGCCTCGAGGGGCCTGGGGCTTAAAGGTCTTCTGGCGGAGGATGTGGCTGATCAGCCAGAGGTTCCGTTTGCATGTGAACAAAAGTGTGTAGCCCTTTGAAGAACTACACCCATGAGATAGACGCTGGATCCAAGCTGAGGGGCGTTGGGTCCCTGGGGGTCCCCTTCTGCGGGGGCATCCCGCTGGGATTTACTAGGTCCGGGGTACCCACTGAGGAGTTATTACTCGGCCCTGGGTGGGACTGGCCCTGGGCTGGATCTCCCAGGGCCTCCTCGCACTGAGCGCACAGGGTGTTGGCCTCCTCGCTTTGTGCGGCTCTGATATGGCATGCAGGGCAGAGGCCTTGAGCCTTTATCTCCGTTTCTGGTGGTGCCATGGTTGTCGGCGCGTAAACCCTTATGCGCCCCGGCGCGTCTAAGCTGTGCGTGTGGGTTGTGCACGCAGTTGTGCGCCCAAGTCGTGGATATGCGCTCAGCCTGGTAGGCGTGCGATGCGTGTATATCTTGTGCGCACAGCCCTTGTGCGTGTAACTTATGCGCATAAGGATTATGTGCATGTAACTTTATGCGCACGTGTAATTTGTGCGCCCGGAACGAGACGACGAACGGAGCGGCGAATAGGGCCAAGATGGCGAAGGCGACTATGCGGGCAATATGGCGACCACCTCGGAGGGTCTCCACATGGGTGGACCCTTGGAACTAACCTGGGCCTGGCCCTGCTAGGGTGGATCAACCCGGCGGCACTGGTCCCGGCCGGCGACCTGTGCGACTCCTCGTACCTCGGAGACCGGAGTCAACGCTGAAGATTTCTACCTTACCTTGTCTTTGGCGCTTCCCGGTTTCGTTCCAGGCGGTCTCTGGCTGCAGGGGGAGAGGCAAATACCTTCACCGCCTCGCTCGATGGTGCACCGCTGCCTCCCAGCTGCGCCCGGGTTCGAGGGCTAGGTCCTCGCCACAAATCGGCAGCCGGACCAAGGCTCACCTCCAAGGGACCACGGAAATCACCTCGGGAAATCTCAACTGGGGGAGGGACCCGAGGGTATCACCGCAGGAGAGCGGGATTCGTCTTCAGAGGTAGGTTTTTCTTCAATTTTGGGTCTTCTTCATTGAACTGGTGCTAACGCTGCAAGAGCGTGCAGATAGTCCCTAACTGCTATGGGGATGGAAAATACTGAAGAACTGCACTTCCTGCAGCGGTATATGTACTAGGGGCTGACATCAGATTGAAATCTGATCCTTCTCCAACTGCTATCAGGAGTACACTATACCCATTGGTCCTGAGTCCATCTGCTACATGCTAGGAAATGTCAAGTTAAGTGTAAAACATTGATAAGACAGGCGAAGAGAGAATTTGAAATGAAGTTGGCCATAGAGGCAAAAACTCATAATAAAAACTTTTTAAAATACATCTGAAGCAAGAAACCTGTGAGGGAGTCGGTTGGACCATTAGATGACTGAGGGGTTAAAGGGGCTCTTAGGGTAGATAAGGCCATTGCAGAAAGACTAAATGAATTCTTTGCTTCCGTGTTTACTAATGAGGATATTGGGGAAATACCAGTTCCGGAGATGGTTTTCAGGGGTGATAAGTCAGACGAACTGAACAAAATCACTGTGAACCTGGAAGATGTAGTAGCCCAGATTGACAAACTAAAGAGTAGCAAATCACCTGGACCAGATGGTATGCATCCTAGGGTACTGAAGGAACTAAAAAATGAAATTTCTGATCTATTAGTTAAAATTTGTAACCTATCATTAAAATCATCCATTGTACCTGAAGACTGGAAGGTGGCCAATGTAACCCCAATATTTAAAAAAGGCTCCAGGGGCTATCCGGGTAACTATAGACCAGTGAGCCTGACTTCAGTGCCGAGAAAAATAGTGGAAACTATTCTCAAGATCAAAATCGTAGAGCATATAGAAAGACATGATTTAATGGAACACAGTCAACATGGATTTACCCAAGGGAAGTCTTGTCTAACAAATCTGCTTCATTTTTTTGAAGGGGTTAATAAACATGTGGATAAAGGTGAACCAGTAGATGTAGTGTATTTGGATTTTCAGAAGGCGTTTGACAAAGTCCCTCATGAGAGGCTTCTATGAAAACTAAAAAGTCATGGGATAGGAGGCGATGTCCTTTTGTGGATTTCAAACAGAGAGTAGGATTAAATGGTCAATTTTCTCAGTGGAAAAGGGTAAACAGTGGAGTGCCTCAGGGATCTGTACTTGGACCGGTGCTTTTCAATATATATATAAATGATCTGGAAAGGAATACGACGAGTGAGGTTATCAAATTTGCAGATGATACAAAATAATTCAGAGTAGTTAAATCACAAGCAGACTATGATACATTACAGGAGGACCTTGCAAGACTGGAAGATTGGGCATCCAAATGGCAGATGAAATTTAATGTGGACAAGTGCAAGGTGTTGCATATAGGGAAAAATAACCCTTGCTGTAGTTACACGATGTTAGGTTCCATATTAGGAGCTACCACCCAGGAAAAAGATCTAGGCATCATAGTGGATAATACTTTAAAATCGTCGGCTCAGTGTGCTGCAGCAGTCAAAAAAGCAAACAGAATGTTAGGAATTATTAGGAAGGGAATAGTTAATAGAATGGAAAATGTCATAATGCCTCTATATCGCTCCATGTTGAGACCATACCTTGAATACTGTATACAATTCTGGTCGCCACATCTCAAAAAAGATATAGTTGTGATGGAGAAGGTACAGAGAAGGGCAACCAAAATGATAAAAGGGATGGAACAGCTCCCCTATGAGGAAAGGCTGAAGAGGTTAGGGCTGTTCAGCTTGGAGAAGAGACGCCTGAGGTGGAATATGATAGAGGTCTTTAAGATCATGAGAGGTCTTGAATGAGTAGATGTGACTCGGTTATTTACACTTTCGAATAATAGAAGGACTAGGGGGCATTCCATGAAGTTAGCAAGTAGCACATTTAAGACTAATCAGAGAAAATTCTTTTTCACTCAACGCACAATAAAGCTCTGGAATTTGTTGCCAGAGGATGTGGTTAGTGCAGTTAGTGTAGCTGGGTTCAAAAAAGGTTTGGATATGTTCTTGGAGGAGAAGTCCATTAACGGCTATTAATCAAGTTTACTTAGGGAATAGCCACTGCTATTAATTGCATCAGTAGCATGGGATCTTCTTGGTGTTTGGGTAATTGCCAGGTTCTTGTGGCCTGGTTTGGCCTCTGTTGGAAACAGGATGCTGGGCTTGATGGACCCTTAGTTTGACCCAGCATGGCAATTTCTTATGTTCTTATGTGGGTCGGCAAAGCTTCATTGGGAGGCTTGGGAAGGTCCACCACCCGAGTCTGCTCCTTTCTTGGGCTGTCGTGGATGAAAGACCCGAGACCTACTGAAAGGCTGAGTCCGCTGAAAGGTCTTCCCGCTGGAGGGACGAAACGCCTGGAACCCTGGAGACAACCCCTCATACCAAAGGGGCGCTGTAACTACTTCATATCTTCCAGCAACTGAGGAACCGGAGACTCGCCTCTCTTACTGGCCTGTTTCTCCAACTCGCTCCCAAACAAGAGCGAGCCTTTAAAGGGCATCTTGGTAAGACCAGGCCTTCCAATGTCCGACCCCCTTTAAAATTTGCCTCTGGGGTGTCCCATGCCAGATCAATCAATTCCTGAATGGCATCCACCACAGGGAAAAAACAAGAGGCCTTAAGTAAGGAAACCAAAATGGGATTCTTCCTCAGCTCTGACATAGCCTCCAAACCAGGAACACCCAGCTGTTTCAAGGTCTGGGAAATCAGGGCCGGCAGTGTTTATCTCTATGAAAGAACCACAACATGGTTCGATACGATTCCAGCCCTGGAGGAATTTCCCCATCTTTCAGGGAATCAGTATCAACCTCATTATCAGTGCCATCCGGATTCCTGTCAGGAAAACCCACAGGGAGCAGAGGAGAGCCCCGGGTGCTTAAGCATAGGACTGGCAGAGGGAGGAGCCACCGGCTGAGGGTCCAACCGAACATGAATGGGGAAGCAGAGGACTGCACCTGAAGAAAGGCTGGTAAGCCTTGAAAAAAGTCCACCCAAGAAAAAGCAGCCGGGTCCAGACCAAGCCCAGAGGGAACTGGAGCTGGTTCCACAGAACTGCCCTTGTCAGCAGAGGAGCCAGTCAAGGGAGAACCAAGATCTGGCATCCCCCCAGTCAAGGCTATGACCACCCCATCATCAAAATGGGAAGAGCTAGGCATAGCAAAATCTGAGGAAGACAACTCTCCCTGAATGTCTGAGCAGCGCTGACACAGGTTGGAAGCCAGGTCAGGTTGAGAAGTCCTAATATGACAGGGAACACAAACAGGAAGATGCTTAGACTTCTTGCTTACCGGTGCTATTGTGAGGGTAAGCAAGCGTCGGAAGGTTCGTGCTCAAAAAAGAAGTGCGCACAAAAATTAAGCACCTAGAAGAAAGTGTGAACAAGTGTGCACACAACTTGTGCACCTAGTGAAGCATGTAAAAAGCGTGCTCAAAACCTGAGGGCACAACGCACGCACAGTGCCAATGCACTGTGCACACAGATGGCCCATAGAGAGCAGTAGAACCACACACAAGAGTGAGCGAAAACGACTGTTGTGGTCTACCACGCGGAGTGCAAGAACAAAGCCTAAGTGTAGGGCCTAGCTCACCGGGGGTCGCTCAACCTGCCTGGCTGCCCAGTTCACCAACCCCAGCAGGAGCGGGAATGTACGTCGGTACGGCACACCGAGAATGGAGACCGGAGGATCTCCTGAAACCCCTCTGTCTCTGAATCAGGTTTAAACTGTTTTTTGGGTTTTTTTTAACCTTACCTGAGCTCAGCACTTACCAGCTGAATACAGAGACGGTCTTTGGCTGCGGGGGGAGAGGGCATCTGCTGTCACCGCCGCGCTTGGCTGCCTGCACCTGCTGCCTTTCAGCTGAACTAGGAGCCAAGTCCACGCTGGGAAACCCAGCTACCTGACCAAGGCACACCTCTAAGGAACCACGGAAATCACCTCAACTATTGTCAACTGGGGGAGGGACCTTTAGGTATCACTGCAGGAGAGTGGGACTTTCTTTTCCTGAATTTAGAATTACAAATTTCTCCTTCTAAAAAGCTTGAAGCAATCCCCATAGGGAGATGCACATCTACCATCTGCTGGAGACGGAGAATACTGGCAGGCTGGGGTCACTGCCGGGCTATATTTAGTATGATGTCAGCTTGCTCCGTCTCCATCTGCTGGCAGTGGTGCATAAACCCACTGATCCTGAGTCCATCTGTCTACATGGTAGGAAAGGTTTGTTTCATTTGGGGGCCCTGGGAGTGGGACTTGAAACAGCATACTGCCAAAGGAAAGAGGAGAAACCTGGATCCACCATTGCTAAAACTGAATGATGAGGGAGGGAGGACATGCTGCTGAGTGGATGGGAGAATTTGCTTAATATTGTTTTACTGTCTTAGCTTCTGTCCACCAAAATAAACTCCAATATTTACCCAGAACAATGTCATTTTTTTCCACTAAATGTTCTCATTTTTATTCTTATCATAATAAACCCTGATATATTCCCAGGAAAAATTAAAATATAAAATGAAAGTCCATATTTATATTTCATGGATTTTATTTTTTCATGAGAAATGGAGATGGTTCTGTTTTTCCATTGTTGCACTGCATACATGAGAGGTTATTTAGCACGACTAATCCAGCTAAGTGGCAGCCGCTGAATTTATGGCTATCTTCAGTGGCTACCGCTTAGCCAGGTAAGTACTTATCCAGCTAAATAGAAAGCCAGAAATCTTGGGGGCAGAACAATGGATGGATCAGGGCTGGGCTACTAGTTGGTGCTAAAATATCACAAGTGGACAGGATAGGGAAAAATCTCTAAGACAGTAAAAAGGTCTTTGAGTAAAAGACAGCCAGTATTACCATTATCTGAATGGACAAGAATACAACAACATTTGACCTTACCTTCAAAATCATGGCTATTAATACTTACATATCTGTAAAACAGATGGAGAAGATTCAGAGTGTTTTCCCGGCGGGAATTCGGGAAAGTAACTTCAGACAGCTTTTTGATCTAAAAGGCAAATTTATTGATAGGAAGACAAAGACAATATAGAAAGAGGAACAAGGAAAGAGGAAGTCGTTGTTTCTCTGGAGACGCAGGTCAGTAGTAAAGGACATTCAGCTTGCTTCTCAGATGCGGAGCTCTTCGGCTGGAGTTTTTAAACTTTTTGCATTGTCCAATAGAAATACATTGATGCGCATCCTGGGTGTATTATCTTCTTCTAATATCCAATTATGAACGTAACTTTATAGTCCAATCAGGTACCGTCTCTGGGGTGTTGCCTTCTTCCGGTATTGAGCTTGCCAAAGCACATGGTTGTGAAATATGTTGCCAGCAGAATCAGGAAATACATAGCTCAGGCCTAAGGCCTATCTACATCCCCCCCTTGAATCGTTGGGAAACGATTCACCAATGAAAGGCTGAGATTGTATTTCCTGGATTGAAATGGTCATAGCATCAATTTAGTATGAC